>NW_028186501.1:4081704-4108126 GCF_003343005.1 Rhea americana | reverse complement strand
GCTCCGGCCTGCGGGCTCCGGCGTGCGGGCTCCGGCGAGCTTCTCGGTAAGGGAGGCAGCGCTGTCCCCCTGCTGCTAGCCGCATAGCCGAGATCTACTGGAAGAGAGACCGCAGCGCGGTGGCTGCGCGCTTGGGCTGTCTCCTTTAGACCGGAGACAGCTCCCACGGAAAACAGAGCAGAGTTTAGTTTGATGCGTTAGCATGGATTTCACTGAATTTACCAGCTTGTATTTTCTTACGCATATAAATGATGGCCAAAAAAAAAGAAAAGCTTTCATATGGCTGAGAAGGCATCGTAGCACCCCGAGAAGAAAGAAAAAAAAAAATCACAAGTGTGACTTAAAGTCCTACAAATTAAGTGAGAGACAAGTGAAATGAGAAAGGAAAGCTGAACAGGCAAATGCAATTCTTAGCAAGTTCTGATTCTCTCCTTTGGCTTTTGTTAAAAATAATTACATTTAATCACAGCAGGTGCACTTTAAAAAGCTGTAATATTGGCTAAGTCTCAGAATGTATGCGGCACTAAAACGTTTCTCAGGGAGTTACTGTATTTTTTTGTGGGGGGGGGGTGGGAAATAAGAGAAAATATTACCTTTAAGCTCTACAGCATTACAGAATTCAGCTTTTTCTGCCACAGCTTACAAGATCAAACTGACATTCGTACGCAGACATGTGCTAGCAGGGAAGGGACACTTGGTATGCAGGAGGCTTTGCAGGCGCATGAGTAACTGCTTTCTCTTGTAGGAGTAAAGTGCAAATGTTCAAGAAAAGGTCCTAAAATAAGATTCTCTAACGTACGGAAGCTGGAAATAAAGCCAAGGTACCCCTTCTGCGTGGAAGAAATGATTATGTAAGTTTTCCTGCATTTTTTGCTTTTTTGCTTTATCTGTTCAGTTGCATTACCTTAAATTGYGAGTTCCTTCTTTGCTCTTTGGTTTTATCGTGTCCCGGTATACTAATTTCCTGCAATAATTATTTGCTATATTAGATGTAGTAAGTGTAACTCTGATCAAAAACCCAGCTATAATTTTTCAATATAGTTGCCTACTCAAAGAAATATTTATGAAACTGTGTGTGTGTATATATAATAACCAAAGACTAATTATTAGTTCAACTGGAGATAGGGATCAAATCGTACTCTGAGCTGCCCAATATGAARTCCAGAAGAATTTACTCAAGTTATTTGGGATGTGCAGAGTGAGACCAAGAGCAGGATTTGGTCCACAGTGGTTTCTGCAAGGAAGAGTTATCCTAACCAGTCTAATTTTTGCCTGTGCTGTGCCAAAGCAAATCCTCTGAAATGTCAGAGGATTACCTAGTGCACGAGAAAATACATTCATTCCTCCGAGCCTCGCTGCAAAGCGGTGACTAACACTGCGGCGAAACCTCAAGAGAGGCACCAATAAGCTGGAATGAGGCAGGCATGGGGATTTTTGGCCTCGCTGGTGACAGGTTCAAGAGAAGCGTGTTTTTCCCCTCTATCATCTCAARTATGGGTGATCTGTGATTTTTTTTTTTCTCCTGTCCCATTCTGGATTTGTTAAGATTGCATGCAAACCGCCAGCCAGCCCACGGGACCGAGTAAGGCCCTGAAGGGCGGATCAGCCAGCAAGACCTACACCCAACTCTGTCATCTAAGAGGGGAAAATGGGTCTCAAGGGAGACTCTGCTCTCAGCACAAACGAGGAGGCACTGATCCTGCCCYCTCCGAAATGAGCAGCCGGACTTGGCAGGTGGAGCAGGGACAGAATGTGCTGGCCTCACTCGAGACCCTCCAGGTTTACACCAGCATAACCAAGACCGGTATTTAGCCCRGGGAACATCACACCCATCCCTTTGGGGCCAGAATCATCCAGCAGCGACYCAACAGATAACCTGCACTCAGAGCACCCCTGTCCAAACCAGTCCCAGGAATCAGCCTGCTGCAGTTTTACTTTGTTTGCTTTGACCTTTGAATAGCACAAATATGAAACAGGGGGGCACTAGCTCTTCTGATCCCACACCAGCCATTCGGGCACAAACATGTCAAGCAAACATTTTAAACAAACAGCACTGACCTCTTGCAGGGGATTGAATCACCRACACTTTGCTCTCCACCTGGGAAGGAGCCCCAGGTGACGCAGCACCGATATCTGCATCGGGCCCTCCCCAGAAARGGCACCCTAATGCTCATTCAGTGGGTGCAGCCCAGCAGTTCTTCCTATCTCATGTCAATCACTTGGCCTTAACAAAAGCAGCGGAAGCACTGCAGCAGCATAAAAGCAATTGAAGAATTTGCTGCTCGAGGTTTCCCTCTGTGCCTGGAAGGCTCAACTGTTGTCTAGGAAGCAAGCAGGAGCATGTTCCCCCCAGAGCAGGATGCCAGCAGAAGCTGGATGGGAAAGCGTTGTCAGAAAAACAATAACGGGCTTTCCGAGGCTAGGTCTAGGAGAGACATCTGCTGAAAAGCAGCTGGGCCAGGCTTGGTGGCTGAGAGGGAGGGGAATGCATGGGGATAAARTAAACCTCATTAACGCAACTTTTCACTTTCAATCGGAAAGTCAGAAAGCATACAAACTGCTTCAGCCTGTGCCCAAACGCCTTCCGCGAGCAGGTTGCTGTTCCAGCTGGACTTTCTGGACAGCTATGCAAGTTTGGAGTAATGCAGTTCAGGAGAAGGGAGATGCTCTGGGTTTGCACCCAACTCCTGGGGCAGAGCYGCCCCACAGGTCTCACATTGCTGGGAAAGATTACTCCTGCTTGCACCCATGGGGGCTAGGGCAGGGAAAGGCTCGTGCACTGGCATCAGTGCCTTTCCAGGCTACCATAGTGCAGTCTGAAATCAGCACTGAAARCAAGTTTTAATTAATATTGGGAGAATCGACTGACGCAGGAGTCTCTGGACAAAGCATAGAAGAGCTGAATTCCTGCAACTGAGTTTTTGTTACCAGAGCAATTGTTTAGAATGAGTTCAAGAAGCTTACTGTCCTCCTACTCTCCTCAAAAGCTCACATCTTTCCATATGGGTGGAAGATAAGTTATGTTCAGCACAGAAGACACAGGTACACAGATGCAATTTAGGAAGGAATTCACCTTAGGATATAACCTCCCAGGAAAAACCACAGTCCTAGGTAAGAGGCAGCTAAATTTGAGTCCTTGGTCTAGTCAAAACCTATGAAGATTCATGCTCTGCTCCACCAGGCAGTAGTCATGCCCCACTCCCCAGTGARGAAAAGAGGTAGGAAATAGGAGGGGGGTTTAATTCTTTCTGCCTGAAAGGATTCAAAACCACCCTCTSCCCCTACACGTAGCCCTGGGAGAGCTGTCGGGTGAGATCGGCTGAGCTGGATACAGGACACAGGAATCCTGCAAGAGGGAGTGCAGCAGGGACAAGAGCACTGAGGCTTCAGCCACTTCTCCATCCCTGGAGATCTCCTTGCAATTCATCCAGGCAACTCCTTGTTTGGGATATCAGCTCCCACAGCAACTACTCTTAGGCGTATAAGAGTTTGTCTGCCTAACAAGTGGGCAGCATGCCCATGGCACAAGGAAATCTAAAAAAACTGTTATTTCCATATTTCTTCACCCAGAGACCAGAAAAAGTGATAGAGCATCAATAGCATAAAAGCTATGCCTGGCGTCAGAGCAGTGCCTYTCACCCCTAGAAAAGCCCCATCTCTCCCTTAAAAAGCACACCAYGCATCTTCTCCTGGTTAGATAAATCCAGAAGTGTCTTATTCACTTCTGGTGCAAAATCAGGGTTTGCTGCTTTGTAGGAGCATTTCTGCGCCTCCCTGTGATTTAGTTTGTCCATCACTTTCTGGAAACAACCCTCTACACTGTATCAAAGGAGAAACTCAAGCCAGGTTCTGGCATCAGACACTACCTACAAGCATGAATACCCACAGTTGAGAAGGTAGCTGCTGGATGAAGAACTTTGCACTGATCTCCAGTTCCTTAAAACTTGCRTGCCTTGTGCCTTTGATAGAGGCTTGGGTTTTTCGCTCCTGTTCAAAGCTACAGGAAAACTTCCTTTCTCACTTACACACTGATCCCCAGAGGAGCTGGCTAAGAACACCTTTGAAGTAGAGGTGATCTGCAGGTTTGAACAGTGACCATCCCTTCCTGATACCTGCAGCCATATAGACTTYTGGAGGCCTTGCACAGCTCTCCTAAGCTTTGGGGAAAGGGCCTCTGGCTCCCAAAAAATAACACAGGAAGTAATGCCTCATCTTTCAGTGATGTTAATTTAGACCTGTTGGAGATGGAGTGGAGAAGCAGAGCAGGGAAGAAGGTTAATTGAATGGAAAGGCACATTGTACAACACCGGAAAAAGCATAGCAAGACCCTTAGCTAAGCTTATGCTAGCACCTTAGAGCATTTCACCTCTGAGGAAAGAGTGAGGCATGGTCCTGCACACGGTGAATAGTGTGAGCTGAAAGTGATTGCAAGGCACTTCGTATTAGAGGTGAGGAGCCACCTTTCAAGCCAAGTCACAGAAGAAGCCCCGTAAGTACGAGCAGATACGTCTGGGTACTGCTGTCATTTTCCTGAGGTTTCTAGCAGTATTTTAAGAATTCCGCTGTAGTATTTTAGTTAAACTGAAAATTGTTTCCCTACTATGGATAGTATTTCTAGAAAGTGAGCTGTTCCAATAAAAAAGAGGGAGGGTTAATCACAATATAATAAAAATAGAAAACCTGTTGATTTTGAGCCCTGAGAAGTAATAGCAATTTTGACTTCTCTGAAAAGCCATTCTCTTGGGGAGCCGTGCCAGATTTCTCATAGCCTGGTTCTTGCAAGACCAACTAGTGCTTAACAGAGATGGCATCATTAAGCGTACTGGGAGGAAGCCTACACAGATGGAAGACCTCTGCCACGTTTTGCCTCCCAGCACACCTAGCAAGGAGGGACGCAAAGCCTACGGCTGCTGGTAAGGACAGCAGAAACGGACTGGTCTGTGGATGTTTGAGGTCTGCCTGCCCTGACGTGCTCAGAGCCAGCCCTTTGGGCCATCCAGAAGCTTGTCACATGCAAGCATTAAAATATTGCTGACCACACACACACACAGAATACGCAGATCTAATCTTTTCTCTTGGATGCAGCACTTGATTTTAAGGAAACCATCTCCTTGTGCAAAGATTTTGTAGCTGCCTGAATGAACTCTAATTAAATCAGCTATTAAACTCAAAAGAAGAATATCTAACAAACAGCAGAACAAACCCACCGATTAAAAATAGCTGGTAGGCTTCATCTGGTATAACTTAGCACAGTGCTATATTGTCCGCAGAGTTGTACTGATTCATAACAGCTGAAGATCTGTTCCAACATTATTACAGCAAACACAGACACCTCCCATAAAACGCAGCACAAAAGTCCTTCCATTGCTGCCCGAAGTAAGAGTCTCAAGACTCCCCCCCCCCTTTTTTTTGGTTGAGTTACCTGGAATAAGAGCAAGGCATATCCCCCGGGCTTTTGAACAAGCAAACCCGCTGATGAACGAAGGCGGGTTCCTTCCCGCGACCCCCGTAACCGGCGCTCTCTCCCCGTTGCAGCGTGACTTTGTGGACGCGGGTCCGAGGCGAGCAGCAGCACTGCCTGAACCCCAAGCGCCAGAACACGGTGCGGCTGCTGAAGTGGTACAGAGTATGGAAGGAGAAAGGCAGGTAAGCACCCGTCCGCGCGGCGGGACCTCGCTCGCTCTCCACGGGCGGAGCACGGAGCCAGGTCCGTCCTCGCCGCCAGCGCTTCCCGCCGGACGGCTCAGTCGCCAGGGCTGCTGCCGTGACCGTGCCGGACTGCAAAAGCCAACATCCCTCATTGCTGATCAACATACCACCCGAGGGTCTGTGTTAAATGACCTCTGCATGAGGGGAAAGCCTTGGTGGCAAGCTAGACAGCTAATGGTGTTCAGACTTAGACTCCCTATTTTACATACTACAAATGCGCCATTCAGCACCGAGGACTTATTTCATTCCTAAGCTGCAATTATAAGTAGACATTCTTGATGTAGTTTCTTTCCCTCCACATGCAGAGCTCAGGATTAGGCTGTTTCGGCTATAAATAATAATTACTTTCTGTTAAATTGTTTGTCAGCTGATGTTCTCAGTTACTTACACATGCTCACCTTCCTTTTACGGTTAAAAAGCCGGGATAAAAAGCTAAATTACTTCCATGGTCATGTGTAAGATAGCTGGAGCTGGGAAGACACAGCCCTACTTCATGTCACACATTTTAACCATAGCATCTCAAAATCTTCAATTCCTGACAACAGATCTCTGCCAGTTTTAACCATCGTATCATTCTCAAAATAACAGCAACTTGCTGCTAAGATGCACTGCCATCTTCTCCCTTGCAAGAAGAGGCTTTGTTCACTTTTTTTTTAAATAAATACAAGCCAGACATAACTAAAAGAGAAACACGAATTCCTGATGGTGTTATTTCCATCCTTAACTAAGGGGAGCTGCCCAACTCCCATCACCTCCCGGAGGGATCAGGTGTTTCTTCTGAGCCTTTTAAGTCCCTGGAATATTGGGGTAAATCTTTCAGCAAATCTGAGGAGAAATAATCCATAGAAGAACCGAGGCAGCGAGGTAGGAATGATCTAGCTTCCTTCAGTCCATAACTGGGCACTTCAAGATTTCAGGAAGAATTAAGGGTATTTTATTTGGAGCATAAACATGCCCTGGGAGATGCAATGAGAAGTCAACCTTGGCACTGGGTCCGGGGCCATGTCTCAGACTCAGGTGCCCGAGCACAGCCTTGTCAGCCCTCCAGGAAGCACCTGGCGCTGCAGGAAGCCTTCCAGACCCATCCATGGGGAGACCATCCACACGAGAACCAGCATTAACCAACATCCAGGAAAGAGCCTTTGCATGGAGCATGTCCTGGCCGAGCCACCGGCCGCAGCACAGGACCAGGCGCCTCTCTATGTTCTTCGCCAGCTCAAGACCTCTCTGCCATCCCAAGGAGGGGACAGGGGACTGTGCTGCAGAGGTGGCCAGGAGAAAGGAGAAGCAGAGAAGGGACCGTGAGCCCAGCCCCAGCCGGGTTGGGGGGACCATGGCTTTGGCTGCCAGCCTGGAGCATGCAAACCAGGGGCAATGCAACCCTTTGCATTTTACTTCTTGCCTCTGTCCAGCCCTAAGCCTCTCCTGCATTTCCCCTCTGCAATTTTGCAAATTCTCTACCATTTCCCTGTGTTTGCAGCGTTCACAACTGCATTTCCTATAGCAGTTGCCTTAATAAAAGCAGCACACAGTTAGCCCCCAGCTTCAGGAAATCCCTTCCAGCTTCAGAGCTGGAGGAAGTTTCATGTTGTGTGTGACAGAGGCCTCTCTAAGGGCCAGGAGACCCAAAGAGGGTTGCTGCTCCTCTCCTGGCCTCTTCCGTCCATCATCACACCCCTCTGCAGCAAGGGACTGCCAGGGAAACTGCTACCCGCGAGGCTTGTTGCGATCACACAGCAGCAAGTGACTATTTCAGGCAAAGAACAATTTTAATACAAGTCCTCACAAAAAAATAAACAATCTGTCAATGCCTTCAGTGCTAGCTGTGCCAAACCTGTGCACTGAATTGCTCCTCAGGAAAAGCCAAGGGCTTTTATTTAAAGTCAAGTGCAGCACAAACGCGCATCTCTTCCCCAAAATAGCATTGCTCCTCATCTTCCCTGTGCAGGGGAAGACTGCTCTTGCCTGGAGAGCCTGTACAGCTAGGATTTTTCAGCAGTTTTATGGAAAATAGTATTGTCAGGTTGTCTTCTCAAGATGCAAAACAGATTAATATTATTCAAAACATGCCAGATAGTCTGAATATAGAGCATATTCCAATTCAAATGTGCAGCTCATGACATCTTTTAACATTTGTATATGAGGTAGGGATTTTTCCAGGGGTTAACGTGTATTACTGGATGCAGATTTCCTAATCTTATACATCCCTGTAATCCTGAGCACAGTGGGCTCGTTACTCCACGCAGCCCCAAAAGGAGCCGAGAAGGCGAGCTCAGAGCCCCTGCTCCGACCCACGTCGCAGCTACGAGCCTTGCGACTCTGCTCAAGTCAGTAACTTACTTCAATTTACTTATGCTAAGGTTAAAAATTCATCTTCTAGTTTTTAAATCATCTGGGAGGGGGCTGTTCCACTCCTTGTTAAGCTAGCTTAAAAACAGCTTGCTCTTGGCTTTCCTCCTTTCCAGGGTTTATGAAGAGTAGAAGGAAACAGCACGAGGAACAGACCAGACTGACTGACGTAGGACTGGGCTCTGCAGAAAATTATTTCTCACAGACACAAGACACAAATTCTATATTATTATAAAGCACTTTTTACCAAGGGTCAGTTTTTACATTTTATAGCCGTGTGCAAAAGGCTTCCAGATTTCATAAGCATCTCTCGCTCTTCAGATTTCATACCTGTCTGCTTTCTACTGAGACTGGGAAAACTCACGCTTCTCATTTTAAAGAGTTTTTTTTATTATTATTATTGTTATTCAGTCATACTTCACTACGACTGCAATCGAGCTTTATAAGCTCATCAGGCAAACACCGCTGTCCGTAAAGGTATCACACGCTTGCGTCCCTCACCCTCTCGCGCCGGGAGAGCTTCGGTGCCGTGGCCGTTTGCCGCGTTTGCAGCCTCGGCTGCAGCGGGGCGAAGCGGGGACCAAAGACCGGCGCGCCGCGCGGGCCGCGTCCGGGAGGCCGCGGGCTGCCGCTCCGCAGAGGAGGTCTCCGGCGCGCTGGCGGAGGGGCACGGACCGCGCTTCTGCCCCGGCCGGGGGTCTCACTGCAGGACGAAGCGCGCCGCGTGTTCCCTTTAACGCTGGGCACACTAGAAAGCATTTCTAGGTCGTTTTTATTACTAAGAAAAAAAAACGCTTGTTCTTTTCCTCCACTTGAAGTTCTTACGGAAAGTCTGCAGCTTCAGTACTGAGACRTTTTAAGCTTCAAGACTATTGTGTATGATTTCCTAGATTTGTAGCAAAAAACCTTTAAAAGGTACCTTTTTATGAAAAATAGGGTAAACAAATATCTATGTGTTTTAGCCACAATACAACATATTCATTATTTTGAATGTAATACTTCAATGTTAAGCAGTGCATTCCTCTTTTTAATAACAAAACTACCTTTTCATTTGTAAATATACTATAGGAAGTCTCCCTATATTATCTTTCTGTATGATGTACTGTACTGCTAAATTATCATATGCTATTTAAATGTTTGAAATATTTAGAAGGTTGCATGCAGATTTCATATTTCTAAGACAAATGAAAAAAGTAATAAAAATATATYTAAAAAAAGCTGGCAAGCGCACTTAAGTTTTCTCAAACCATCACAAAACTCCGGCTATTGCTAATGGTGGTTTTTTTTTTTTTTTTGGTGGCTGAATTGGTTTTGGGAAAACACTGTATCAGAGAAGCTGGTGTAGGGACACGGCTACTTCCTCCYATTGGGATTAGAAAGTGTTATTCTGGTTCTGTTTAACACTTTCTCATTTTAGGATTTGGACTGTACCCAGATACTGAGGAATCTTACTACGTAAAAAGCAGCTACGCCACATTGCATATAGCCACTAGTCTAGTGTTATGTTAAATAAATGTAGGTCAACCACCCCACATCCGTATATAAAAGGCAAATAAAATGACATGATTTATAAGCTCCCAGTTAAATTAGGCAAGGCTGCTCGGTGGAAGTCAGGCAACAAAGAAGTCCCAGTCTCGCCCACCTCTTCCACTGCGGTTTCTGCCGCTGCCCGAAGCTTTCGCGCGCAGCAAGACAGCGACGCGGTTCCYAGACAACCCGCACCGCTCCCGCGGCGTCAGCGCACTAACGCGGGATTCCCACGCGCGRCCCGTCAAAACGCCCCGCGCCCTGCTCAGCTGAAAGGAAAGTAACGGATCGGAACGAAAACCTGCAAGAGTTTCAAYACGGTAAAGCCGCCTGGCGTCCTCCGAGCAGCATCCCTCTCCTGTCCCTGCTGCTCCCAGCGCTGCCTCAGGCTGCCGGCGGTCAGCGCGGCTCTCCCAACAGCCGGCCGCAGGATAAGCCCAGGCAACGCCCGGCCTCGGCTGGAGGGGTTTCTCCGGCTCAGGTGGTTTCCGTGTGGAGAGGGGCACGCTGCTCCCTCTGCGATACACAGTGGATGTGCCGTGCCGCTCATCATGTTTTTCACACGGCCGCATATGGGGGAGGCAGGAAGAAAAAATTAATTTCCTTCCATAGGTCTACTTTTTGGCATGTGCCTATTCCTGAAGTGCTGGAATATCAGATATCAGCCCTTGAAGGAGATGTTTTCTACTCAGTAACAGCAGAAATAAATTCCTTAGGAGACCTGCCTACTTACTGAGCTAACAGTGCAGCAGAGCTGAAGGAGAAACAGCTATTAGATTTCCAAATATTTTCACATTCTGCATAAATATGGAGCTAAAAACTTTGGGTTCTTTTTATTAAAAAGCTTTAAAAAGATCCCAGGATATTTAACAAATTAAGCACCTGAGAATATCAACTCCAAACCACCGCCTTAGACTGGGCACATGAACCACAGGCAAACTCAGACCCATGGGCTACTSGAGCTGCCCCCTCACCACCATCCAGCTGACATTTGCTCAGTTTTACCAAGTGCAATAGTTCCCAGTAATTAATATTGAGGAGGATAGGCCCTAATATAYGTTAGGGCATTCCCACTTTGCACGCGGGTGCAGATTGCCAGGCTCACCCAGGGCAAAGCTGAGCAGGGTCTCCCGTCTCAGCCGCACGCTCCGCCTGGACCCGTGACTCCATCAGCACGTTGCGTTCACCCCTCGGGCCACACGCAAGGGAAACGCAGTAGAGTCATTTCTTGACTCATACTTTAACAAAACCAGTAGTTCTTCATTGAGAAGACTTGATTTCAACATACCAACCAACTTCAAGAAAGTTTATTTATTTAACTGCTACTAGGCAATGTATTTCCTGGAAAAATGTTGATACAATTGCACAAGATGTGGTTAACACTTCATTGGGAATACTGCGCATAATAGCTGCCCAAATTCAATACAGTGATTCACACTTTAGCAGGATATAGTCCATACAAATGGCTTAGCTTTGGGTTTGGCTGCGAGATCCAAATAACCAGGAAAGTTGGCACAAAGGAAACCAAACAATTTTTTTCCTTGCTGTAGTGAGAGTCTAAARAAAGTCATTTTGTTCAATTAACCTGAAATCTTTCCTCAGAATGGAATCGCTGTTGGAAACATGGATTTAAATCAGAGAGGGAAAAACTGAATGAGCTTGTTTTTAAAAGGCTCTTCAACCACTGCTCCAGGCAGGTTTAAGTTCCCAGAAACAGGAGGAGCATCCGTCACCCTTTGTGATACTGCAGTCGTAATAGGAAATAGCAGGTCAAGAGGTAGTTGTTACACACTAGAAATGTCAGCTGCTTTCCTGCAGACTGAAACATGACCTGTTAGAATGTTTTTAAAATATATATACACACACACATACACTATGCCTATCCCTGTATACATAAGTATGYATATACATACGCATTTGTATATATAGGCAACTCCTCCACCTAGATTTGGCAATAACCTGAAGGTTGGTTCTGCTTTTCCTAGCAAATTTGCAGGTTGCAAGGCCACATGAGACCACAGTCTCATCTCTCATAAATACAGCCTGTAAATCTTCACTTTAGGATTGAAAACCTAAGCCACTGAGGCATGCTCTGAGCACACACGAGCCAGCCCAGACTGCTCCCCAGGCACCAGCAGCCCAAATGCTCAGCCAGCTCTAGGGGCTCCTCAGCCCTACTGCTGGCACAGTGAATCCTCAGCTTCATCCCAGGGGAATTCACGGGAAGCAACGCAGCCTTTACTCAAGCACCTACACCATGTTATCGGGATGCAAACCTTTCAACAAAGCTTCCCGGAGCGCTAAAGCCAGGAGCGCCCGGCGCGGCGACGGAGCGAGCTGGCCGGACGAGCCCAGCGGATGATGCCCGCGATGCTCRCCCACCTCTCCCCACCCTTCCCTCCGGCATCATGTATCGCCAGCTGCATCCAGTAATTACGCTATCGGGTTCTATTTTAATAAGAGCGCGAGGGTAAATCAAGCAGCTGCAGTTGAAAGGACACAACAGCAGGGAAGCCTGCCCTGCCTCTTCGGTGAGAGCATACGTGGGATTAGTAATGCTCTACAGATCCTTTCACCACTTGCCTTTCACTTGTTCATATACGGTCTAGGTCACCAATGGCCAAAAGTTTATTAACAAGCGATAGCTGCTCGAGGGCCTGTTAAATGGCTTGGTGCTCTCGCTCCCTCTCCAGACCTGCACCTCCAGGTGTCTGCCAYGCCCCTGCTCCCCCAGAGCTTTTTAAATCAAGCCATGGGGCCTTGCTGGTGAGCTACATATAGGAAGAGCTTTTCTAATCATGTTCAGACTGCATGAAAGCTCTCACTGCACTAACTAAACTTGCACAGGGCTGACAGAGCAATGAGCAGCTTTTGGGGGTTTCTTCTCCCTGGTCATTCCAGAGTCCTGCTCAGGAAGTGGAGAAAAACATTACAAGATAAACACCCACTGAGCTAATACAACATTGTCAGAATTGGCCTTATTTGCATCCACCTTTGTGGAAAACTAAAGCAAACACCACCACCTGCAGAAAGCCCTACCCAGCTGAGAGTCCCACTCAAAGGCAGACTGAGTTGCATCTGTCCAACAGGTAAGAGCCTCCCATACAATCTAACAGCTCTTAACTAGCTTTTATTTAAGCTCAGGCAGAGCTTGCATTCTCCAAAATGCACTTCCCATTAAGCACCAGTCACTTTCCCCAAAGACAGCTTCCAGAAAGTGGCACATTTAAATCCAGATGTGCACAGAATCAGGCTTCACCAATTCTAATTGCTCAGCATCCTGGGGTGGAGGGGGAAGTAAAAGAAATACTACTTTTGGCTGTTGGCTCAGTTTGGACTTCAGGTCCAGAAGCTGAGGCAGCCAGGTTTGAAAGTTGTAGCCATGCCTACTTCATTCCAGCATGGCTATAAGCTCTGGCACTCCAAGTTTTCCACTCACAGCATTCCTGCTGGGATTTCTGCTCCTTCCATCTGCTTCTTTCAATGGGTTGGTGTGTGTGGTCCCAAATGGAAGTATATATAAGTATTTGTGAGGAGTTGTTTGCAGTTCTCTGACATAGTGTTTGCTTACGATATCAAAAGTATTCTGTGTTTATTGCTTCTCCATTTCCCTTCGATCCCAAACTGCAGAGTACTAAGTGCTTCCTGGAGGGTGCTCAGTTTGCCTGGAAAGGACAGACCCCATGAACCACAGATATGCTTGTAACTAGCACAAATCTYATTCTGGCCAACTGCTCCAGAAAGGACTTTCTATAATTCCTTTACCCGACGTAACCCACCCGAGAAGAGGAGCTGCTAGTATCGTTACCTGAGCAATAGGCAGCCGCAGCAGCGCATTATGCAACACATGCAGCACCAGCTCCTGTACTCCCACCCATCGGGTAAAGACTTACTTAAAGGTGTTCACAGCACCCAGCTTCTGCAACTGTATTTAGCTGACTCACCTCCCCCCCCAAAAAAAAATCCTCTATAGTCAGAAAGGGCAAATCAGAGCACCCAAGTGAGCCATACCCCATCACCTCCCTCCTGGGCCAAGGAGCTCAGAGCTTCATTCAGGSTGTGGGTCTGGGCCTATACCCTTGGACTCCACCTGTAAATGTATTCACAGCAGTCATTTCACAAAGAGGCATGAGCTAAACACATGCACAAATCTTCACTTCCTTCTGTGAAGCTGATTTTTTCATTTCCCCCCTCTCTATGTTGCTTCTTTAGACCATCACTTCAATCAGGTGACGTTCGGTGTGCCTAGGCATCACCTGCCTGGGTGTGGTAATCCCAAGGCCTCTGGACACTGGCATAACAGCATGAATAAGGGACTATTACAGGTATTAAAGTATTTAACACCCAGCACAGATGCAGAAGCTTGGGTACTCTCAAAAGCATCCGTGTTTGTATTAACTAGCCCTACATAAGACAGGAGGAGTTTTGAAAGGACCCAGTGTGCTGATTATCAGGCTCATATGTTATAACAGCAAGGTTTATTCAATGTTTCTTGTTCTCCTTATGGCCCCAAGCAAGGCCAAGAGCCCTTTGGTGTCCCTGCCATGCTTGGTCCACAGCCAGCGGTGCTCAGCCCAGATGGCTGCACTGGAGGTGGAGGAGCAGTGAGGGAAAGCAAGGCTGAAAGGACATCTAGTGGCAACGAATAACCTCCACAGACAGGCTGGAGACACCTCTGCAGCCCTGGGGCTGTCTTCTCTATAAATCAGATTGGCATCTACACATCACTGCCAAGGTTAGGAACACCCTTCTCTGTCCCTGCCTGCAAAGAGGAGACTTTTGCATTTCCTTAACTGGCTAWGAGAAATCCCCAACACAAAGGAAATGCAGCTGCTCTGCTTTGTGGTGAGGAGTACTTGAAAGCTGGCTCGAAGYACACATGTGCGGTCATATTAGCACATTAACATAGAACATGCACATYAAGGGCACTGGCAGTCAAGAGGATGCCTGGCTGAAGCCAGCCTGACAGAAGCCCTGTCCACCACATCTGCTCAGAAAATTGAATTGCTGCACAACCCGAGAAAGATTCATCCCTAAACCACCCACACAAAATCCTTTGAGCTATTAGGAGATGTTGCCCTGTATACCAAGGTCTATGGCTTTCTGCCAGCTCTGCCACTCCTGCTCAGGAGCTTTCCCCTCCTGCCACCCATTTCCCAGCAAGCATGGGACCTACGGCCCAGCCTTCTCCTGGTACAACTACCGTTCCCAGTCACTATGGTTGGGTTGTGCCCCCAGTTTCCAAAGACAAACATGCACATGCACACCAGCACCTTAAACATGTGAAGAGGAGAAATTGCTGTTTCTTCCTAGGTATGAGCAGTTTGATCCAACCACCACAACAAAGCAGAGGTCCCTGAAGGAAATACTTGATGGAGATGCAACACTAGCTAGCATTTGTCTTCATCATTTGTGGGTCATGTTTCAGGTGTAAAGCACTTATCTCCCCTTATRTTTTTCTACCACTTTTGTCCATTTATATCACCAGCTCTTTGAGCAAAGACTCTTCTGATGACACACATGGAAGGAGTCCAGCTCAACAGGAGCATACAGAACCTGGGCAGGAAGAATGACATGACATGAAATGACAGGAAGGCAGGCGGCCAAGACCACGCCTGTGGTTTTTGTTTTTCTTCCTACCAAAAACGGTTAGTGAATTCCTTTTCAAGATGCTTCAGAACCTCAAAAAAACCCTGTTAGTGTTTGCTCACAGCTGATAATTACAGGAATAATTATGATTTATTCCCATCATAAATCTTGGGGCAAAGAAAACATTCGAGGCTTGCAAAATTCGCTGGATGCCAGAAGCAAGACACAGCTCTAATTGCCCTTCTTTGTTGTGTTTAATTAAGGATTCTGAAGCAACTGATCTTTGTGTCTTTTCATGGCTAGGAACCTACAAGGAGAAGAAAAATCTTTCTGCAGAGCCACCAATCAAAGCTTTGTTAGGTTACTAGGCACTAAGTGTGCTACATCTGAACACTCAGCACTCCCAGAAAAAGCAGCTTATTAAAGGAAAAGAAATGCTACCACAGGCTTTTTTTTTTTTGGTAAACTTCAGCAATTTTGAGCTCACTTCTAATCCTGGAAGAAATGTCTTTTGTCTTCATCCCTCTGCATTTTTGCCTCATTACTGCCCACTCCATTGTGATGCATAGAAATACTCCATTTCTACTACTTTCATAATTGCASCATTTACAGTTTTCCTTGGGGTTTACTTTAGCTTCCTCTAAGTCTAGAGGACTTATCACTTTCACAAATACATTCAGAAAAACAAACCAGCCCAGAACTCCCTAGAATAACGAGGCTGCCAATGTCACCACAGGTGTTTCCAAGAACCAAGAGGGACAAGTACCTTTAGGGAAAAAAACAGCACCAAGTCCCCCTCCTCCCCACCCAAGCGCCACTCCTCCCCACCCAGAACAGCTTTGCTGAGCACCGTGTCTCAAACTCGACATCCAGTCAACCGGCACACTCAGAGCAGGTCTGCTGAGCAGGATGGTGTATCAGGATCGCCTTTCACAGGAAAGCGCTATGCCCTGAAATACGGAGTCAAAGTAGGAGCAGAAAGATGCYGCTTTCCAGCGGGAAGCCAACCTTCCTCTAGGAAAAGTTTCATCTTTGTGCCATCTGTGTCCTGCTAAACCAAACAGTTGGCTGAATGTCAGCCCCTCTGTTTAAAGGCTGATTACAAGGTGTTTTAACCTGCACAAGAGGCCTGGACAGGGGCCCAGGTCTGCAGCGACTCACCCCTCACGCGCAGCYGTAACGTGGAACTGATAACGCCTCTTTTCTCGTTGCCTTTTTGGATAAGCTTTCTGCAACAAGGACCACCCCGCTCTGCACACAGCGGCACGAAGCTTACAGYGTAAAATAATCAAGGAAATCAAAGGGAAACAAAAGAAGACAGTTAAAAAAAAAAATCAATTTTCCATATTCTGAAAAAACTGGGAGGATTTTCTCCACCTGCTTGAAGCCAGGTACCAGAACTTCCCACCTGAGCCTCTGCACTGGGCTGACCGAGCCCGCCCGGCGCCAGCGCCGAGCCGGCGCTCCCGGCGGCGGCCGAGGTTGACACCTTGTGGCTGCTCGGGTTGTTTACAAGCCATAGAAACAGCTTTTTACCCTTTCCGGTAACAGCTGCGGTTGTAGTTGCTTCTGTTCTCAGATTAAGAACTAAATTCCCAACACCTGGCACATCATGTGCACAGCTGAGGGCACATGCAGGGTCACCAGCAGGTTAATGAAGATAAATAACACCAAAGACTGAAAGTTATATATATTGTGTATACACACACACACATATGTATATATATATATATTCCTGGAGAAAAAGCCTCTTTGGGATAGGAACCACCCGTACATACATAAAGCCTGTAACACATGCAGTAAAAAGGAGCTCATGTGAACGATGCCTCTCTCTGTGATTCTGCTCTTATCCTGAACCTCCCACCCTGCTGKGCAAACTGAGAAGAGGATCAGAAAGCTTCTGAAATCGGAGCTGTTTTGCCAAAGTTTAGCTGCACTGACTCCTGAGAAATTAGAGATAATTTCCACTAGATTAGTAGTAATCAGGATCAAGACCTGCAGCACATTAAGCCTGTTAAAGAAGAATTCAATACTTTGGGCTTTTATCCAAGAGAGATAAAAAAAGTCTATATTCTAGGAGTATATTCATTTAATTAACAACTTCACTTATTTTACTATTTTCTATGAGCATAGGATTTATTGTACATTTAATATATGCTTGAATTGAAAGAGAAAGCAGCACCCGTGCAGCAAAGGCCCACCAGAGGCACGTCGGCCAAACCTGCCTCCCGTCGTTGGCCACGTGCTTGCTCAGAGCTCGGCCAGGGCCCGAGGAAAGCAGACCTGCTCGCAGCTGCCTTTGCCCTCCATCAGCCACGCTGTTCCACTCTCCTGCTGCTCTCCTGATTAGTCAGAGCAGTCTTTTGTATTTATCTAACATTTTTAGACCTTYGAGCCACTCTAAAATACATATTAGAAGACTCAAGACTTAACATAGCAKTTTAAGCTATTCTGTAGGCCTTGTAATTACTGACGATTTTCCAGCTGGAGTTATTTTCGGCTCCTCAGTCTGGGTCCTGCTTGCCTCATTCACCCGTCCTCCGCATCAGCTCCTGGTATAAAACCCAACCAGCGACATCTATTTGTAGAGCCGTACTGCTCACTTCTGGTTTGCCTGCACCTTGGGAGCTTTTGAAGGCTCCTTCGCTTGAAGTTTAACACCGTGCATTTATTTTGCTTTTTATACCCAAGGGCATTACCATTAACAGATAGTGAGGGAGACGATTCTCAGCTGTGAGTGTGATGGAGAGCAGTGGTCCGAGTCCCCTCCCTACAGCCACTTGCACTAGCAGGGGGGTAATTTGGGCTAGAATCAGACAGTTAGACTTATTTTTTGTATCCGAGCAGTGTAAACATTAGGAGATATATTGCACATATAATACTAAGGTATAACAAACTGCAAAGCAGCTCAATTAAACACACAGTGACAGGCTCACTTTYGTCAGTGCAAAGTACTCCCAAATTCCGGAAGATAGAGAAGGTCAACAAGTTATTTACCATTTGCTTTTGACAAGATCTAATCAAGTTTAAAAACAGCACATCTTTCAGAAAGAGGTAGGAGCAGAAAAAAAAAAGAAGAGGGTTAATAAAAAGTGCATCATCTGAATTAACACGTTTCAGTTGTAATGCAGTCAGAAGCAACTAGATGTTTCATTTTGACATTTTTTAAAAAATTACATTCTCCTTAAGCCAAACTAAATCTCTTCCTCCTTCTGCACTGTCCAGACTCCAGTTTTACTGCTTGGCCTCTAAACCACCAAAACCCATTTTCCAGCCAGCGCTCCCCTCACGCTGTTTGTCCACCCCTTCGTGACRCACCAAAACTTACAGCAGCTCCAGCTGCCACATTTAAAAAGCAAACAAGCAACCTTGAGCCCAGAAAAGCACTTTTTACTTCTGTTAGAAGCAACCGTTTCTCSCACGCACACTGTGTATAACCATGCAGTCCCACACAGTAATACACACATTTAAAATCAGTATTTCCTCCGTGCCAGAAAAGCTTTCCAGAGGGACAGTCACTACAAGCCATCAGCTTACAAGATTACCTGTCCCAAACTCCAGGACATTACAGACAGAAACCAGTATTCCCAGCAAAGCTCTTCTGAGTGACTTTTCCCTCACCCTGAAGTCTTTACACTCAGGCTCAGGGCCACATAACAGCTTTACTGAATTAACAATAATAATTTTCAAAKATTTATTTTTACTGATGCAGGAAAAGTCATAAAACAACAGCAAAAGCCCAAAGGAAAGCACGGAGGTTGCTTTTCCCCCAAGAGCCATACTCACAGGTGCTTCGGTGCTGCTGGAGCTTGCAGCGCCAGGCCTTGGGGTGTCACCCTCACCCCTCGCATGGCCGAGGCGCAAGACCTGCTGCCGGGCTCTGCTGCCGCTGCCCTCACACTCCTCTGCCTTCCCTGCTGCTCCTGGGCACTGGGACACCGCCGAGCTTTCACAGCTCTTTTTGAGTGACTACACCTGCTTTTTGGATGCAGCTGGGCCCCCTCCGTCCTCCCCTGCGTTCTCCCTTGCAGCAGGCAGAGGCCTGGTCCCACCATCGAGCATGGGGCAAGAGCAGAGCTAGTCATTCGGGGCAAAAAGCGTGCGTATTAGCCCTGCAAAACAGTGCTATGGATTCTGCAGTCTCACCTTTTTTTATTTTTAATACAGGTCATGGCAGAAGAGCCTCCTTTGATACAAAGGGGGAAGGCATCTGGATGGTTTTATAAGATGTCCCTTTACAGAGCAYCAAAGTAAAAGTTGCAAGCAAACATCACCAGCTGGGAACAAAAGCCTACGGGCAGATGGATGCATTTGAAAACTACTCTCTGCTTAAAAGTATTTGAAATATCTAATTTTTCAAAATTCTAGGGATACCGGCACTGTGGTTCTTACTACAAATCAAGCTTCTTCGTGACATCACTAGAATGTCCGGCGGTAGCTGATGCCCCCAAACACACGGCTGCCGTGTTTGCTGGTTTGTTTTTTCCCCCGTTCTGCATTTCCGCTCTGCTGCCAGCTTGGGGCACCGCTCCTCAGGCTTGAAATCGTGGYGTCTGGATCCCCGGAGCTGCCCCCGCCTCCGCAGGCAGTTAGGGCCCCGGCGCCACCGCCACTCTCGCAGCGGTCCCCCTCGGCGTGGGGAGCCGCGGGGCGGCACACGCGAGTGCGTGCACGCTTGCATGTGTGTGCATGCATGTGTGTGCACAGGTGTGCATGCAGGTGCGTGCACCTGTGTGCCCGTGTGTGTGCACGCAGGTGCTTGTGTGTGTGCATGCAGGTGTGCGCAGAGCTGTGTGTGCACGTGTCCGCGTGCATCCATGCGTGTGAGTGTTCATGTGTGTGTGCACGAGTGTGCACACATGCTTGTATGCRCATAAGTGGGTGTGTGAGAATGTGCACGGGTGTGTGGGCACATGTTTGCGTGTGCATGCACGTTTGTGTATGTGCACACGTGCACTTGTGMGCGCGTGTGTGCACGCGTCGCCCCTCTCCCTGGGGCCGATGCCTGTGTACACGCTCCGAGGCGGTGCCCGCTGGTGTTTCGGGGCGCACGGCCCCCGCGGGAGATGCCCGGGGTTTCGGGGCTCTGGGCTCTGCCCCGCAGCCCCGGGCTGCCCCCCCCCGCTCCCCCGCTTCCCTCCCCTGCTCCAAACCCTGGGGAAGGAAGGAGGCAAATCTCTTGCGGGTGCAATACTTGTACATACAATGCCAGGGGAAGGGATTATACCAGGGATTAACATTTTAAACTCCCTTACCAGACTTTCTGACTCAAAGATCCTCAGGCCAGTAATCGTATTACTGTCTTTGAGATTATTGCGTTACTTACTAGATTCATTAATGAGAATTTAAGGTTACATTGTGGGGAGTTGCCTGTAGACCCCAAACACCTCGGGCTGGGGCAGGAGCTACTTTGGTTTGGGTTTTTCTAGTTTCCTTTAAACATTCTCTTAGTTTCCCCTGCCAGAGCAGAGGAAGACTCCGCGGGCGCCTTCCTTGTGCCCTGCCTCCTCCTAATTCCCGGTAATTTATCCCGTATTAAAACTCCTTTAAGGAAGAATGGCCAAGGACCAAACACCTGCTATGCAAATAGGAGCAAATCCCCCCCCGTCGCTGGGGCTCCCGGAGCATCGCAGCCGCCGCCGGCTCAGCCCCGTCCCACCCTTACGGCGCTCCAGTTCTTAGAGGTTGTCTTTATTGCACTAAAAAATCCCCCCAAAAAAGCAGAATTATTGATATGAAAAGTCTTTTAAAAGAAAGCTCTCTGCAGGTACTTAAGCTTCCTGCTTTTGGCATTGCTGGGGGGAGGATTTCATCCGCCCCACGGCCGGTGCAGTTTGTTTCTTTCTCTTAGGGTAAGTGTTGGAGCTTCAATTAACAAAATACGGATGAACAGAAGAGAGGAGTTGTGGGCGGGAGAAGGAGGACGGGGGAGGGAAAGGGAGGAAAACCCCCTGTCAGGGTGCGCTGGAGGGAAGGGGCTCGCTCCGCCGAGGTGACATCCTAATCCCAGGTTTCCCACTTAGGGCGGCAGCCGAAGGAGCGGGCAGGGAGCGCAGCCGGCACCCGGCAGCGTTTGGCCCTTCGCCTTCGGGGGCCGCCGCTGACTCCAGCGAAATTGTGGMAACCTCCGGAAAAGCGGCGTTTTCTCCGGGTTCCTTCCCGGCGCTGGGGAGGCGGCGGGGGGAATCGCGCGGGGAGCCCCCGAGGCCGCCGGGCAAACCTGCGGCCCAGCGGCCCTCCAACACGAGCATGTATTTCCCAGCGCCGGGCGCTTGACTGACGTTTCGGCTATTATTCGGGGAGATAGATTGTTTGGACTGAAGATGCTTTGTTTGGGCTCCTCATAAAAGAAACAAGTTAAACGCCACAACTACCACACACAAAAATGATTCCTTCGAGCCATAAAACCAGTGGGACAAGGAAGTGGTTGTAGGAGTCAAACATAATTGATGCTCCGAAAGACGTTATAAATAATCTGTGCGAGCGCTCTCTCCCATGTGCCTCAAAACCGCAGAAAGTGGGGCTTTTTTTTTCTTTTTTTTTTCTTTATCTCCCCTTGAATTCAGGAGCATAATACACCGTGAGCACCAATAATTGATGTATGTTATAATTCTTCATTACCCTATCAGTAGTCTGGGAAAACTAGAAGAAAAGAAAATGCCAGAAAGTTATGGTAAAACTTAAGATGCGACAGAAGTAGCTTTCTTTGCTCACGCTGTGCGTGTTTGAATAAGAAGAATGTCCCTGCACTGTAACAAGCTAAAAGAATGAGGAAGACAAAGGATTTCGCGAAAAAGGTTTAGATAGAAGACAAGGCAAGTGAAACTGAAAGGAAGGGAAAAAACCCATTTACAATGGAACAATGCATGTACTAATCGCTTTGATATATTATACAAACCCAAAGACCCAAAACATTGTGTAATTATTTATAAATGACTTCTCCACTCCCGTGTATAATACCGAAGAAAGAATAAAACTGCAGGCTTCTCTCTAAACTATTTCTAAATAGACCTAGCTCAAAAGGAAGCAGAAGTGTTTGAAAAAAAAATAATTAATGGTTGATTTTATGGTTGTCTCATTAAAACATTTTAATTACAACAAACAAAATACATTTGTGCTTGCCGGGAACAATCATTTACCTACTCGCTCCCTCCCCTCCAAAAAGAAAAAGTTGCATCTCATGCTTAAATCCTGAAAATAAAACATTCCCACTCTTTCTGCGTACCCCGGCCAGGACGTGGGCAGCCCCCGGGCAGCCTGCSCGGATGCCCCCGCGCTGGCCGCAGGTAGGGCTCGCTTGGGGCTCAGTCCTTTCCTTTAAAACCCTCCTTCCGAGGTGCTTCCCCGCTTGGCGAAGCCACCTCCGCGCCCTGGAAGGGGTTAAAGATGCCTCTCCTTCAGGGCGAGAGCGCTTTCAAATACTGAACTTCCCGGGCTGTCCATTAGTCGCCAGCAAATGCATGAACCCCTGAACCCTCCGGTAGCCCCGGGCTGCGAGCTGTAAGCTGACTCCAGCGGGGCTACGCGTCCCCSGGGGAAAGGCACCTTATGGCCAGCCGCAAGCTCCGCAGCTCTGCGCCGCCGCGCTCGCTCCCTCTGCGCATCCGCGGGCGAAGGGCCGAGGTCCCGGCGGGCCCACGCGAGGCCGGGCTCGCGCGGGGCGGCTCCGGCCGCCAGCCGGCCACAGCTTCGCTCTCGCTCCCCTGCGTCCCCTTGGCGTTACGTTAGCGCTCTCTCGCCTTTCTCCTCCCTCGCCGTTTATCCTTCCATACAGCTGTTTTAAGCAGTTCTGCATCAGCGCACGGGTGCCTGGGGGGCAAGCGAGGTGCAGGGACCCGATCCTCACCTTATTCCTGCCAAGAAGATTGTCTTCAGTGAGCTTTCTACTCCCGGGGTGGTGGTTTAGGAGAACAGCCGGGAATCTGCTCCAAACCCAGCACAAAGCATCTTCCGCAGACAGCTCTGCCTTCTTGCTCTGGCCACGTTTTCCAACAACGAGGGAGGAAAAAAGCAGCACTGTCCCGGTTTACACTTTRATACTCTTCTCCACGTTAGTTTAAGCCCTCACATACCTATGTAACAAAACACACCGTTTGGTAATTTGTTGTATTAATGCATATCCTAAACCTACAAGAAGGTACCACTAACTTCTCTGAGGCATCTTGCAACTACCAGAGCAGTTTTCCTTTGAACTCGTCATTGCAGCGCTCCAGGAGAAGAGTGACACTAACAGCATCACTAAAATTCTGGCCACTTTTGAAATGTAAGGTTGATTTTTAAAGTGGAGGCTTGTCAGGAGGCACAATAAATACTTACCAGTGAACCGTGATTTCTTGTTGACCGACCTTCTTMCTGCTGGCCAGGGTGTATTCAGCGGGCAGCGCCTGGCACCTGCTGGACCTTGCCTCAAGCCCCTCTGCCTTTCCTCCAGGCACGTCCACCTCTGGGTACTAACTCGAAGTCTTTCCAGAGTCCAGCCACGAGGCCATCGCCTGCCACCTCAGCCAACGCCAGGAAAATGGAGGGAGGGTCTCACCTATGTCCCAGTCCACCAAGGGATACAGCTGCCGCACGATTGGGACTCCCAATGGTTTCCTTGGATTTTGGACGAACTGAGTTTGTTATCCCAYGTGCGGCGCTCCGAAGCTCGGCACACGGACCCACAAGGGAGCAGGACACTGGCTGAGCAGGCCTGGCGCTGCTGGGCGAGGAAGGACAGGCCCTTTGAGCTGTGCTTTTCTGGTTTCTGTAGCCAAAAATATCATGAGCATCTTCTCATTGCTTTAAAGTGCAGCAAGGTGTCTCAAGGCAAACGGCCCAAGCATTTCTACGTGATAGGCTTTCTCAGAGTACGCAGCRTGCAACTTATACCACCTACAACCCGAGACTAGCTGCGTTTACATCAAGACAGAGAAGCTCATATCAAAGGCCACAAATCAATCAAGACACCAGGAACATACTCTGCCTTCCACAAAATCAAAGGTCCTCTTTTGATTTGGGGCTGTTTCTTTTTCCTGATCCCAGAAAACTTCACGGACCTTTTGCAGCTGACTTCCACAGGCGCAGGCCCATGAGGTGTAAGAGCTATTATCTTTGTTGGCTGAATAATTTATCTGCAAAATTAGTAGACTGCCTGTGATAGAACTGGTTGAATTATTCATCGGGAATAAATTATCCAAGATATGTAGCACTTCTTTCTGTTTGCGAAGGCTTCCTGAAACAATTCTGATTCTGTGAATGCATTCGTTATTCATAAGTATTCAGTGAATAGATTATGCAAACAAATTTCAGCCTATGGGTTGTTTGTGAAACCTTCACTTCAGCCCTGGCTATTCATGGCTGTGACTGATCACAGAGACACATGGTGCTCTCTCCCCTCCTTGATTGGAGCACAAACTTTTAAAACAAGAGAATAACAAATGACAAACTGCAAATGATGGATAAGGACTAATGAATAACGCGCTTTCACTGCAAACTTTCAGACAAGTGATCAGTTGTGCCAGTCAGTGAAACTCTTGGGAATCATAAACATTTTAATGAATAAACTATTGACTACTTGAAGACACCTAAACAAAAGACAATAAAAGTGTTGTTGACAACAGCAGAGTTCATATTATTGTATACAAAGTGCACCCTAGCAAAAGCGTTAACATATTCTTTGCCATATGCTTCCACCAGCTTTAATTTTCAGTTTCTTCCAACTTTCTTCTGGTTTACACTAGAAACTCTGCTACAGATATTTGCCTAACTGAGGCCTCTAATCGTGCAGCCACTTAAGGACATGAGTAACAGTGAAGTGGAACCACTTAGCTACATAAAGTCATTTATGTATGCGCGGGCCCTAAAACCATCATCCTGATTGCAGGTCCCGTGATGGAGAGGGCTGTCTCGCCAGCAGAGCAGCAACACCGAGTCACCTTGTTTTATACAGTTATACTACGCATCTAAGGTCAAAATACACAAAGATGTCAGAAAGTATAAAGTAATCTGCTGCTGACCCGGCTAGTCTACTAGGAAACTATCTCTGCTTTGAGACTAGTTAATATTCATCGCCCAAGACTTTTTTGATTGCTCACTTTTGTGAGTGATCTTTTTAGCACAAAGAAGATTGTTTGTGGCAGTTTGCCCGTGTCATGGATCATCTCAAAGCAAGGAGGGTGAAGAAGCAGGAAGAATAACTCTGATCAGCAAACTCTTCCCAGGTTCAAGCTGAAGAATGGTTGCTAYGAACTTAAAATGCAGAGATAAAGACAATAACTTCAGGCTGTCAATGTTCCCTGCTTATSAAAGGCACAGGAGAAAATCACAGCAGGGAAAGTGAATCGACATCTAATGTAAGGGCAAATAATGTAAATAAATATGATTTGAGGTCTGTCACTCTAAAAATGACTATCGATGGATGATGAAACCGAAATGTTTTGAGGYATCCAAGTACTTGAGTGCTAACGACGGTGCTCCATTACAACACTGAAATGCAGGATGTAAAAAGTCAGACGTTAGAAATATAAAAACTTATCAGGCACATGTAAAACTGTAGCTTCTCGAAGTTGTTTTAGACAGTGATACCTAGGGGCTTAGTGGGAATTAGCRGGAGTTACAAGAGCTTCATAGTAAAAGCGATGCTATTCTTTTCGCTTGTTTTTAACCTGGAAACAAAGAGTTGTATATATGCACTCGGACGCGCTGAAGTTTGTAAGAAAAACGCAATTGGGAATGTTTAGCTTTCTGAGCATCTGCAAAACGCCAGCTGAAAAGGAAGCACGCAGGGAGCGCCGCGCCGGGGCAGAGCCACACGTACGGTGCACGGCGGGGGGGGCCCGCTCGGAACCGCTGCCGCCGCAGCGCGCTTTCGCCTGACCGGGGGCCGCGCAGAGGCCGCGGGAGGGCGGCGGCGCGGGCGGTAATTGCGGGCACGCTCCGAGGGCGCGGCGCACGGCGGCGACCTGCCGCCGCGGCGCGGCGCGGCCCCGCGGGGCGCCCGGGCGCCATTGTCCGCCCGCCGCTATAAGTAAGGGGCTGCGGGGCCGTCGTGTGCCAAAGCCGGCGCTCGCACGAGCGCGGAGCGGCCCCGGGCACTTCAAAGACAAGGGCGGGCGCGTGTCCCCCGCCCCCGCCTCTCCCCGGCCCCGGCTGCGCTGGGGGTTTTCTCCTTTCCCCCTCTCCGCGGAGGGCTCCCAGGAGCCGAAGTTTGCCCTGCCTTCCCCTGCGCCGGGCACCGGCTTGCTGCCTCCTTTCTTTTTTTTTCTTC
>NW_028186501.1:3790635-4080410 GCF_003343005.1 Rhea americana | reverse complement strand
CCGCGGCGCGGCGGCCCCGCTTTGGGGCGGGCGCAGGCGCGGGGTGCTCAGCAACCGGGCCGGGTGGCGGTTTAATTTATTCAAGATGTTCATTCATATGAAAATTGTATTTTTGTACATAAAGAGCTTTATTCTATTATTATGCCTCTTATCAAAATGGGTTCCTTTTTTTAAAAAAAATGTACTTTAAGTTACCCTGTAAATAAAAGTTTTTAACGTTTTTACTGAATTTTATCCCTGCCTCCGGCGCGCTGTTTGTTAAGGCTGGGTTTTGGCTCCTCGGCAGGAGCCCCGGGGGAAGGAAGGGTTGGTTCAGCCCCGGGGCGCTGCGCAGCGCGGCCGAGCCGGCGCTTCTCACGCTGGCGCAGGCCCGCGCGGGTCCTCCCGGGGCCACCCGGCAAGCTCCTGCGGGCTCCTGCCGCCTACCTGCACCCGTCAGCTGCCACCGAGCCGCGCAGGGAAGGGCTGGGAGACCCCCGGGGGAGGAGCGGCGCTTCCCGGAGCCCCAGGTTGAAGGTTGTCATTGCCCCAGTTTATGAGAGGCGCTGGGAGCTGTTGGGGGATTTGGAGTCCTGAGTTACTTATTTTTTCCAGTGCAACCCCTCCAGCACGGGCAGCGCTGCGAACAAGTGGTGGTTTTGGTGGCGTTTTTTCACGCRGGGAAGGTCCAGCAGCTCCTTCCAGCGCGCTCCTGCAGACGTGGGAAGCGGTGCAGCCCTCGCTGCCGGGGCAGCCGGCGCGCCGCGCTAACRCGGGGTGGCTGGTTAAAACGGACGGTTCACTTCCACGCGCAGGTCAGGACGTGGGAGCGCTCTGCCCCCCTCCTGCCCAAAAGGCTGCAGGTGAGGCCCCCAGGGCCTGGTCCTGCTGTCGCTGGAGGCTGCCCCACGCAGCCGGTCCTGCCCTCCCACAGCTGCTACGGGGACGAGAGCCGCCCCTGCCCTTCCCGCTACCTTTGATGTGTTGGGGAACCCTCTGACCCCCAAATCCTACCTTGCTGAAAGGCCTCTGCTCTCCATCCTCCCCCTCTCCAGGACTTCTCACTGCTCCCATATCACACTGGGCAGCCAAACACCTGTAAAGCATCACAGTTTTATCATCTTCCCCTTATTTTAGGGAGGAAGACAAGGGGAGTGAGACCAGAATGGAGACTCTGGCGTTACTGCATGCAGCRGAAAGAACGGAAAATGTTAAGGGTGCGGGAGCAGGCTCTGCAGTCTGACCAAAGTCAGCCTGACCGCTTTCAATTTTTCCACCACTTGAGGCCTGCTGGATGCCATCCTGTCACAGGACAGGGGTGCTGGCACCCAGGCTAGCCTGGCTCATCGCCTGCGATGCCCCAGAGCCACATTTTTACACTACTTTACGCACTCAGTGGCCCTGGATGGTGGATGAACAAATACACTTAATGGCAGAAAAATAAGGAATTTTATTCTAATCAGACGAAATAATGCTGAAAATAACATGTAAGTGAACTGCAACTTAGAAAGGCGTTTTGAGCAGAACTCGGCAGTGCACTAGCAATGGCACCATGGGTTGCACAGATCCAGGAAAAGCAAAAACAGCCGTAAGGGCTCCACATCAAGCTTCCAACACAGGACGTGCTCACAACCCCCAGCAATGAAGAAGCCCCTGAAGAAATGAAGTACAAACACATGCACATAATCCTTCTTATCAGGGTTAATGAACAACACCCTAAGAACCAATTTTCTGTCACTTACATCTTTGGGAAAAGCTCCCAGTTTGGTATACCTTAGTCAAAGGCTGAGAAAGTTTGACCATTTATTATGCTAAATATTGGCCTGCACTAGTTTTTGTCTTGCATTTTGGACAGTTTTTAACCACAGCAGTTTCTGTACATCTCAGCTTATATAGAATTAATCCCAGTCAGGCTTCTGACAGCTCTAGAGTGCTCAGCCGGGTCCTTACAGCCATCTCCCAAAAAATCTGTGCCGCAAGGGAAATAAACCATGCATGTGTGCAGGGAGAGGAGGCGGATGCTTGAACATATAGTGTTGCACAAGCACAAGTACTCTAAACAGTCAAGTCCACAACTTCTCAGATGGGACACCCCAAGATTAGCCCATTCAAATTAGTGCATTTAATCTATTTGCATTTTTCCATGCCTCAGTTTCCCAGCTATAAAATTAGAACACCACCACGCCTTCACCTCACTGGTGAACAGAAAGATTTCGTCGAGCAGAGCTTTCAGGGCACTCCGGAGGGYTGTAAAAGCCCAGGAAGTAGTTCAGTCTTCAGGACATGATCAAATACTGTGCAGAAAATAAGGCGCAGGGTAAACACAGACAAAACTTTGAGTAGCTGTTCATAACACAGGCAAATTCTGTACCTGAAAGTCAGCCCTCCTATGTCACGAGGAAGGCAGAGATACTACTAAAACTTTTACACAGGATCATMCAATCACCACAAAACATACAAGCAGATGAGCTGAATTCAGGCTGCACAGACACTTCAGTGTTGGTATTTTCTCATTTTTGAGTGTCTGAGTTTGAAATCTTTATAWTATGTCTTCAACATATTCTGCATGTGCACACACATACTCACACACATCCATCTCCCTCAGTCAGTATAAATAAAAAAAAAGGAAATGCTATTGCTTGGAAATCTTAATTGAAGCATTATGCTTATATTAATTMGACATCAGCAACCAGTATAAGCCAGTTCCTTAATGATGTCCTGTTAAATAAAAGAGATTCGTGAAATCTAATTCTGGCAGTAACAGGTCTTGATCTGTGACGCAGTGAAGCTTTGCTTGCACCTGCCCTTGAAAGCCAGGAGGTTTTGTATGGAGTAGCCTCCAGGGGCTGAAATTTAGTACAGTCCGTGGAGACGGAAGGTCATCTAAAGTCACTGGGTCCCAAGACACTGGACTTCAATCTCAAAGTAAAAAAAAAACTCCACAAAACTTCAAAATATCCTCTATTCTTTTGTATTCTCTTAACTGTGAGCAGAGATCTGTGGACACTATGCAGTATATAAAGACCATACATCTACCAGGACTCAGTTTATGATGTTAATGTTCCTAATGGGTAATGAAAGCTGCATACTGCGCGAGGATACAATTAGATTCATACATTAACATGAGTCGGAGAACACTTTTTCCCCCAAGCAGTGATGGATTCAGACATAGTTGAACAAATCTGCCGCTGGGACAGATGGAATGCCTATGTTCAGAGACTGCAACACTGAACTGCGCCCTGGTTTACAACAGTGGGTTTTGTATTTATTTTTACRAAAAAAAAAGATAGTTTTGTGATTYGGCAAGGAACTGGAACAGACTTCCCCTGATTACAGACAGGCAACAGGCAACTGTAAAATCATCTCTTTGCACAAATAAGAAGGGAAATAAATTAACTGAATTAAATGTTAGGACTGATGAAATTCTTGACAAATCCCTGGCAAAAAAACACTACTTACTTGGTAAAATCTTTCCATAAACGGACACTGATCTCAGTCTCACTGAAACCAGTGGGAAGATCCTTAGTGACTTCAGTAAGGGCAGGATCTGGCCTCAGAGTCACTAAAACAGGTCRAATTTGAACCTTGGCACCACAATGCATATACGTATATGTATTTTTTTGTATGTCTGCTCACAGTGTTGGTAATCCCCCATCCTTGCTGGACCAAAATAATCACCGCTGGGGAATGCACACATAGGGACCTTCTGCCAGGAGGTTCTGCTAGTCCTTAAGTCACATTTAATTCCCTCAGGTTACGTRAGAAAGTCTGAGATGGCCCTGTAGATAGGTGCATAGATGCAGATGAGGATAAGCTGTGCTCTTTTTTTTAACTAAAGCTGTGCAAAAGGAAAGGAAGGACAAAAAAAAACCCCTTTTTCTAGCCCTGTCAGGAATTACTCAGAAGCATGAGCATGGCTACGATGGAACAAATTCACCTGCAAAAACATAGTTTGATGCAAAAAGGTACTGCAAGCCAGTCCTTTAAGATGATCTTTGCCACTGGAAATAACCGAAACAGAGTCTCTTCTGAGCACATTGCTTACTAGTGTGCCTGCCTTTTGTACACGCAAATACGGCACTTTCTCCTCAAACCTTGTTCAGCTTTTAATTAACTTTAATAATGCCTTCCTGAATCCTATGCTTCTTCTGAAACTGAAAAGAGATGTATGCAGAACGGAAAAAGAAACAGGAAAGACTTCACTGACTGGACTAAGAAGACAGTATGAAATTGCTTCTATGTTTTCAAGGTATATATGACATCATGAAAAACATATCTCTTTTTGTCAGTGGAAAATGTTACAAAAGGRAAAAAATCTGAATTTTGTATGCTTCTTGAATGAAAGTAATGGTAACAAAATTTTCAACATCCTTTAGGAGAATTTCTACATAAACATCTCTTGTTCAATTGATCACTATTTTGATGATTTAAGCAATCATTATTTAAGGGATATTATCTTGTAGCCCACTCTAAAAAAATCACTTTCTATACTTCACCTTTACGAAAGTGTATCTGTGAATCTAAAATTCTGTACAAGTTTGAGATACCAAGTTCAATATTTCCCATGATTTCAATGCCATGTGGTGCCAACTGGTACATTGCTTAACACCTTCACTGCTTGGCCTAGTCTCAAACAAGGCTTTCAATGTTTTTTAGCTATTAACAAGAACATCTTGAGAAGGATTTTTATTACTGAATGTCAATCTGTTGTAGATTTGGATTTTGCTCTGTACATTATCTGTAAAGTACAGTCTGCATTACTACCTCTGAGCACATGAAACTTAATATTATAATTATAGATCTCTGGTGCTCGAGTGCTCCATTAAGACTGATTTGTATAGTAGGCAGAGATTATCAGAACAGAAGCAGGTGACTTCTAATTTTCAGCATCAGGAGCTTTTTCATTGGTGGTATATGCAATTGAAAGAAATCATCCAGAGGAACACCGTTACTAAGGACTAAGCAGTTTTACTACTCATCCAGTATAATACATAAGCACTGCAGGACGGAGATGTCAAAATGCCCCATAAAGTATTTTCAGCTTCTGATACTTTACTGCTCTATGTCAGTGTGGAAATGTTGATGGCATAGCGCTACTTATTACCCAGGTTTTAGTCTTCTGCCTCTATTTGACTGCCTCTGCAGTAACACCCGTCAGTACCCCCATCTCGTTGTTTGAAAATCTTATGAAAACCTGATGGCTCAAAGAGGAAGAAAAAAAAAAAAACATGCTACAGAGGCTATGGCAGAGATGCAGAGTGACTTGGCCGAGGTCCTACAGAAAAGTGAGCTGCAGGGACGGAGCAGCGCAGAGGCCGGAGCCATGCCCCAGCCRTCCTTTTCTGCCTTTCATGCATACTGCTTTGCAAAGTATAAAACAYGGTCCTCACTCAACTTGCTACGCCATTTGCTTGACTCATTGACTTTCAGTAAGACTTGGGCATTAGGTAGGTAGGACGGAGCACGCAGACTGAACGTTTAGGCTAAGAAGAGGAGCTGTCCCTCTGCTCCCTAACCCCAACTCTTCCAGTCGCCTCGACTCTAATATAAGGGCAGATTCCTCTCTGATTCTCCCCCTTCTTCTTTCCCCTAATATAACAGTTAGTCTCTACTTACAATACATCCCCTTGTGGGTTTGAGTATGCAAGTTTTAAATGTAGCATTTGCATACTTAATACACAGTAAAACTGCATACTTTTACCTAAAGTAAAAGCTTGCAGAGGCATCAGACTTTCAGAGAAGAGATTAGCCTTATTCCTTATAAAATAGTGAGTAAAAGTCTGGTGGGGCTCATATACCATAAACATGGTCTTGCATAGACTGCRTCAATGGAAGTATTTCTGTCGAGTTCAGGGTAGCAGGGTTTCTAATACTTTAACCATAAAGAAAACCCTCAAACTATCTCGCTAACATCTGTGCTKTGAGCTTATCTGTTTAGTTGCACTGTTCAGTCCTCTGCTCCCTCAGTTTCCATCCAGAGTATTCTCTATGCATTAGAGAAAGACCAGTCTCTGTCGTAACACAGCCTCCTCTCCAGGCTTCAGGTCACGCCTGTGAGATGTTCTCAGTTAGGAACTTAAGCGTGTGAGGGGACTGATGCCTCTATTTCCCAAACAAGGATTTGGTAGAGTCCTCAGGACTTCACTATCTCTTTCTTGGATTATTACATTCTGTACATTCCAGGATAATCTTTTTTTTTCCCTGAAGATTTCACAACATTGCCTTCTAGGAAAGCATTTAAAGCTGTCTAATGGCAATCCAAGGCGATTACCAACCATAATGGTTTGTTGCACAAATAATGGATTAAGTTCCAACTATAGGAGATAATTGGACTTATTTCTACAAACAAACAACTTATTCTACTTCTCCCTGTATGGCAGATGTCAGTAATCTTTATAAAAATCCTATCTGCTAGTAACTCCAGTAGGACTGTCTGCTGTGGCAGCATGGCATCTGTAGGCCAATGCAAACCTGGCAGACCATCGTGTTTTTCCCGTCTGCAGGTTTCAACTGAGATGAAAACCGAGAAGACACTGCATTTGCAAGTATAAAAGATGCAAACACAAAATCCCAGGCAAAGGATGGTGTAAGCCCACTTTTGAAGGTGTCAGGAGAGAGGGAACTGGGCACCCTAGGACTCAGTAGTTTGTCCTTGTTGTTCAGTCCAGTAAGGACTGAAAGATTAAGTGGTCCTCAAAGAACACCTCTGTTTAGAGAAAAGAGGCCAAACAGAAAGGTAGGTGCTGAAAAGCAAAGGAAAGAATACGAATAGCTGTGCATGGAGTTATTCACCTTATTTTCTAATATTGGTTATTGGTCTAATACTGGATAACATATTGAAAAGACAGTCTAAAATGCAGAACCAGAAAGAATGCAAATCATTAGCAATAGGTAAAAGCTGAACTAACTCCCCTGAGCAGTCCTTTCTCATTTGAAGTTCTTCTTAAAAGTGTTTACTTTTGAAAAACCTCCTCATTGACAATGTAGTTTTATAAAGAATAACACATAGCCTGATGACATTAAGGGGAGACCCTTTAAATCATAACACAGACCAGAAAAAGTATATCTTTGCCCCTGTAATTTTCCAGTTTGGGATCTGGGATTCACAGGAAGTAGGCAATATTTACAGACTATTTTGCGAAGTTCCTAAAACAGCTAGGGACCTTACCAGTAAAGACCAGCAACCATATGCAACTGACTCAATTCTTCCTTCCAAAGACTTAATAGCTTGATTTGCATTTTTATTTTCTTTACTTGACTATCTCTAGATAAAAATGCACAAGTTGCTTCTGTAATTCACTAATGTGAGTACCCAAACCTACAGAGTTTAAATTCTGAAATAAAAGAATATGGCTTTTTTCTTCCTCCTATTTGAGTACAATCTATCCTGCACCAGTCCTTTGCCATTTTAAAAGGAAATCTTTTCCTGTCACAACACCAGTAATGGATATTCCTTTCTCAATTACCCTTGCTTCACCAGGAGAGCAACTGATGCGCATCATGTTTATCCAGCTCACTGAAGTGCTTTCATTATCTAAGAAAAGAGGTTAATTAGTATTTAATCAATCTTTTCACATGGTACAGTTTCCTCCTCTCCTATTTGCAATCAAAAAAGATGTAGGTTTCCAAAGCCAGAATGCCCTCTTGATAAATCAAGTGGCAGCTAATTAGGTCTGAGAGGTCCTAAGAAGGAGGGCCAGGGCTACCTGACCTGGCCRCCTCGTCACCTGCGCTACTCTGCCTGTCACCTCCGCAGTGGGAAGCACTTGTTCAGACGCTTGCAGGCTCACGGAGGCGTATCGGATGCATCAGTCTGGCAAAGGGAATTGTCAGTCAAGGGGAAGGCGGCAGCAGCTGCGCGCACCCCAGGCTGGGGGTGAGTGTGTGTGTGTGTGTGTGTGCGTGCGTGCGTGCACACGCTTTCCGCTAACAGAGCTTCAAGGAGCCACAAGTTAAATCTCGTAGAAACTCTACCCTCCAGAAAGAAACAGATGGGATTTCTTTTTTTTCTTTCCTTTTCTTTTTCTTTTCCCTTTTTTTTCAGTATTTAAAGACAGCTCAGGAGACATCCTTGCACCTGTATGGAGCTGAACTTAAGAGATGAATAAGAGAAGTTAATGACACTTGCTGCCAAAAGTTATGGATAATAAAAGCATCAGTCCTTTTAAAAGAAACATATGTAGAAGGATGGMGTTTCCTTCATTAGGCAGTAGGCATGTTTTTGTTCTTCCCTGAAAAATGCCAGGAGCAAAACAGAATCTCTCTCTCTCACTGTTTCCACTAAATTAGTCCTGCTGGCTGCCTCGACACGGCTGTACGCAGATGTACTCTACAGCTAAATTCTAGTTGAGACAAACAGCCCTCAAAGCAAAGGGGACTTAATTTTGGCACCGTCAAAGAGGATACTTGGTGAGACACTGGTACAGGACAGCTGCTCCAGTCATCTAGCCTTCCCATTGCAAAATGGTCCCAGCAGCACATCATAGATACAGATTTTTTTCTATAATATTTATAGCAAAGTGGTCTATGAGTTCACATACTTCCCCACTTTGGCTACTCGGCTATTCTCTCCATAGCCCGCTCTTACTGACAATAAGGGGCTAAGTCACATGCCCTGTGGTAGCCACGCTCTGGATTTCTTTCCCTGACTTTGGGAAATTCATTGTCTTCAGTATAGTCTGTAGGTTCAAAGTCTGCTTTCACTCGGCGGGGCGCCCTTTCTAGGTTCATAAAGCTACGTTCAGAAATCTTTGGGCAGACCCAAAGCTGACAAAAGTGTCATTAAATAATGCTGGCAATGAATGAAGCTACCAAAGAAGACATAGTCCAGTTTGCATCTCAGTTACAAGAAGAAAGTGCAATGACAGAGTGAGTAATTGGCTAATTGTCTATATGAGCTCTATTTTAACAGTGCAGTCGTGCGATCGCACCATCTGGGGGGAGCTCGGGGAGGGAGCCCCACGCACATACAATGCCAGCGCACGTTTCCCAACACACAGGCCAGGCAACTGCCTCCTTCCCATCCGAGTCAACGGGAGCCACGGGCCCTCCGCATCCCTGCAAGCGCGGGCGGAGGTGTTGAGCCACAGCAGAGCGTGGGGGATTGAGAAGACTGAATTCATACCCCCCGACAAGTGCGGGATTTAGACACGCGAGCTCTGTGTTTTTGAAATGCATTCAGGAAGCCCACCTGAGCTGCCCAGGGAATAACGGCAGCGGCAGCGTGAGGCGATATCTGCCTGGCTGCCCGGCTGACGATGAGCACTGTTAAGCTGGAAACRTCCAATTGGTAGTAAGGTGCAAAGAGCCAGGGATCTCCAGCTCAGGTTTGTGCGAGGTGGCGAGTGGTGCTGCCTTGTGCTCTAAGTCAGAGAGCTCAGCGCACAAGTGTGCTTTCTGGGACATTCAGAAATGATGGCATTTCCCCCTCCTCGTTTTGAAAAAGCTGAATTACTGCCTTTGAGTCCCCATCTATTTTTCTCCAAAGTTACCATGAAGCAAAAAAGTATAAATCACACTTTTAAGTGGGCCTGGCACTCGGCTCACAAGGAGAGGAAAAAAAAAAAGAGGTAATGCCATAATGTAAAATAGTTAAAAGCTTATTAGAGCCGTTCAGGGCAGTATGATTTCCACTTTGTTTCAGAACACCCCAAGCCCATCCTTTCATGCTATTGTGAAGGCAGCAATTCAAATCTCCCTTTGTCAGTATGAATGGCCCCTCTTAAAGCTCTTTTATGCCAACATATTCCCTACAGGCATATGCCCTTTAGCTCTATTACTGATTTACCCAAGTATTCAGCCCATACCTTCTGCTTTTCTTTTTCACTTACTGAAGTTCCACATGACACGAGCTGCAGCCTCTCCTTTGGTGACTGCCCCACATCCCCCTCCCTGCCCCCAAACTGGGATGCTGCTGTCTCCGCTGCTATCTATCTCACCAGGAAAAGCCACACAAAAAAAACTAACAGAAGAGACTTTTCAAATGATTGATTTTTCTCCCCCCCCCCACTACCTCTCCCCCTTCTTTCCAGGCCTACATTTGTTAGCACAAACAAACGAGCAAGGGAATATACCTCACCCCCTCCCTGCCAGCCAGCCATAGGCGAAAAAGAGCCTTGCAGCCTTTGAGGGGGGAAAAATGTGAGTGTAAAAACGCAAGTGGGCCTATTACCTCTACTTACCCTAATTAGACTTGCTTTGAAGGGCTATTCAGAGATTTTGAAAGGCTGTCCTCTCCCTGCATCTCATTGTGCAATGTTTGCAGAGACATTTGCATCTGTTTGTGGTTCTGAAAATAGCAATGGATGCTTTCAAGAAAGCAAAGCCACCTCCAAGCCCCTTTGCACCAACCCAAGCGCTGCAGCCAGAGCAGAGTTTAGGTATGTGAGGCTGGAGCGATGGAGAGAGGCGGGGAACATGGTTTCAAAGGTTTCAGGATTCTGCACTGGCCCAAATTTAAACAATTGCCGTTAACAATGCAATTTTAGGCAGAAAATCTGCTAACTAGATTAAATCCAGATGACACCGAACCCAGAACAAAAAAAATCGTCACTAAAGTAAATGGGTAGGCACCCTAACAGGATAGAAAGTGTGAAATCCATGCAGAGCTAGAGAGAATRGCTGGCAGCGCAGCCCAGGCTTTCATACGCATATGGCCTTGACCATTTGACTCTGGGCCCATTGAGGTGATCAGCTGGAGATGTGAAGGGGCATCTCTGGAAACACACACGTCCCACTCGCTCCTTTAAGAAAGCCCACAAAATAAAGCTGCATAAAGGTGATTGATAGTAAACATTTTGTAATTTGGGGGGATTAAACTTTCGGATGATCTTGATCAGGTTCTCAAGGCATTGCCAGAATGCAATTACATTAGAATAGCCTCTGCAGGATCACTGCTGGCAAAGCCACAATATCCACCAAAGAAAGGGGGTGTGAAAGGGACAAAAGGGTTAATTTGAATACGTGCTGAAAAGACTGGAGGTGGACAAGGAGCTCTGCAAGGACTTCATCAGGAGCCATGGGCAGAAGGAGACGGTTTTGCAAATACATAGGGTGAGCGGAGAGGATGTTTGTAAAGCACACTTGGAAAGGGGGGGGGGAAGCTCCACAAAGCTCATACTGCTTCTTTCTTACATTGCCCTTGGCTACGCTCAGAGAAGCACTTTAGATGGATTAATCACTGGGAAAAACAATGGGATAAAAGTCTTCTTATGTTGGAGAGCGCTCCTCCGTCTGTCCTCAGCAGCAGAGGGCTTGCTGCTGTTCTTTCCCTACCCTGCTGTCAGATTTCTGAGATCAGACTTCGAGCTTGGGCAGAGATTCAGCCCAGGATATGGAGTCAGCAGCCGCCAGCCAGCAATGGGGTGAATAGGTCTCTTTCCTTGGTGGTGGGCTTCTGTATTTGGGTCTAGAAGTCCCAAGGGCTTTTTATGAAGGACTCCTGACTAAGGTTACGCTATCAATAGGTTGAAGATTTTATCAGATTAGTCCCTCCGAAATGCTTAGCAGGCATTAAGCATGCAAATCCACTCTGCCACTCTGGAGACAATACATTCCCCCGTGCTGGTGAAATGCTTCGGCTAGCTTAGGCACCCATGACATGTGCTTTTCCGTGCACCTTTTTTAACCTTTAAATATACAGTGTCATCTGGAAAATACTCTTGTGCGTGCATCAGGTCTGGATTCAGTGGGTGGGCTGGGGGCCAGAGCTGTGATCCACATCCTACCTCCAGCATCACTTGGTGTAGGTCACAGCTCGTGCACGGTGACAGGGACGATGCTGCACAGTCATTTCTTCCCCTTTTTTCTCCAGTCAGTACTGCAGCTGCATCCACCCTGCAGACAGCACCTATTCAAAGAAAGAGAAATGATGTCCAGCTATTTCTGTGCCTTCTCCCGGCATGCTGCAAAATAAGTACAGGATCTGAACCCAAATTTGAGCAGCAAGRCCTGAAGCCAAAAGGAAGGGAAATAAACAGGTAGGGGAAGTCGAGATTTTAAGAGAGAAAATGGGAACATGATGCCATTGCTGCCTGCCTGTGATTTATGGTGAATCTCACACTATTTGCAGACCTCCGTGCAGTGTCCRGAGGCTATATGAAGATGTCGCTGTCACTTTTAGGCTGAGATGATAGCAGCTGCTGAACTCTAAGGCCAGGCAGGATGGTGATCCTCAGCACACAGAATCAGCCCCAAAGCCACCTCAAAGTTCCCCACCGAGGATATGGCCGATTAAACACACACACATCCCTGCAGGGAGATGCCAGGAGACCAGACCTAGGCACGTTTTTCAGGACGTGTCACTTGCGATACCTCATCCTCCTCCTGTCCTCCTCCATCCTCTGCTGCTCTTTGCAGGACCACCAGAACGGTGGATTTTCTGCGTGCTGGCAGGCACCGCAGGCAGCGGAGGCACCACCTCAGTTCCCTGCGCCTCTGGCAGGAGCTTGGCCGGGAGCAGGCCAACCTCTTTAGGGAATTCAGAGGTGTTCAAAGGAAGCCATCGGCTGCGCATAACAACCACTTTAGTGACCCAGCTCCTTACAGACCTCGCTGGCTTACAGATCTGCCACAGCGAAGGTGTTAGCACAGCTGCACTGCTGCCGCACAAACCCCTATTTGGGTGATTTGCACCCATGGGAGCAGGGGAACTCGGGGTCTTGGCTTCCTCTACGGTGCAGGGGGCCTGGCTGCCCCAAACCACGGGTGGGGAGAGAGCTCCTGGTGCAGCTTCTCTGCACAGCCATTCAGACTACGTCTGCCCAGAGGTGGGCTTCACGGTCGCAGGTCTGATTTTGTGACTGGTGAGCTCTGCAGAGGCTAGGAAGCGTTTGCAGTGAATACCCAGGTGGACTGCAGGTAGAGGAACAGTGCTCACTCCTCTCAGAAGTGGGCTCTGAGATGCAGCAGAAAAGTGAAGGAGATGACAACAGGCCTGAAGGTGTCACAGGGCAGATGTACTGGTCACCTTGCAGAAAGTGTTCACACTGCACAAGCCGGRGTCCTACAGAAATACAACTAGCCCTGCTAAAACAAAAAAAAGCAGGAAGGCAAGGTAAGGCAAAAAGTGACGYGCAAAAAAAGTGGAAAATTTCATTCCCTTTTTGATACTTGAAATTCTGAAGGAAATTTCAGAATTTGCTGGCTGGGAACGTAAGTAGCATTTGGCTGTGTGCTTTTTGTTTGGGGCAATACATACAGCATATAATCTCTGTACTATATCTCTGCCATTAAATTTGTTAAATAATCTAAAAAAGCAAAGTAAGCTTTTTTGATTGCTTTTCTTTCTTTCTTTCTTGTTCTCTTTTTTTATTTATTTTTTTTTTTTTTTTTTTTTTGATGGAGAAATGCAGAACCACTAGGGAAACTCGCTCCCAGTTAAAACGTCCCCAGCCTGCTTAGCCACTCTTCAAGCCTAATATCCCACAGGGACTCCCACTGCAGAGAGACCCGAGCAACGGGGGATTTTCTGAAACACCCAAGCAGGGATTTTTTTCCTGGCGCTTCTGGCCGGCGGTGCGTGTGCCTGCGCTTTCCCCTCGGCTACGCCGCGCTGCCAGTTTTGGAAGGGGCTTTTGCGTTCGGTTTTGTTTCCTTTAAGAACACCCCGTGTTTGTGTTCGCCTTTCTCCGTGGCACAATGCACCTCTCCATTTCCTCGGCCCGGCTCGCACAACCTTCAGATCTTTGCGGAGCGAAGTCGCAGGGGTCGCAGGTCACCCGAGGGCATCGGGGACAGACAAAGTCTCTTCGGCGGCTAATGTAAGCCGGGGTAACGGCGCTCTGAAAGCGCATCCACTTGAGACTATCTACAACCACTCAGCCCTCTCTAAGGGCTTATAATGTTCACTCTTCTGTCATTGGATCCAACCTTACTATAAGCCCCGGAGGTATGGGGGGCTTAGAGACATTCATTCAGAAAAATAAATCCCACTGCTACCGTTCTCTTCATGAAGATAAATATACCACAAACAGAACAAGGAAAGAGGCTGAACTCCTGATCTCTGTTCTATCCACTTTTAAACGGCTATGAAAAAAACCCAACYGTTTATTAGACTCCTTTATTATTTGGCTTTTAAAACCAAAACAGTTTAGTAGACTCTGAAGCAACTGATAGTTTATTTTACCAGCAAAACCTGCTTTCAGCTCTAGTTATATTTAATATGTCACTTCTAGTCCCCTCAAAAGAGAAAATTCAGCAAAGAAAATAGGCTTTGTTTGTATTTAAACTGATTGTTTTTTGCGGTGTCACCACTAGAGCTGTTTCAGCCTCTGTGAAGCTGTGTATTTCCTTCCGGAGGGGGTTATTTCTCAGCTACAAACTGGCATTATGTGCATTGGTATGTTCATTGCTAGGAAGCCTCCTCGCTGAGCAGGACTGTTGCTTGGTAGGTGCCGTACAAACACAGGTGGAGCTTGAAATCAAAGTTCTCAGCCTGGAAATACTTTAATGACATCATGGCACATGGTTTAGGATCATCAGGCACAGCATGTTATCAAGCAGTTATCTTTGCAGTTGTCTGTAACTGCTTCATGACTGTTTTGCCTCAATTATTCTTGCCCAAAGTTGTGTAGAATAACTGGAAGGAAGGTTTGGCACATAAACCGCATAGGATGGATATATTCAGCTGGTACTGGGTCAAGAGGAAAACCAGCTACCTAGGAACTGTGCCTATCTCTCCATTTGAAAATCAGGCTCTCTTTCTCACCCCTTTTCTTATCTCAAATCTTGCTGAAATATTCTCTAGCACCTGGCTGTGCTGGAAGAGCTTCTGGTGGCTGTGGATCTCTCTGCACTTACAGATTTTTTCCTCAGAAAGCTTCCTTAGCACCTCTTGGGAGTGCAAAAACAGCAGCAGCTCCCTCTAAGTTTTGTCTATAAACGCCTCTAAACTGGGTCATTCCCCTTAGACACAGGTCTCAGGGAAGAAGCTTCTCCAGCGCTCCAGATATGAAGACGAAGGAGTTTCATGGTCCGAGCACCCTGCTTGGTTCTGGTGGCCTCACGTTAGAGCAGCCCATGAGCTGTTCTAAATTTCAGTGAACCTGGGAACTGGGGGTAGCTGAAGGTCTCGAGCTGAAGCAAAGCCATGCTGAGTCTCTRGCTGACAGAGAGTCTTGCTAGGGTCAGCCTCACTTCTTCCACTGGTATGTTATTGACTCATTCAAAAAATCAACCAAAAAATAGATCTTTATGAGGATTTTTCTCTTGCCTTCCACTGTAGTTCTGGATGAAAAGGTGCAACTCATATTCTTAAGCTTTGACTCCACGTGTCAGATGATAAAGCTTCAAATTGAAGCCTGAGAGTTTCATCAGGCTTTTAAGTGCAATAAATTCATTCTTGTTATGTTACAAAAACAGCTGGATGAATCTGGGTACTCCTGCAGACTTCCCTCCTCTACCTCCATCTATTCATTTTCCTGTTCCTTGATCCCCCTTTCTGGCACGGCAAGCATGGAAAGTTGCTCTCACTTCTGAGAATTCAGTGGAGTCTGGGGGGGGCTGGGGTCTCCTTTCACATCTAGGCTCTATTTCATTCCATGTGTGCTATGGTGAGTCTCAGATCTCGGAGAAGGAAAACATGCACAAAGGGGGGAAGTTGTTGCCTTGGGGAGGGAAAAGGCTGAACTGATCAAACTGCTGATCTAAAAGGGGAATAATGGGATTTTGTGGGATTCACATTGATGTTCAGATGACAGAGGCCTCTGGTTGCCTTTTTTCTTTCAAGCCACTGAACAAGAATTTTAAAGCTCCTTTAAAATCTGTCTTTGCTGAGCTAATTATTATCACAGGAGTTATTAAACAGAAGTTGAATGGCTTTTCCAGGGGCTCTTCAACAGTTTGTGGGCTGTCTTAATAACAAGAACTAGAGCTGCCTGTTTTGATCACCATATTATTCTAAAAGTTTTCAACTGTTGATCTTTAATTYAACCCCTATGGGAAACAAACCCTGACAAGATATATGCCTGTCACCCAGGATAAAAACTCATGCAGCTCCACAACATGCCGCACAGTTGTTTCTGATTAACACCACCTACCTGCACACAGGTTTGGGGGTTTGGGTTTTTTTGTTTTGTTTTGGTTTTGTTTTTTTTTTTCTGAAAACTACTCAAGGAAAAATAAATGTCACAACAGAGTATCCATTTTTTAAACAGCAAGACAGAAGACAGAGACCTATCGGAAGCAGCAGTCAGCCTTCGCCTAGGAAAGGCTATCCAGTGACTTATTCAAAAAAACCATTCACACCTTCTCCCCAAGGAGAGGGCTACCCTGATAAGTAACTAGCCCCTTCCCTCTCCAGGGCCACAGGAACAGAGACGAGCTTGTAATGATTTCTGTATGACCAGGTCACCAGGGAGCTCCTGTGACACAGCACTCGCTTGRAAGTCTCAGTCCTGCTGCCTTTGTTCTCAGCCAGCGGTTTTGAAATCTTCCCTGTTTGATAAACTGTCTTTTTCTTTAAGAGAAGCAAAATTACTAGGGTTTTAACTAGGGGTACTCCAGGGAAATGTAGGGCTTTATTCCTGAAGGAATAAGTAAAGGCAGCAATAAGGCTGTTTCAGGCAAGAATCTCTCCAAAAGCTCCCCCGCACCTGAGTGAAATGACTTAGGATTTTATTTAACAACTTTGAAATCACTAAATCTTCAGTATTTCCCGAGAGTGAAAATATCCCCACTCACAGTCAGAGTGACAGTGTGTGAAATAAATAAATAATTCTTTAGCGGGAAAAGCAACACAGCACCAACCTGAGAAATTACAAAACATACACGTGAGAGATAGCATATGCAAACAAACCCCGTAAGGTACTTGCTATCCGGGAGGGGTATTGATGCTGGTATTTTCATTCAGTCCTTAAGCTCCCCATATATAAACCAAATCCACTTGCAGGGTTGTCTCAGGGAGCAGGACATCTCCATGGCCCATTTGAATCAGGTAATGATTTAGCGAACTTGCCTTACTTCTCATTCCAAAATGACATAGAGAAAATACAATTTACTGTCACCCCTGCTAACTCCAGAGAAGCAAGAGTGTGTCTCTGCAGGAAGCAGGGGAAGAATTGGGCCTTCCTCAGAGGAAAGATCAATAAATAGGATTTTCTAATCCCCTAAAGCAGCGATGGAAAGAATAATCTCCCCCATGGTATGGCTCAGGGGACTATCTCCACACAAAGCCTTTGGTATAGTGCAACATTTATTACTGGTCTTCAGCAAGCGCTGGATGAAATTTGTCTGTCACAAAGGAGCTCCTTGGCATGGTTTTTGGCCTAGTTTAGAGAAAGGACTGGCACCCATGGTGGACTTGGGTCACTTTTGTCCGTATTTGCGTGGGTACTTTTGTCTGTCTCCCTCTTAGTAACCTCCAAGCCGAAACGGAGAGCCACGTCCAGCCACTCAAGCTTTCAAACAGGGAAGGAGCTCTTCTTACTSCAGCCGTCTATGGAAGGCAAAGGGTTCATTAGCACTAAGCTGCTGCTGTGGTTTCTTGTGCGTTGTTTTGAGGGGGTCCTTCAAGATAAATGGACTTTGTAACCGAACGTCTAAACAAAACCTTTCTGAAGACTGAAAATGGCCTTGCCATGTCATCAGAGATGCCTGATGGACAACCAGGAAATGGAAATGATCGATCAAGTGCTGAAGGCTCCAGCGCTGGCACCCAGGCTTCAGGTTACAGGCTAAAGCCTGGTAACGGCGCGGGGCTCGTCTGTGCTGCTTGAGCGCCTGCCCGGCCGCGGCGACCATGACACGAACGGCTGCCGTTCTCTGCAGCGYGCCGAGCAGAAGTCTCCCGCCATCGCTAGCTTCAGTCTCTCCAGCACCAGAAGACCTGGGAGGTCCTGGGGACGCCGGCCWCGACGACCAACCCAACCCGCCACCCTGAGCCCTGCCGCTGGCGCGCCGCCCTCCACAGCGCCGCCCGGCCCGGCGAAGAAAGGGGAAAAGGTGACTAAATCCCCCGGGGGGTGGTTTTCTTCTGCCATCACAACTTTTTTGGTCACCTACCAGATATTAAACTGTGCTGTCTGAACATAAAGAAGCGCCAGCCGCCGCTCCGCGACGCTTCTCCTACGCGCGCGGCCCGTCGGGGGAGCGGCCATTTTGTCGGGGAGGCCGCCAACAAGCGAGCCGGGCCGGGCTGCGGGGCTGCGACTCTGCCGCTCTCCACAGCTTCCTGAGGAGCGGGGCACCGCCAAAACGCACGTTGTCCTCCGCCTGGAACARCAACCTTGGGGCTCGAAGAGGCGGCACCTCGTAAAAGAGCGAAATCCACCCGGCTCGGGTGTTTTTGAGGCCGCAGGGCCGCTTTCAGTTTGCCACGACCCTTGGCGTGTGCCCACTGAGTCCGGGGTGGGGATTTTGAATAAAAGTTGATTTTTTTTTCTTTTTTCTTTCCCCCTACAACCTTCCCAATTAATATTTTCAGAGAGCTATGTCCCCTGTTCCCCCCAAGAGCTGGCTCAGGGGTGAAGCTGCCCCCYGCCGCATGGCGCCGGCCCTAGGCAGCTCCTACCAGAAGAGCCTGCGGATTAGGAAAAACCTCTGGAATCAGTGTATTAATCCCAGCAGAGTTTCTTGAATTTCTGGGGTTTTGGGGCACCAGTCTGCCATGGTCTGCCATCGGCGCYGTGCCCCGGCCTCCCCGCGGCGGGCAGGGGCCGATCCCTCCTTATCTCTTCCCCCTTCGCCCGAGCCCTCTCCAACGCCCTCCTTCCCGGGAAGCCAGCCTCGTGCGGGAGCTTCCCCCGCCGGCAACGCTCAGAYTGAAAAACCGGCGGCCCCCGGCCCCCTTCCCTTCTCCTCTCCAGAAGTCATCTATTTTGCTGTGGGTACACACCGAAAACGAGGAGCTGCCCCTTGTTCTCCTCCAGCCATGACACATCARATTATGCTGCCTCCAAATACCCCATCTGGCTGTTAGTTTTTAGCGTGGTGGGGTGGGTTTTTCTGTTTTTTTTGTTTTGTTTTKTTTTKTTTTCTCCYCCCCCCCCCCCCTCCCGCCCCGGGTTGTTTCTGCTTTCCTCCTCCTCCTTTCTCTGCTCTCCAGCCCATGTGTAAAAGTAGCAGGGGGGCCTTTATTAAAGGCAAAGCCCCACGGCAGCAGCTTCCCAGCCAAACTGCTCTTGTATTACTTTTTGATGAGTTTTCAATTTAGGCTTTTGCAGACAGGGGGAAGAAGGCGACTTGAGAGACAGAGGAGGGGGGGGAGAGGAAAAAAAAATGCAACAGATGGGGCCGATTGTGCTCTCTAGGCAAATTAAGGAAGACATCTGTAGCTCCCAAATACTGGTGGTCTAAAGCAATTAGTCCCCTGTGAAAAGGGGCCTCTCGGAGCCTCCTGCAGCCAATCCCAGCCCCGGCAGCACTCACGTTACAATGGCCTTGACCACAATTCACTGAGCCAAAAAAAAGAAAGATTAATCCAGGAGGAGCTGTGCGGCCAGGCTGGAGTTGCTAGGCTTAAAAGGGAAGGTTACRTACGTTTCTGCCCGAGTTTGGAGCAAAAAAAGGGGAAAAAAAAAAAAAGGGTGGTGGATTTTTTTTTCTTTCCACTAGTCACCCAACATGTACCTGTTTTATGTTTGATGTCTGGGGCAGATTCGGTGCATGTCTGTGTGTGCGCACGTGTCCCTGTACCAGGAGAGAGCTGTAATCTGTAAATTGCTCAGGGACTTCAATTTTCCACTGACTTGTTTGGAAAGTAATGAATGAAGACGCAAGCCCCTGTGGTTGGAATTATCTCCCCCTTCTGTCCCCCTCCCTCTCCAATAAAAAGAAGCTGTTATATGATAAGACCCCTCTGTAAGTGATAATTATAATGATTGTTATGATGCTGGAGTTCRGCTTTTACAATTGGAAATAGGAACTCCGGTTGTGTTAATCCGGTGGTGTGGTCCCTTATTTCATTTGACGTCAGGAAGTTGCAAGTGGAAAATTCAGAAAAGGACTTTATCCAAGCTGGTTATGAACCCCCTCCCCCTTCCCCTCCTCTCCGCTGGCTCTTTTATTCATGCATATTTATGATCAGTAGATCTCAGTGAAAAAAAAAACACATACAGAAAACAAAAACCCGAGCACAATGGGGAGAGCTGCTCATGGGAGGTCACAGCACCTTTAAATTACACCTCTTGGCTTTGTTCACCCCAGCACAATGGAGCTAAGAGATAGGAAGAATAGCACCCTGYGCCCTGGTGCATCACAATTCTCTCAATGATTTCAAAAAGAAAAGGGAGCCCCAACAAATTTGATATCTTATTGGGTTTCTGTTAACCTAGGAACATGCCTCATCCCAGCTACTGAGGCTTGTCAAGGGCTGATCTTATACAAAGAGCATTACTAAATCTCTGCAATACACTGGGTTTTGCTAGTCAAAGAAGATCTGTCTTGGTCAGGTTTGAATTTGAGCTGAGTTAACTGTTTTGGAAATACAAAAGCACCACCCGCCCACTGAACCTTTGCCCCTTTAAATTAATTAATTTAATTAATGTGCTTATTGTTATAGCGCCAATCAGAATGGGCCCTTCCAGGGGCCACACTAAATTCTAAGCAGCCCTTATTTACAAAAGAGATGGACTTATGGTTTTGGAGCTGAATTTGAAGCAAATGACTTCTCCAGGATGTGAAATCTGAGTCAGTAATTTATTCCTCACCCAACATTTTTCTAGGCTGCCACCAGGACTGAGAATGAAGTTGTGAATTACCATGAAAACGATTGGTGCCACTGGTATTTGTTGCCACGACTAGGCAGTGGAGATCAATTAAAAGAAAAATTGCACTCTTGAGGTCAAAGCCCATTTTGAGCGAGCTTCAAGGAACTCAGATAACCTAAAGAAAATGAAATCTTTGGAAGCTTACCTAAAGAGAAACAAGCCCCTGGGGACAATGGTTTCAGCACAGCTACCCACATCTCCAAGCGTGTTCTTTTCTTTCCCTCAAAAGTGAAATCAGAAAAGATGATTTCCCTGGATGGGGAAAATGTGTGACCTCAGAAGCTGTGATTCATTTTGGAGGATAGGCAGTAGTGAAGGGAACAGACTCAAAGAGGAAAAAGTCTGGAAGTAAGCTGCTATTCTTGTTAACAATTTACTCTGAATGGTGTTAGAATAGGAAAGCRAAGGGCTTTGTTTTTCCATATTTTCAGTCAGTGCACTGAAGGCATCTGCTCTGTTCCTAAACAGAGAAGAGTGAGGGTGCCAAGGGGAGCTAGCCATGTGGAGGTGCTCAGCTGTGGGGGCTCTGTGCCTTCTCGATCTGCAAAGCTGGAGAAGGACATAGAGCGATAAGCCACTGAGTCTCTCTGCACTTTAGCTGCTGCAGTTGCCAATATCATTGGCACAGGGTGCTCCACAAAGGGACTCATGGGCATTTTTGCACTGGCTTCACCAAACTCAGAAATGCACCCCAAGTCTGAGAGGTTCACAGACTCTTTACGGGCAGCATCTTCCACTGATTTCACAACTGACAAAAGAAATGTCTTTACCTGTTATTATTCATGGTGAAGACATGCTGCATTGCCTGTGCCATATACATGAGTCACTGATCACAAGCAGGTGCAACCTCCTTTTGCAGAAAGCATTAGCTTTCAGGTGGAGAGCTTCTATTCTATATCTGCACGTGCCCTTGCRAAAATTACAGCTAGTTGATGATCTTTCTGGGATCTCACAGAGTYGGCTTCCAGGGATCATAAATAATTTTCTTTTTTTCTCTTGGGTTGCATGAAGTAGCTCCCTTCTCAACCACTCTGGCTCTACCCATGTTGTAGTGCTCTGTCCCCATGAGCCATGCCAGGTGGGGCAGGTTGGGCTAGAGCTTGGAGCGCATGAGAGGTGCAAGTCCTCATGTCACCAGAGTTAAACTTCAACATGCAACAATGTCTTAAATGCATGAATCGGAAAGGGCCAAACCATTGACTTTGCACCTACAACTCCCAGCGAGGTTTTCATCTGCTCTGACTTACATAGRCTTGAGGACTTGACTTTTCCTTTTTCTACTTTCTTCCCTTTTGAACATGGCTTGCAGATGCAACAAGCAAGGAAGGTCACAGTAGCAAAATAATTCCAAACCTTTTTCAGTTCCTGGAATTAAAATGTTGAAAATGCAACYCATGTTACATATAAACATGCTATTACATGGCTTAATGGCTAAAGGACAAMTGGTATTTTGAAAGCTATTACATTTTAATTTAATGAATGCTAAACGGAATCATTACCCTCCCATGGTGGAATAGAAGAGCCTAGCTTTTGATCTCCATGCACATACTATACACAAAATTTGCTTTACTTCAGCAGGATAACAATTAGGGCTTTATTGTCATATCTAAAACCCATACAACAGAAAATTTAAAAACTGTTTGCTATAACCAAACTCCAGTCTCTAAGCACTGCAAAGAAATGCAATATTCATACCTCACTATCTCACTCTGTTATTTATAATAACCAGAATTAATGTTTATATACACTGGCATTTTAGTATCAATAAGAACTAGCTCCCTCTAAGACTACAAGACTCAGAAATCTGCCTAGAATTGCTGTTAAAAGAAGGAAAGAGATAGAGTGAAACTTTTCCAAGGGCCATCCAGCTGCAACTGAATATTGTCCAGAAATATAATTTTATGTGTTGCAAGTGTCCTGCAGAAAGTCACTCCTTCRTTTTTATGGAAGAGGCTGGCTGTACCAGGTTAGGGGTTTCATTGCCCCAGAGCTGGGGAATAGCCTGACTGACATCGCCATGGGTACTAATAACAGAAAATTTCCACAAAGATGCTTGGCTCTTTAAAGAAAGGTCTTTCACTCAGTGTTGAACATACAGATAAGATGTCCATGCCAGAGCCAAAGAAACTAATCAGATCATCTGCCGTTTACTTTGCTGTTTGCTTAGGTCACTATCCCATGGTTTACAATTATCTCAGCCAAAAGCCATACAGATGTCCAAGTTGGCCTCCTGACTTTTTTCTTAAGAATCTTACTGTTGAGAATAACTAATTCTACCAAGAAGTTCTTGGCCAAGTCCCTCATATTTAAACCTATCTCCAAGGAGAGAATCCTGCTCCAGCCTCCAGGCAAAGCTAAAATATCCCACCACTGCTCATTGCCAAAATAAGCATTGAAAAAATCCTAAGTCACACACCAGAAACAGAGAGACAAAGATTTATAAGTGGAGAGGTAAGGAAGCAGGGAAAGGAGGCAAGATTCTCAAGATGTCTGCAGGATTAGATTTCCACAGCCATTTCAAATGATTGGGAATTTACCACACACGTTTCCTTGGTATCCTTGGGAATTTCAGCATTTTATTCTGCAGCTTTTCTGGTGAGCATCAGCATTCCTCATGTGCGCACGTGATTCACTTCAGTCATGTATCTCTTCCTGCAGATCAGGATCAACATAAAATAATGTAGCTGTAGCATAAGAGTGGAAACTCACTGCTACTTGTTTAGAGTATCAACCATTTCACTATAAGAATCRTTTTTTTAAAACAGTACAACTGCTAATAACCAGCCTAATTACTCTGATGTGTATGTTAAGGATACGTGTGACTGGGTTATTTCCTACTGGTTTAAAGCTTCACTGAGGTTAAAAGCATCTTAGCAGGATAAAAGTTGCCACGTTTGAGCTCTTGTTTGGAAAGGTGCTGGAATCAGCAAGGGATCAGTTGGTGCAGGTATGTGGCAACTTGTTCAGCTGCAGCAGCTCGGTGGATGGKGCAGTGTTTCCACTCCACACCACATCCCATGGTCCACAGCCTAACGCCTGGGAACAGGTCAGGCTGCTGAGATGGCACCTGCCACTCAGRTCTTTATTCCCACCTTAGGGTGACTTGTATCTGTGTGACAGCAAGCCCYATGCCTGTTTCTGGCATTCAGGGCCACAGAGGAGAAGAGTTTGCTGCTGGCCTTCAAACAAGTGGCCAGAACCTTGCCCTGTCCTTTGCCTAGGGAAGAGCAGCAGATGCAAGCACCTTGTGCCACCCTCAGCAGAAATGGGTGCTCTGGAAATTCAGCCTGGTGTCACAGAAGGGGTAACTTACCTTCATCTTATTCTTGTGCCTTTGCACGAAATGACTGCCTCCCATACTGGCAGGAGAATAAATAAATAAATAAATAAATAAATAAAATCATGCTGCAGTTCAAGATTTTGAGCCTGCAGAAATGGTTTGTGATGGGCAAGGGGTTTGGGAGTTTGCCAGAGCTAGCACCACTCCAGCCTCGCCTCTCCTCTCCTCTCCGAAAAAGGTCTCATCTGGCTAGTCCCCCATTCCACTGAAATCCTAAGCCTTGTAGATACATTGACAAAGATTAGTGGTGACTCCAGGCAATGATGATGATGATGAAGAGAACACCTGGGACTTCCCCGCGGCAGGAAGGAAAAGTGGAGTTTCTCCAGCTGCAGCTGAGACCCGTGACACAGCTTTRCACCCTGCAAGCCGACAGGCTCTGCACTCTTTCTAAGGAGCCTGTCTGTCTAGTGGTCACTCACGCATGTGGGATAAAATGGGACAGTTTTTCCTATGTATCTCTTTTGTTAGGTAATTCCTCCTTTTCGGCTATTTTTTTTATTGGCTCATATTTTTTTGAGGAGAAATAGTGGGGACTTGCTGCATGATTTATAAAGATTTCAAGTGATGGCTTTTTTTCCTATCATATGTATTTTAAATATTTACTGTGTTTGTAATGCTTTCCAGAGATAGCAAACTGAACAAAAGGTCCACTGTGTTAAAAACACATATTAAATATGTTTTGTATGAAGTKCCAGATAACTTTCTGATACAAAAGCAAAGCCTCATTCTCTGCCCTATTTAAGATTCAGATTTTTAACCAGCATTAGTTCATTAYAAATCTGAAATAATACTTCTAAAGATATTTTATTATTATTATCTAATTAATCTTTAAATCTAATTTTGATAAATTCAATGCAGAGATTCATGACAAACAAACAGTAGAAACACAGGTTAAAATTTTAGATTCAGATTTAGACATTTTTCTGGGCCAAATTTTACAATTTCCACTCATGGTAGGTAGCACGTTACAGAAGGCCTCAGGGCAATGAATAATTTCCAGATTCAAGGTTGTTTACTGCTGAATTATCAGCAGACTCCCTCAAGGGCTTGATTTTCAGATACTCAGTGCTCTTTAAAAAGCAGATCCTTCAGAAGTGGTTTAGATTGAACATTCCCAAAATCCTCCATCAAAAGTGCCTGTGGACGTGTCAAAACGAAGGCACGAGGTGCTGCCAATGGATTCTGCCCTGCATGTGAGAAAAGCACCCTCTGCTCACCTCTGGCYAGGCAAAGCTGGGCAGCAGGTGGAAAACTGCTCCTGTTCACCTTGCAAACAGCTCCACCTTGGCCTCAGCAACCAGATACGAGTCTGGAAATTCAGCCTGAGCAGAAAATTCAGCTGAGAATGTATTGAGCACCACCCTCTGGCACAAAGCTAAACCGTGAAATGATTTTTCTCCCTGCAAAAAMAGAGAAAACTCCTCTTTGGCGAGTACCCCCAGCAGAACAGCCCCTGGGCCGCGGTGGCACGTCATGCAGAGCGCTGCGGGGGGGCAGCACACCTGAGTGAGTTACAGTGGTGCTGAAGTGGATCATATAAAGTGAAGTAGTAGATCTAAAATGATCTGTAGGGCCTAGCATTGGCAGACAAGATGCAACCCCAAAACAAAAGAGAGACTTGAACCTTTTAAAACTTTGCTCCTTGGTCTCGTGGGGCARCCCGGGCAGGCACCTGCGCAGCAGGCACGGCCGCAGCAACAGCACATATGAGGCAGGGACCGATGATTTCTGCACTTTGACTGCTGTATTTTTACCAAGCTGAAGCTGAGGAGCCCAGTCTCAGCAAGAAAACATTGATTTTTCATTTTTCTGGTTTGGAGAGGATCTGTCTCTATGTGCAGCAGGGTGGGCCCCGTCCTAGAGCCACTTGCACCTGTTTCCGGCATTAAAACCTGCTGAGCTGAGCTCTAAAATCCTTTCTCAGCTATTTCTGTTCATCCTTTTTCTAGTTAAATGGCCACTGAGAGGCCAGAGGGCTTTTATGGGTTGGATCCACCTGTTCTTTCACACTGAATGGGCAAGGACTTAAAAAGGAGGCAGAGAATCTGGTTACCCATTGGCCCTGGTGCCTGATCCTTCAGAAAAGCCCATGACCACCCTGCAAGGTCTAGCCCTTACGTGCCAGCCAGGAGCAGTAACCCAGCATTACTGATGCTCTTATATGTAACTCTGGTTCTCAGGTTTCATTTAACTGCTGAGATTTTTTTTTCTTGCAGAGGTGCTTTGTGGAAGTTAATTAAAAGGTTCAGACCTAATGAAAGAGGGGAATTTTTTTTGTGCCAGGCATATTGCAGGGCCTACAGACTGCCCAGGCGTTACCAGTGTTATGAAAGGTCAGGCTGATGAGAGTCACAGGATGTCGCCTAGTTTAGCCCCCCATCCCAAGGTGAGATCATAACATCTAGACCCAATTGGTGCAGTGTAACCTCCTCATAGCAACATCCCACGCTGGAGATCCCACTGCCCTAAATGACCTACTTCACCACCTTACTGGTTTTAACATTACTAACCTTTTCTTAGCACCTAGCCTAAATTTTATGGCCTCTAATTTAAGCCTATTGCTTTTTGTCCCAATTACTATGAGYACAGAGAAAAGAACGTCTATCTCCTCTCGCTGCCAACCACTGACACATCTGAGGGCCCTCCCAGCCTCCTCCTGATCAAGCCTCCTTAATTCAGGCACTGATTGCTTGGTTGGTTTTGGAAACCTGCAATTGATAAACTGAGGTTGTGTCTCACTTCCAGAAGATGGAGCTAGAAAGCAGGAGTAGCTRATGTAGGATGGGAAATCTGCCTGTTTTTTCTGCACATGAACCAATCCTGCTGCCTCTGAAGAGCGGTCCAGCAAGCCCACAGCCGCACAGCTTGGGGAGAAGAGATGTCAGACTTGCTTCTTTCTTACCTGCTGCTACCAAAAGGAAATGCAGCCTGGTTCAGCAGTGTTTTGCTTCTCAGCAACATTCTCCTTTACAACCATCAACTTTGGCTGGGCAGTTCGCCGGAGGCACTCACCAGGCCAGGAGGTAGCCCAGACGCACACATGTGGCTCCAGCCTTGGAGGGCACCCCAGGCGCCACGTGCTAGAGCAGGACAGGCCCCCGAATTTGCCAGCACCTCCATGTACCAAAGGGGAGCGATTACACAGGAGCTCGGGAGATTAAATCTGTGCCTTCTGTCCAGCCTGCAATGGAGAACAGACCCAGCGGCCAAAGCATGTTGCTGTCATTCACAACTGATAATTCAGTCCTGGGTTTTATCCTCTTTTCCAGTTGAGAGCACTTCTAGGAACAGATCATACTCTCTGTGAATGTAGTCATCACACACATGAACCTGATGGATATTTCCAAAGCAATTAATTCTTTTGATTAATAGTTAAATTTCAAAATTTGGGGGGAAGTGAAAGGTTTGGGCAATATTTTCATAAAAGTTATTACCTGTTTTTCAACTGACTACAGAACTATCTAGACTTCTTTCAGTTTCTTATTTTTAGATTRTGCCAGCAATCTAAAGATTGTGATTGAATTTTAGGTTGTGACAGGCCCCTCTGTGAGTGTGTTCGGGGTGGGTGAAGTAGGTCTAGAGGGTGATGATTCGCACCCCCCACTGGGATCCACCGGAGTGGAAAAGCATTACAGTGTCCCAGGTTAATCATGCCACGGAGATTCTTGGGAGGGACTATACTCCCTTTTCTGGTACCGTGTTTTCTAGCATGTACAAATTCTCCAGTTACATATGACTTCAGTGATACCAATTTCAAGATTTTTACATGGTTGCAATACTTCCCTCTTTCCAGTAGCAAGAAAATCTGTATTTTGCTTTGTATATTCAGATAAAAACTGTGCCTGAGTGTTGCTAATGATTTATGTCCCTTTCAGCAGCAGGACTCTGGAAAACTACTTGGAAGATATGAACACCAAGCATTTTTTTCATTTTCTCATCAGATTTCAATTGTTATGATATATGCCCTCATGAGACTGTCAGGGGGAGTGTGGGCAGGGGAAAGCCTTTTACGGTATGTTGTGATCCATATGGAAAAAATATATATTTCCCACACATCTGATTCAATACAGTGTGCACATTTGTAAAGCACATGTGACTGAATGGCAATATAGGTGAATTTTTATGAAACCAGACTGATTACATGGCAAAAAATAAATCAGTTGAAGCTCAGAATGGCTGGCATTATACTGGCAATCAAAATGTTTGGGGGGACTTCAGAGTTATTTTTGAATAAAGCTGCAAGGGACAGCATTCTCTAAGTCAAAAGAACCATGTGTTATGTCTTCTTGTTTCACAACAAACCCAAGTGCTGAATAACATTTGCACTAGCCTCTTGGGAATAAAACTGCAGAAGGGAAGGAAGAATGTTGTGGGCTAAAAATGTCCAGTAATGCATTAGAGAGGATTCCAGGGATTTGGATTTTATTCCCATTTCTGCCACTGGCCAGCTGGGTGACCTTGGTAAACTATTTTACTGTTTTTACCTCACATCAGCTGGAAGCAAAGTGCCATCTCCCATTAAGGCTGTGAGATCTGTGGAGGAAGAAGAAGGTCAAACTCTTCACACTGTGTTCATGTGGGACATCTCAGCATTGTCTTCCTGGGCCAAAGTTCCTGCTTGCAACACAACAAGGCATGAAAGGACCTTGGAGGATCCTAAAGCAGGACTGCAGAGGATATTCCAGGAAGAAGCTCTTGCCACATTACACCTCCAGTGAATAAAGTACATCAGGACACCAGAGGAGGCATCAACTGAGGGAAGCCATCTTGGGTTACCTACAAACCTACCTATCCATCCCCATCTCCTGGAGGTTCACAGTGAACAGCAAGGTACAGAAGAGCAGGACAAGCATATTGTGAAACTCTTCTGGTATATGCTCCCAGACAGGGCCTGCTAGTCACAGCTTGGTATTTGCTTGGACCCCGAGTGAACCATCCCTCCTGTGGAGTAATGAGAGAGAAAGCTGTTTAAAAGGGCAGCCTCGGATCAGTGTCTTGGGAACAGCATTTCCCAGGGTCCCTCAAAAAACCAATTTCATCCAACTGTTCCTCAGCTGGTTAATCTTTTCTTTCAAGAAAAAAAAAAAAAAAAGAGAGAGAGAACTAGAAAAGGTCTTGAATTTCCTGCCATTTTTCAGAGGTCATGTTTGGCCCTTCAGTGGCCACTGGCCCATTCAGCGATCCACAAAGGGGAGAAAGTCCACAAGCTCTTGGTGAACCCAAAACAACCAATCTCTGGTCTTTCTTCCACATAAACAGAGGTAGAAATATCTGAAGCAATAAGGCTTTTCCCCTTTCTCTCGAGTAACTCTTGCCTAGACTGTAGGATTTCAGTATTAGAAAGTATTTTCTGCAATTCAGACAGAGTTGCTCTTTGATTAATTTTCTCATACTTCTCATGCTAGTTGTCACCTTTCCTTTCCGTTCCTGGCTCGCTGGTGCTGCTCTGACAGAGCTGCCTGCTGTTCATCATGGGGTCTGTAGGCTCCATGGACACAAGGCAAAAACAGATGCAACTTTTGATCTTTCACAGGTTTATTTCTCCAAATTCCTGAATGATTTTAACACACAGCCCTGTAATTAGTGGTTCATTTCTAACTGGGGATGAACTGGAGCAAAATGGATCGTGTCAAACCTGAAGAAATTGTGTGCCACAGCAGATAACCTCTGGAGACTTTCAGTAAACACTAAAGCTATTACTCTTTCAGAACAGTATATTGTCTCATTAAATTTTCCCAGATTGCAACGATGGGGCAGGTGGAATCTGTCATCCATMCTGGAATGAGGCTAATTTGAGACAAAACTAATGAGTTTTGAAATATTTATTTGCATTGCAAAACAGTGAGGAGAGACTGAAAGGAGATCCCAGAATCCTGTTTAAAAAGCACACCAACATGTATGCATACACACACACTCACTCCCACATACGCACGCTTTTTTTTAAGCAAAAGCAAACCAGATTGCATTACCCAATAAGATTAGTACTTTATTGAACCTCATTATAGGTTCACGTCCTCCCATAGTCATATCCCACTGTGTTATTTTTGGCACATGGAGCCACCATGATTTAGTATCCTGTGTGAGAAAAATGAAGTCTCTTTCTAAAATATGTTGACTATTATTCCAGATGTGGTAGTTGCCTCAGATTCTTTTCAAGCAGGTTTTTATGGCTGAGGCTGTTTGAATCAGGCATTATTTATTTATATGTTCAAGTTAAAGAAGGGGTGGGAGCAGTTTTTAATGAAAGCAAAAGGAAGAGGGATAATAAAGTGTGCTCACTGGAGAAAGAAATATTTACACATAATTTTTGTATGTTTCCCAAGAAAAATAAAATGAGAGTATATTGAAAAGCATAGTTATTATCTGGCATTCTCCTGCAATAGCAAAATCCCAGGAAAAGCCTGAATTTTAAGTAATTAGAATTTCCAGCTAATTAACTGGTTATAACTAACTGTGTTACTGGCAGTAGGTCAGAGAAAGGCAATGAGTCATTACAGATTCTTTTAAGGCAAGATCACAGATTTGTAGATATAAATGAGGCAGAGAGGTTGAGGGGAGGGAGAATGGACCAGAATTTCCAGCTACCACACAAAGCTTTCCATGTTYGGAGCTGAAGTATTGATTTATTATTGGCCCACTACAAACAGCAGAGGTATTTGCACAATGAAGCCATGGGCCTAAACGCACAAAACCAAGTGGCAGTTGAGTAGCAATACGGAAGAATAAGCAATTAGTGGTTTAGATGAGGAGYAGTAAGAAATGAAAGTAGAGATGAAACTTATCCAGGGTATGAGCGTATTGCCACTGATTACAGTAGGAGCAAGATGTAACATCCAGAGTGTGGAAAAGGATGTTCCCCATGGTGCTTCAGGGTATTAATTGACSACTAATTACCACAGGTAAGGAAGGACTTTCACTGTAAACGATATCTTTCTAAATGCTTGTCATGGAGCATCTTGTGTTGCCCTCAGAAGCTGGTGGCCCCAGACAGATGTGAGGCATGTGTGCAGCTCCTTTGGTGTTCAAAGTAAGAGCATCTCCCCAGCACAGCATGCTGGGATTTGAACTTGAACTTACAAAGAATGCAAAAAAAAATAAAAAAATAAAAAAGAGAGAGAGAGAGGAAAAAAGAAAAAGAAAAAAAAATAAAAGAAAGAACATAAATCCTGAAGCAYATTCAGCAGCCAGAAGACAAACTCATATCCCTGTAAGAAATAAGGAAATGGGTCCAAGCCCAAATTTCCACTGAAGCATCCAACCAACTTTTCCAGTCCAGGGCCCATTCCCACAGAGATTTTGTTATGTACATTCCCTTCCACATATCTTGAGCGAAACTGAAAACGGAAGCACCAAAATACTGGGCGAAAGGCATTTGCATGGTATTTTCCTGCCTCTATAGAAGAACAAAGCCCTGGGAATTGCACTTCATTTCTAGTCCATTTTGGCAGATTCACTGGGGTGAGACAGCACAGTTTGAGTTGAAAACRAAGGTGGGTTTTCCTCCAATAGGCTTCCTAATTTTTTTGCTTACTTTGAGTAAGTAAGCAAAGTAAGGTAAGTAAGTGGACRCTCTGGCAGATCTGCAGAGGGTCTGCACCATTTGTGCTTCTCAGTGTTTGCACAACATCAGTGGCAGAGCTGTGAGGTTTAATCTGAGCTGATAAATAGCCAGCAGAAAGGTACAAAATCAATATAAATTTGTTTATCTGCTGTGTAGAGATATAATAAAATCCTTTTCTGCTTCTAACACCATGCCCTAAATCATGGCAGAATTCAGTGGCAAGATGTGGTTTATTGTTAAAGCATTGCATKGCTGATGACCCACCTGGCTGCAGCATGCGTTCCTGCAAATTAACTCTTAGCCTACCCATGCTCTGATGTGTTTAGGAAGTATTCAGACAAGTAATGCAAAATAGCCGAAGCAGCACAAGAAATTATTGCTTTGAGAGAAGTGGATCGTGGCAGTACAYATCCTCCTTTCTCATGCATTGCTCCAATGCTGGTTCAGTGAACTCAGTTTACTCTGCTCTGGAATGGATTAAGAGCATTCGTATGGCCGACACTAYCTCTCCAGAGAGGGGGAACAGGGCCTTCTGATGCTTTTGTAGCTGTTTCCCAAGCCAACATTTGCCTCTTGCCCTGTGCRCGAGACCTGTGATTCTGCACTTGGCCCACAAGAGTAAAGGGAAAGAGAGGAGCACTGCACAGAGGACAATGGAGTCGTTTAGATGAGTAAAGCAAGTGCGAGGTAATAAATGTAGGAAAAAGAAACTAAAAGGAAAGAGATTGGAGTAGAAGAAAAGTCAGAGGAAACCAGTGCAGATTAACAGAAAAATCCAAACAAAAGTGGAAATGTTGGGGACATTCCTGCAGGAAGACTCCACAAAGACACAGAAAGTGAGCAAGAACCTCGCAGAAAGGAAAGACAGGAAATTTCATCCTCAGCTATGTAGCCATCATCTTGGCTCTTAACAGCTGTCAGCTATTCAAATTTGCTTCAGATGCTTCACAAGAGAGTGTATCCAAAGGGCAAGGCAGGAACGGCAGTGTGTGGAATTACAGTGTGTGAAATTTGCCTTTTGCAGCTCTGGATGCTTTGGTTATGCTGGGACTTGCCTGCAGCTCATGGCAGCGCCAAGGTGCTACAGATCTAGACACATCTTCCAGGAGGGACAACAGCTTGCTTTGGGGACACAGGCAGGTTGGCATTAGCTGCAGAAGCAGAGAAGAAAGCCAAAGCAGCTGGGTTTGCTTTATTATCTTCTAGTTCTTGGAGGTTTTTACCTCAAGATAAAAAAAGATTTCTTGAGAATGCTTCAGATCCTCTTTGCTGTGGCTGGGCATTGCAACTGCACATTGTGGCACCATACTGGGGTCATAGATGGTCAATAGTCAAAGCAGAGATTTGAAAATGTTTTCCACAGATATTATCTCCCAGTTCAGGGCATCCCTGGTTAACAGCTCTTTCCACAATCCCTGTGTGAAAACGGGGCGTGTAGAGCAATAAGTACTGCTGCGCTACTGCCTAAAGTCAGCCAAGGACACAGCAGCCAGAGCAAAACAACCTCCAGCAAAAATGCACCAGCTTCCTTGGTCTGCCTTCGTGAAAATATTTCAGCCCTGGGACAATGCAGTTCTTGTTTGTTAGCAGCTCTGCGCGGATGCAGCAAGAAAAACGGCACAGAAATGTGTTGCTTGACGGCCTCTTAGCAAAACAGTGGGTGCAGCCCACTGCAGTTGGGCTGCCTGAAAGCCTGCAGGTGGTTTTAGCGGGCTGCTCCTTTGGCTGTGCTCAAAGCCAGCTTGTGTGCTCCTGCCCCCGAAAACATGCCTTTGTAAGCCAGGGCATGTGTCTCAGGCTCGCACATATGCGAGCACACACTTGCACTTATAAAAGGGCCGAGAGCTTCTTTGGAAAGATAATACCTAGGAGAAAACAAAGGAAATGTGGGCATAAGAGGGCAGCAGAGCTTGGATATACCTTTTTTTACTCAGTCTGACTAGAACCTGGTGCCACCAGCAGCTCCACCGGGTTAAGAGGCTTCCCCAACAGTGCAAAACCACCAAACCAGGCTGACGGGGAACATCCCAGCCTGGCTCTCTGTGAACAGAGGAGTCAGGGCCTGCTTTTCCTTTTATGTATGCCAGACCGACACCATTAGCAATCTCCAACTGGCCTGCACAAGTGAGAAGAGAATTAGGCATTTTTTTGGCTAGGTTTTCAAAAGAGCACACCACAGCTCCTGCAGTTCTATTGGCAAAAAAATAAAAGGGATCAATCTAGAAAATTAAATATATGTCTGCTTCTCTGCATCTATTTACTAATAGCCAGATGTTAGCTACAATCTGAGTATTTCAGCTAGGAGGCACAGATGGACCGGCTACAGATTAGGTACAGGAAGTTTATCTTTTATCCCATGGCCTCCATCAACTCTTCAGGAAACTGAGGAAAAAACATTACACTTTGATGCTGTGATAGGGCAGAGCAGATTGTTTTGGCTGAGGCAAGGGCATGAAATGAATGATAATTGTATAGGAAATGGTCATTCCTTTGGAACAAGACAGATATTTTCTAAAAACAACAGGTAAGATACAGGAGAAGAAGGAATAACCCTTTTTACACCAAAAAACCCCACAATGCATCCAGAAAAACAGGATACTCAAACATTGTCCTAAAGTTCAGACATATTTCCACTTTTCTCAGCACCTCCTGCTTTTAGCTAGTGGTAGAAGCAGAAACAGGGGTAGAAACTCAGTAAGAAATGCTGTTATTGAGTGCATGTCTGAATCAAGGAGCCTCATGAATGCCTGTCTCTGGTAGGATTTATGCACCGGGGAGGTCTGGATCTGCTGAGATCCACACTTCAAGAGCACCCAAGTGCAAGCATAAAGTCATATGTTTTTACATGGGTACTCCAGCCCCTGAAAACATCCCACAGTGCATTTAACATAGCCTGCAAAGAAGAGATTTCTCAGCAATGGGCAATCTTAGTTGACAGCTCATCTTCACTGGGTTGTGTCAGCTCTCCCACCTTTGGTACGGCAGGTTCAAGCCTCAGTAGGACAACGCCGCTGTCTTCCCTGGAGAAAGGCAATGAATTTTGTAATATGTGATGCTTGCAGAGGAAGCCTAAAAAGCACCAGTCCCATCCAATGCGTAAGGACATAGTAACCCGGAGTTCCACAAAGCTCAAGCATTGGCTGTCTTCCGATCTGTTGGTGCCTCTGTGTACTTGAAGAGATGAGAGACAAGGTATTTGCATAAAATACCACGCTTTCAAGCAATCTTGGTCATTCCAACTGGTTCCTTCTCTTTCAAGCCTAGCTCTTATTGCATTTCAGGTCCCATCAATGTGGTTATCCAGGAAAATTCTTCAATTTAGTTACTGGCGTCCAGCTCTATTCCCTTCTGCAGCCATCACATGCACCCTAGTATTGATGCACCYTCCATCTTCAGCAATTTTTTGTTGTTTCTACACAACATCCAATGTGATTTTTTATGCTGAACAGTTTTTTGGGGGGAAGAGGAGAGAATTTCATGTTTTGGATATTCCATAGGCACACTGAGTTACTAGTATGAGGTTTAACATTTTTCCAACATTACTCAGCACTCAGGGAAGAAAAAAAGTCAGACAACGGATTTACATCTCTGAATTTCAGTGGATGTGAAGGGTCTAAAATCTCCCTCATGTTTCTTTTTATTGATTGCTCCCAAGATGAAACAATTGGGAGTTTGAGTAAATTTATAACTAGCTTGTGAAATAAACCTCACATCTAGCAAAGATATTACACTGAACAGGAAACAAGCCCACAGAAATTCATTATGTTCCCAGAATTAAATGAAAACAATATAGTTTATGGACCATAGAAGGTAGTTACAGTAAAAACGAAACAAAAATCCCCAGGCTGCAAAGCAACCTCTCGCAGAGGTCCTCGATCTTTTGGAGGGAGCATGTTTTAGCTGCCAGTTTTGTGTCATCACTTCAGCATTCATGATCTTTGAACCGCATACTGTAAATTGCAGCAGAAAAACACACACGTACAGTATTGTGCCTCATTTCTCCCACGAAATGCAAAAAGCTAGCCTGGGAGGTGAGCCCRTCTGCAGCATGAGGGCCAGAGCACAGCAGGGGCAGGCACTGCACTGGGCATCAGAGGCAGTAGCTTAGCCAGATGCAATGCTGGGGAGGCCACCACCGGAGACTTGGTGCACCTCCACTGCTGGCGCTTGGAAGGAAAAGGACAACACGAGGTGGAGCCTTCTAAGCTAGCAATGAAAGACAGAAAGGCTCTTGATAGCCAGTCTTTCTGAATGTTTATTTTTAGAAAAAGCATTCCTCTCCTCCGGCTGCTCCCAGCTCTCTCTGTGACCCGAACTGATTTTCTATGGTGGAAATTATTTGTTGAATTTCCAACAGGGGAAATCTGCTTGCTCCTGGGTAAACACTGAGGGATGGCTTTTCAGGAAAAACAAATGACTAAATAGTACAACTAGTAAATATGGAAAGTGAGCTGCAAGCAGTGCCRCTTGGCTTCAGTGATACAGGCACATTCCCATTGCACCAGGGAGGAAAACTGCTGCTTTCAACTCTACATTTTGCTAGTGGAAATAATTGACTTCTCATTACTGGAGTCAGCCTGAGAAGATAAAACCTGGGAAAACAAAGGCGTACGCCCGCACCCGAAGAGACAAGTCTGGCGATCACAGTCTGCGCACGGTAGTCTTTCTGAAGAAGACATGGGCAGCAGGATGCTCCTGTCAGCACCCATTCTATTTGCAGCAGTTGTGAAAATGAGCTGGAAGGTGAAGGARAGAGAGAACTAGACTAAAAGATAATCATCTCACACGTTTACAGTTCGGTAATTTTTTAAAGGACGGGTTGTACAAGGAAGGTAAATGAACAAAACCACATCATTAGAGCACTRGAAGCATGCAGGGCTGCCTCTAGGCACCAGCCACGGCTGGTGGGGACAGCCAGGGCTGCATAACGCGTTCTTCAGTAAAAGGCTCACTTGAAGCCGTGGAGATTTATGGCAGCGACAGTTTGCTATGGAAGTGATAAATTATGTTTCTGTATCACAGGGAGATGCTGGGACATAAAAGAGTAACTGTAGGTTTGAATGTGCCTCCAAATGAGGGCTTGAGAATCCTGACTTGTTCAGATGATGGTTAAACCTGTCATGTGAATGTGCAGCTGTTTGGCTATATTACACATTCCCCCAAGCTGGCGAGCTCTCACTGTCCTGCCTGGGAATGTATGTCAATAGGTCTGTAGGTGAAAAGAAAARGGATTTAGAGGGTGCTTAATGCTGCTGACTTTTGCCCAGGCTCCTACTGCTGTCCCTTGGCCATTGCTGTCTGGTTTAGCCCTGTGTACATCTACCACAGCAAGGCAGAGAGAGCCATCACCCCAGCTCCAGCTACAGATGGGGCTTCTGTCACTGATGAAAACAAAATCTTACTTTAGGCTGATAAAACAAGATCATATTAAGCCTTGCTTAACAAGACCTGACCCAACACAGGAAAGCCCTACTCAGTGGTCCATAAACAATAACTCTGAGAGACAGCCCTTAAAAAACGGCCAGGGACTTGGGTGCACAGCAAGCCCCGGTCAGAAGGTTAATAGAGAGCCAGCCTTGGCTAATGGCAGCGTGGCCTCCTCAGCCAAGCATGATAGGGCTCCTTCCCATGCAGAGAGAGTTGCTGATGGAGCGGTGATGGCCTGGCTGCAAAAATGAGGGTATGAGGAGACACCTGGGAGCAACTACACCTGCAAACCCAGCCRCCCACTCAGCAGTTATCATCACTGGATGATAACTCTCTCAGGCCATGTCTCACCCAAGCAGCAGTGAAAAAGAGCAGGAGTCGGGGAAACAAGTCCCCACGCAGAGCTCTGCTTCCATGCTGCTTGAAGGTAGGCACTCTGCTCCCCACAGTGCTTCCCTACCTCTATTTTCATGTGGCCTGCAGGAACGTCATATTTGAAAGTTGCAGAAGGGTTTTAAAACAGAAATGGTGAAGAACCTTCCTTGTTAGCCAATACTGTCCATTTACAGAGGAGGCTCCTGCTTTTGAGCAGGGACAGTATCACACAGTCCAAGTAGAGTAGCTTAGTGGAGGTAGGGCATCATACAGAAGACCTTATTTCTGTTCCCAGCTCCACCAGGACCTGCAGATAACAGACAGACCTGCTCCACGCCTCAGTCTTTCCCTGCCCCTGAGAACATAAACAAAGACTCTGATCCTTTTTGTAAAGCATATGGAGATCTAGTGGCACAAATCACTGCACAAGAACTAGTCTTTAAGTTTATTGCACATCTGTGAGGCACGTAGCACATACAATAATTGCAACAAAAGTGAAGGAAATGGTTGTGGCTCCCACCTTATTGAAATAAGGAAAGTAAAAAAGCCATTCTGGAGCGGCTGGGCAAGCTTACCAAGCCAATGGAAAGAGTGAGGGGACCGCACGGGATGGAGGTCCCCTCCCAGTCTACATCCCTCATTCCTTCAGTCAGCCAAACATGCAGTCACAGCAAGACTGAGAGAGACAAGTGGAGGAACAATGTTATGGCAGCTGGGATCGATCCGCAGCCGAATTCACACCAGACCTCAGCTGCCTTGAGAAAGTCGTGTAAGTGGTACAGGCCAAAACTCAAATTAGGAAAAAGAAAACCCATAAAATGGCTTAATAGTCCCTAAGTGAAGCAAGGAGTGAAACTCAGATAGCAAAAAAAGGCAGCTTAAAGAAGGGTCATTTCTTTAGGAATTACTGCATGGAAGAAATAGAGTAAGAATTGATTAGTGATCCCCTCTGCTTTGGGGGTTTGGGGAGAGGAGGTAGGTGGGGAAGGGTTTCCCTCCAATGTTACATTTCCTTTTACCTCTGGAAAAAGTTTTCACATCTACTGAAATAGGAGAATATGCAACGAATAGTGTAATGGAAAACCTGGCTAGTTTGGTTCTCTGTATGGAGCCTCAGAATTTCAATGCTAGGTTTTCCTGGTCTGCGTAGTAAGTTTCCAAAAGAGGAAATCAGTGTGATGAGAGCTCTTGGTGTGTGCAGGAGCTTAGTGGGTGCTGCATTGCYCTGCTTGCAAGTTTGACGTTCCTGTACAAGACACATCATGCTCTCTGAAAGGAGTGGCTTTCTCAGCTGGAAAAAGGAAAGCTTTTTGGCATCACAGACCCATTGATTTGGCAGAATTTTTCAGAAGGAACCAGGTTTCTTTTGACTGTTTTATTGAATCTGCCTCCATTTCTGAATGGTAAAAAGGTTTCCACAGTATTATCTTTCCCCAGATTATAAGGAACACGGTCTCAACTGTGAACAGGGTTTCTGGACACGTTCAACTCTGAAGTCATGGACTTGCAGTGAGTTTAAAACTGGGCACAACTTTAACTGCCTCTCTCAATCAACATGCAGCAAATGGRCTCCACCATACGCTGTGACCTAACTGTCACAGGAGACTGCTGGGTTTTCCAAACTCTGTTCACGCTGAAGTCAATAGTAAAACTCCCATCTGCTCCAATGAGAGTAAAAACTAGGCCAAAGCAAAACACTTTGGAAAAATCCCACTCAATCTAAGTGTTAAGATTATTACATATGGCAACGAAAATCATTGACGTGCAGAGAACGGATGAGACATCTGCGGTGTTCTTAGATGACATACTGTTTATCCACTTGCTGACAAAGGCCAAATAGTTGCAGAATTATCTCATTCCTTGACGGCACCTTTTCCAGGCCAGTTGAACTTTGGCCACTAGGTGCCAGGTACTGATCTGAACATCAGATGCCTTCATCTCTTGAGCTGAACTAGTCTATGGGCCACAAAGGCTACGTCTGTCTAGGGCAAGGGACACTCTGCAGCCACACAGCCCAGCTCCAGGTCATGCCTGAGCCGGGTGTCCACAAGTCCCATCTCATGCATCCTTTCCATGCAAAGGAAATCCTGAAAGTAGCCCAAACCACACTGAATTCTGCTAAATGATTTTGAAAGTAGCATGGTCAGAGTGAAGCCAGGTCTTCTGGGCTACTCTTGTAATATTTAAACAGAGGGTGTTATAATCACAAATATAAATATTCATCACAATTTACAGCTATTTCCTTTTATTATTCAGTCAATTTGTGTGTTTCAAATGAAACCAAACTATGAATCTTTTGAGCATCCCCAATTTGCTAATCTATACCTGAGCTAGTTTCTTTCTTGCTCCCAGCCTGCTGATATTCAGCAGGACACTAACTACAGGGCAGGGCTTTTTCAGCCTCGTGCACATCCAAAGACTATATTCAAATAGCAATTACTCCAGCAGTGACTTATGTGGTTGAGCTGCTGAGGCCAGTACTGGCAGGAAACACATGTTAGAAATTAGTGCATGTCTGGTACTGTCTCCTTTCTCTGTTTCTCCAGGTGGCTGAGCAATAGCAAGCACAAGAACATTTTCTGATGCTGACCCTGGTTAATGTGAGCATAAATACAAGGTTAATACCCAAAGGATGGTTGATGAAGGAAAAAGTGAAGAAAAGTAATCAGGATGAGAAAAGTAATTCAAACAATTCCTTGAAAAATGTGCACCTTTGGCTTGTATTCTGACAACAAAGGGTGAGATTACTGTGAAATAGGAGAATAGCATGTGTTATGTTACTTACTCCTCAGGAAGCAAATCAGCAATGTAAAGAAGATGTTAAATCTCATAGTAAAACTAACTCTATCACTATTTTTAATCAGTTAGTATGCCCTAGTAAAAGGTATTTTGTGCAGTGTATGAATTTGGATAGATTTTCTGTATAGACAGATACTGTTTTCTTGAAATCTTACAGTTTAGCTTATCTTCAGGGCTTTCAAAATCTGCTACATTGAAACAAAGATCCTGCTGCCAGGAGTTTCTCCAGAGCCAAGTGCATCCTCGCACAGCAGCCTCCTCAGCACCACTCTGTGATGCTGCGTATTGTGTCCCCTTCCCCACACACATCTCACTAAAGCAGAAAACACTGTTTATTCACATCCAAAATACAGCACTACGACAACTCCAACAGCTGCCAGATCTGGAGATTGCATTCCTATTTCTGTGCCGGCCAACCTGCAGCTCCAAAGCTTCCCATGGACCCAAGCAGCCATTGTACCCCTCACTCGCACACTGGAGGGGACAGGCTGAGCAGAGCCCAAAGTCACTCAGCGATCATCTGTGCACCATGGCCACCTCGGGAGAGYGGCAGGTCAAACCACTGCCTACTCAGCCTCTACTGCACAACGCTTCTTCTCCCTGAGAGACAGGCTCGGGAAGGAGCCAGCTTCATCCTCGGSGTATTTCTGTGGTGTCAGGGAATAAGGAACTCCAGCAGAGCTTTTCTGTTTCTATTACTAGAGACATTGACGCAAACAAGGATCAGCCAAAAAGCAGGGATATGCAATACCAGAATAATTATTCATCATCTCAGTCTTTTCATCTTTATATATTTTCTCAGTACTGAGTTTAGGATCTTTTCTGCATATTCGGAAAAGCAGCATTTTCCGTCTTGCCCCTTGCCTGATGAACAGTGTAAACCATCAGGACAAGAGGACCRTGATTTTTTATTTTCGTAGATACACAAAAAATGCACAAAGATAAGGAAGACTTGTGTTTTTTCTATCTATCTACTTGATGGCTTGCCTGTGAGAAGTGCAGTGCCAGCACGTGTCGAGTGTGGAGGCTGCTGTACTTTCTGGCCTGGCCCATACTGCTCCTCAGGATGACACCTGAGGCCACCTCCCGCTACAAGGGAGCAGGGAAGCAGGAGGTTGGTGAATAGAGATTGAATATAGCCTTCTCTCTTCTCCAGCCCTCCCATATTCACCTTCTCTGAGCCATTTGATGATGTCATTTTGGGCAAATAAATGTACTAAGTCCTGCATTTTTAATGCCAGAGACTGTAGCACTTTCCTGTGGGAAGGAAGAGGGAAATTCCTGCTCCCCCTCCCAGCACATACTCAAGCAAAGTACAATCTGTCCCAAAGCTTTAATAAATTTTTATATGTACTTCAGGCCAGTTTTTGCTCTCAAATTCACGAAGGTAAATCAGGAATGAACAGACTTCAGTGGAGCTGCCCCAGTTTTTTCTGAGAGCAGAATTTCACTTTTTCTACCCAGTGCAATCAAATGAAAGCTGTGGGAAAAKTAACTTTTACTTTCCTCTCCCAGACTGATATCTTCTTCCCACTTGTCCAAAGGTTTGGTTTCACTGAAGAGTTCTAGCTGTGCTTTCTCTAATTTGCTTCTCTGCTACATTTTATGTCCCAGAGATGGGACACATGGCCAGCGTGCCATGACCCAAGGTGAGGAACCATCGCTTCCTCTGTGGTACAGCTGCACGGAGGCACACAGCRTAACCACAGCCCCTTTACATTAAGCACATATCTATCTCCATGGCTGGGTGTAAGGTTTGAGATTGCCACTTTTGCCTTTCYCAGGAACAATTTATTTCCCTGTTCAGGAGCTCCTTCAGCAACTAGGAGCACTGCTGGCTATGGAAATATCCACAGCATCTGCCGAACTGTAACTTYTTATCACCGTTCTTTCTACCTGGCGAGCAAACCTACAGTACCAGGTCTCYTCTTTCATTCATGGCCTTTTTGTCTCCTGAGTAAACAGCTATTTATGCCCGTGTTCCAGTCAAATAACAGCAAATTGGTTCCTGATCAGGTGAGTGCAGACAGCAGGCTGTCTCACAGCCGACATGGCGCTGACACCTCCAACCGCRTGCCCTAAAAATGCAGCAGTAGGGCAGCACCGGCCAGGGCCCAGCTGAGCAGTACCTGTCTCTGCCAGCAGCCCCCTCAGCCAGAGAGACGCTTCCAAAGATACTGTTCAACATAGGCAAGGTACTGAGGCAAATCTCAGCAGAGGGACAAGAAATCTCTCCCCAGATGTTTGCGTACTCAAGAGAAGTAGCTTTTATCCAGAAAAAAAAAAACATTTCTAGAACATTATGGCCAATGCAGAAAGGGATGAGTGTGTTTTCACCCTGGCTCCTGATTTACAGCACCGTGGATGAGTATTAGGAAGTGCAATTCTTTTTTCAGGAGASAGGCTTTCAGCATGAACAATAGGTAAGGATATGAATATTTCTAATGCTGTCTATAAATTCTTGCTGAATAGGTAGGAGGGAGAGTTAAGAAAGAGTTTGCCTAGTTAGAAAAGATGTATTTCAAATTGTTTCAGATAGCTTGAAACGAAAATTAATACAATATACGTTTACAACCTTCTGTAAGGCAATAGTCTCATCAAGCACACAAGCATGGCTCTGGTTCTCCTCCTCTCTTGCCCTTGGGGGCTGCAGACCAGATAGGAGAAAAAGGCTTTTAACCCTTTCAAGTCATCATTTCTCTGAGCCCTCGCTTCTGTCTCYCTACTATGGCTCTTCCAATTCATCATTATATCACTCTTTTTGCTTTTGAGTTGCTTTTGCTCTACTGTCTTTTAACCATATGTCAGCTTGGGATCAGGGAAAGGAGGAAACCTAAAGTCAGAAAAAGTGTAGCTTAAGACAAAAGTCCAACTTAAGGCAAGTTTCCTGGCCCCCAGCCAAGCCCTGTGCTCAGCTTCTTCTAGTTGTACTTCTTCCCCTTGTTTCTGACAGATTCGTGCTGCAGGAGCAGCATTACATCTTTATGTATTTTGATCTATGAAATAAACCTCCTAAGTTCTTACCATGTCCTCTGACCACCCAGTAATGCATTAAAATACACCACATCACCTCTAATCTGTAGCTATAGACAAAGAGCCTGCCTAAAACCACTCTTCCCTCAAAGAAAACCAGATGCACTTGCAAGACCTTCAATTACTCCTTAAGCCACCTTCTCCTCCCTGCTCCACTCATCCCTAAAGTCCCTGGAAAACAGATGGTTCTTGCAGCTTGCCTGAGTGTTTAATAAATCTGGTGTCTGGTGGACCAAATGAGAGGAAGCACATTGCAGAAACAAGGGGCTGGGATGTGAATGCCCTGCCAGCTACTCCCCCAGCTCATTAGGAATTTCGGCTCAAGCCCTTCTGCCGACTGCGGTTGTAGCAGACCCACTCTGGGTGGGAGGAACTCCCTTGCTCCTTCTCTCTCTTTACTACCCAGGTCACAAAATGGTTAAGACTTTGCAAACTCAGTTCCAGACATGGAATTCCACCCTGAAATGCACTGGCAGCCAGCGCTGATCCCAGAGTGCTGCTCTAACGGGCTGCTGGTGTGAAATGCGGCTTAATGAGTGGGCAGCTGCACTCTGCAAGAGCTCCCCTTCCCTGGGCTCTCACGCCGCAGCCAGCACGAACGTGCTCAGTAACCCAGCTGGCAGGTGACAGGGCGGTGAGGAAAGGCAGCAAGTGCCATTTCTGGGACAACAGACCACACTCACATCTCCAAGCACAGGGAAAAGAAAGCTGCGTCCAAGATGTATCTGCCACTTCCAAAATAGTTCATATGCTTCTGGCAGGAAATACATAAAGTCAACTCACACGTGCTCTCTGAGGAGGAAAAGAGAGTGGATTTTCCTTCTGCTGACTCCCCCAGGGAAACACATTCCTGGCCTTCCCTTCACCTGCCAGACATACACTCAGTGCACCCCTACTTGTGCACAAGGCACCCTGGGGAGACCATACGTGCCATATTTCTTCATGGAATAGCTGACTTTTCCTCTTAGATTTGCCCTCCAAAAACTTTGGTGTGACAATTTGGCAAATCTCCTCTAAAGTCATTATCTGCCTGTTGCTCACAGCCGTAACAGGGATAAGCCACTATGTGCATAAATACAGGACTACTGAACACAAATGTTGGAATACCAAACATGGGTAAGCACACAGAAAGTATTTTCTTTCCAACTCAGGAATAAGTATCACAGACATTAGCTCTCTAACTCTCATCTACAAAGATTAGGGTCCAATTTGGATCAAACATAACCCAAAAATATGAACCAGAGTAATGCTTAACACTTACAATCAGCTCATTAAGAGGATTTTCATCAGCTATTTATGTGGATTTCCTAGATGGGGAGACAGATGTGAAGTGATTTGCTCAGCATCATGGGTTGGGTGCCACCCCTTCACACCACTCAGATAMAACAAGAGGCTGGAGAAATAGCAGAGGGAGAAGGAAATCAAAGAATGAATTTTGCCACTTTTAATTTAAATCTCAATTTGTTAGAAAATATCAAATAAGTCTACACACAGGGTTTAGCTTCCTAATGTAGCTACCAGAGAGAAAATCTATTTCCAAATTAACTCAAGCTGTACCAAGGTTCCTATTTTGGGAAATGTAGCTTTGATTGCTTAGGTGCAGGAGAGGGATGTCCTCTCAAGTGTGTTAACTCGGGGGTCACCCTACATTACGCACAAGGATATAAAATATCAGCCAAGCTCAATTTCCTTTCTCATTTTGATGGAACTAAAAAAACTACAATGATTCCAAAACTTTCTCTGAACAGAGGGCAAAGTTATTGTGCTTTAATGAGCTTCTATCACCCTGACTGGAGAGCTGAAGTATTTCAAGGCATTTCTCATCAGCTTCATTGCAAAGTCAATAACCTGTTCATTACAAGGGCACATACAGATTCAGGCTGAAGAATATGGAGCCATCCTATCTGCCTTTGAGAATAACCTGTTCCTGATATTTCACCTCAGAAATGTGACCAAAGAAAGTCACCAATATAAAGAGAAGAGACTACTTTGATAGCAATTAGCTGRTGGACTCCACATTTGTGGAGTCTAAGTGCATTGGATGTAGATGTGGATGTTTACACAGAAGGGCTTTCTTGTCTCAAACCTGRAACAAACTGAAAGATCAATGTAGCTAAAATAGAGGATATTAATGTTAAAGAAACGTTATATGTCTCTATAAAAGCTGGACTGGCAAGAGCTAAATTTGCTGTATTTCAGTAAGTGGACAACTCTACAGGCCAAGGTAAGAGTTTATGAGAAGAGGATCATTGTTTTAACACACTTCAGTGTTAACAGAGAAAACAGGTTTAAAAAGGACTGTCTACTTATCTCCAGATTTTCTTAAAAGAAAAGCTGGAATTTATTGTCAGAAAAATTATTGAGAGAGGAAAGCTTGTTATTATAAAAGGACACCATCTGAGTCAAAGGCACTTGAATGCACAGAACACAAGATTATCATCAAAGACTGTTTTGTGGATGTGCAAGTATTTCAGTTTGCCAGGATAATTTTGAAGTGTTTATATAAAAAATAGAATACCAAGGAACTGCTTTGAAATCACCTCTAAACACTTGAGGACAAAACACCTGAGCATCTTAGTTTGCTAGCAAATAGACTTCAGGGAACTGAACCTCAGAATAGCCAAGGACATTTCTTAAGTAGATAGGATGAGAAACAGGAGAAAGACTGCTAGTCACATCTATGAAGCATAACTCTTTATATATCTGTGGCCTTGAGGACAAATAACTTTCAAGAATTCTTGCAAGAATCAAAGCAGAGGAATTCAGAGAAATGAGAATTTGCTATTAAAATGGTTATAATGAATCGGAGAAGTGGTCAGCATGATCTCAGCTCGTCTCAGTGAGCTCTAAAGTATTCATTTGCAGAATGGATCGGTTCCTGGAGAAGGTGAAGCTCCAGGCCTTGCGCAGGAAACCTGCCTTTCTGTAGAGAAGTCAGTGCCACTGGCACCACGGTGTATGTTCTYTTAGAGTCTGATCCAAGGCATGTTAAAGCCTCTGGGAAACATTTCAGTAAACATTGTATCTGGCATTCGATGCTTAAGTGACTCATAATCTCATACTCTGTGGCAAGTTTAAGAATAATAAATTTATTTAATAGAAGCTTTTATTTTATTGCATGAGGCAAAATGAATATACTCTGCATTATTATAAAATTCTGACTTCTAGAAGTACCAAATTTAGTGCTTCAAGGAAGGGCTTCCTTTTTCAGACTCTTGCTTGTTGAGGGTAATTCACTTTGGAGCATGACTTGCTTTTGGACAGAAACCCTTTCACTGCCAGCTTTGAGTGAAACAGAAAATTTGTTTCCCTGGATGTAGTTTCCACTTTGTTCCTTTAGGAAGAAGCAGTTACAATCTAGAAAATGAGATGCCAAKAAAGCTGTCTCTCCAGGATGGCTACATGAGCATTCAGCTTTCCAACAGCACCTTTCAGGTGTGAAAAAAAAATAACATAAAGACTTTATTGCTTCAGAGATGAATCTCCTGTCAGGTGCACCCTGGCAAGGGCTGAGGTCTGCATGCTGCACCTCTGAGCAAGACCTGCCAAAGGATAAGCAAGGGCTTAGTGCACTTGATTCTGCAAAGCAGCCAGAGCTCAGATCCCAGCTCTGCAAGGCAGTGAAATGCAGACTTAAGTTTAAGCACCTGAATAGTCTCTCTTACTTAGCAGAATCCCTTTTCCAGAGCACATGTAAAACAAGATTGGACAGAATACCAGAAATCTGAGAAAAAAGCACAATTCCCACAGTAAGTGGGAAACAGGCAAAGTGATCTAATAAGCATTTGTCATTCCTCAAAGYAGTGCTTGCAGCAGAGACTGCCTTGGAGAAAGATCCTATTTGGGGCTGAGCTGACAACATGCTGCATTGGCTTCGAGTCATCTCAAGTGCCTGTCAGCTGTGGAGGTAATATTTTTCATTCCGGGGGGCAGGGGGAGGAGAGGGAGAAGAAGAGGAGAGGAGGAAGGCTTTTTTGTGGATAGCTCAGCAAAAGGAAACATTTCCCAATCGTGGCAAGGTTACTTTCAATATATTTCACTTGGCCCCTCTAAACTTCATTTGCTGCTGTCCTTGGCATAGTAGTAGAACGATTTCAGGGTTCATATTGCCCTCAGAAATGCTCTGGAAGCCTTTCTGCATCAGCAGAGTCAGGGCTCCTTCCAAAAAAGAGCTGCAGAATTTAATTAACTCTACTCTATGTTTGCAGTCCTGTGATTTCTCTTACCTTTAACGTGAACTCACATATGGATTAAAGTGAAATAAAACCTACAATTTGAATTCAATTCAAAGCTGATTGGAAACATGTATTACCTTTCCTTGACCCGGCAGTGAGAAGGGAAGTTATTACAGTTCTTTAGTGAGTTTGTAAACTCTTTACTGCTGTGGCAGTTTTAATCCTGCTGAGAGAAAATTTGATCTGGAGAATAAATTGCTCCCATTTTATTCTTATGTTTTACAATCACAGGTTTAGATAGTGAATAAGCATCAAGTTATTTTGGAATCAACAAGCAAGAATATTATCAGAATCCAGATGGCATTTTTTAGGTTAAATAATAAATAACCATAATTAATAATAAAGAAATGCTCCAGATCTTGCAGATTTTAACATGCTGACATAGTATAGAAAAATCTGGAGATTTTAAAGATTCAATAACATGGTGACCAAGAAACAAGTCATTTGTCTGAACAAAACTAACTGAGAGTAGGTGATATATTCCCAGGCGAACCATCAGATACCAACTCATTCTTTGGAAGTKGCAAACATTTTAGGGTCGCTCAGAATAGAGCCACAAACATCAGATGTCCAAATACTGGAAACAGTTTCATGAAAATGAGAATGAGAAAATGAAAGTCTAATCTCACCAAATTCAGAGCAAAATCCTGCTGGTTACAACGCGCTAACAGGAGCTAATGGCTGTTTGCATGTCAGCTAAACTGAAGCGGAAATAGAGCACACGTTCTGAGTGATGAAGGTGATTAACACATTACGAAAGGAAGAATTGGATTTTCTCTCTCTTGAGATCTTCAGACTAAGGCAGGATGCCTTCCTGGAAGATATACTTTGGCAAAATAGAGTGATGAGGCTCCAAACAGAAATTAGCTGGACAACTTTTATTCGCTTATGATAGATGAGATAAACCTAATTTAATGTTCCTTTTAGCTTCCAGTGCCATGAGCCTCTGAACACAAATCCTTATGGATTTTCACTCAGGAAGTCTACATCAAATATCTGTATAAGTCTTTGCTTAAATTAAGCAAATTGAATACTTTGCACAGGACTGAAGCATCTTCCTGGCTYGAGCAGTTACATTGTACCTCCTATTTCCTTGTTTTTACGCACTTGTGCAGCAGCAGGGCACTACTTAACCACGCYGTCCAGTGTTTCCTTTTCCTTTAATAGAACGAGCCAGTTCTGCACTTTCCCACACCCACAGACCTGCCTGCGGAGGTGCAGCACCTTGGTGTCCACAGAAGAGGAGYCAGCGCTGTCAGGATAGGAGAAAAACCTGATATATTTTAGCAATAGAGTGAARTGCCACTTGCTAAGAATTTTTTTCATGATTTCCTAAAATTATGAAGAAGGTACAGGAACGTAGAAAAGACATCTTTCCTGTAATCGTAATTGTCCTGCCAAGCTGAATGCTTAGGTAGGTCACCTGGGCATTGGGGCACTTCTAAATACAGTCAGTCCACTAGCAGTATTTTCTATACYACCTAGGCACCGAATCTGCAGTTTCTGAGATTAATTTGCCACATCACTGAAACAGAAATGTRCAACTCTCCAGAACATTCAGCTGAAAAGTGATGTCTATTATGAACGAGCTTCAGTCTCACCAGGCTGAAATGATCAATATTATTTATTTTGGACTCAAATAAATTATTTGTAGTACACACTAGAGACACCATAACATTATTTATTTATAGGGACAACATAATTATTCTGTCTCTTTTGGTGGCTCCATTTTTTGTGTTGTACAAGACTAAATAAAAAAAAATCTTGACATTTAAATCAAGTCAGGCTGAAGATGATTCACTGTAAACAAAGAATGAGGAAGAACTGATTGGATTTGTTTTTGCTGTTGACATCTGTTCCTTCTAATACACAAAAATTACAGAGAATGATAGCCTGCTTCCATGAGTGAGCAAAAAACTAAGGGCAAAATAGAAATAAAATCATAACTAGATGAGAAAACCTATAATGGGTCACACCAAAGACCTACAATCAGACAGTGGCTGACGACACTTGCATCCCCCCTGCCTCTGCTAGTTTCTCTTTAGGACTTTCTAAATTGAAGTTCATGTCCAGACTACCATGTTTCATATCTACTAGCTGACTGGCAGAAATATTTCCATGGTTTAGGTATGCTTTGTAGGAAAAGCCACTCCTTTCTGTTTGTCAAAAAGCTGCTGCCCAGTAATTTTACTGAGTGCTCTCTATTTTTGTCTTACGCCAAAAAGGACTAATCATGCCTGCCTCAATTTTCCTGTTCCACTTCCAGTTTAATGCTCTCTGCCATATTCCCAGGCTGAAGCCTGTCCCTTTAGCCTCTCTTTTCATGGAAGCAATCATCTATTTCCGACTCCCCAAACCCTGCCCACCTCAAAACTTCTCCCTTGTGAGGGGATTACCAGGGCTGCAGGCAGCCTCCACAATGTGGGTGCAGCATGGCCTCATCTTCGTACGTATTGATCTTTTCTGCTTTGTTCTCAGCTCTTTTCCTATCTTTTTATAGAGGATAATATTAAGTTTTGATACTTCTGATACTCACTGAAATGTTTTAATTTATATATATGTATGAACTAAAGAGATAAGATGGATCCCACCTATTAAAACCCATGCACACAGCCGCAAGCAAGGTCTAACAGATTTTGGGGAGGAAGAAAAGGGAAGGGTAGGGACTGCTTCTTTATTAACCTCCGGCAGTGTCCCTCAGCCCTGGGGCAAAYGTCACCCGGCTCCGTCCCTGTCCCGTGGCTCTGTGACACTTCTGCTGCCAATGCTGGAGAAAACAACCTGCCCAAGCCCTGCCGCAGCCTCTTCCCTCTCCCCTAGCGCCTGCGTGGGGAGGACTGAGAGTAGGATTTCACCGCGCTTTCTTTAGGATTGCTGTAACCAGCTGACTACACTCCCCCTGGCCCCAATTTAACTTGCTATCATTAAACAACAAGGCACGGTCCAGAATATCTAAAGCCTTTGAGTGGTCAATGTAAACTACACCCGTGGAAAGCTCCTGATCCGCAGCCAAAGCTAACTCATTAGGTACCAGTGAAACAGCAGTTGTAACACTGTTTTTCTTGAAATGCTGACTGCACTGGGGATATTAGATGAGGAATGTTTAAATGGAATCTAATTTTTACTTGGTCGGTAATAACCTGACGAGGTTTATAATTGCTCAGGTCTTATAGGTCACCAGTTATTAAAATGTAGTTATTAATTTTGCAAACCTACCCATGTCTGGTGTCCCTGCAATGCTCCAAAAGACAGAAGGAAAAGGTTGATGATTGGAAAAGAAATCAAAGCTGTTGTCTGAGGAGGCAGAAAGGGGCAGAGGTGGCGATGGGAGAGGGATGGGCAGCGAAGTGCTGCAAGAAGCTTCGGCCATTCGGCAGGGTTTCCCTCGCTGGGCAGGAGGAGACTCCTGCCCTGCTCTGCCTGGGAACATCCCCACACCTTTGTCACTCTGTGCTCTGCTAACGTTTTTCTCCAGCCATAGGGCAGAGGGGAGGGACTCGCCATTAATTTAGTGTTCAAACTGTTCTAAATCAGGAAGAAACAGACCCAAGACTATCTTCTCTATTGTGATTTTTGATGAGGAACATTAATTTCCCTGAATTAGCGAAGTAACCTGCTGTATGCAAAGCCAAGGGCTCAGCAGTGCTAGGCCAGTGAGAGAAAACTGGAAGCTCTGGGGTCATGCTCATGCCAGCCCCTGGCTGGCGTGTGGTAGGCACAGAAACAGCGTTGAGACAGATGAGGATGAACCACCTGGTCATCCCTCCATGGTCTCCCTGTTGTGACACCCTGCTGCTTTTTGGGAGGCCCTTCACCGTGGTGGCAGGATGAGTTAAGCTCTTTTWGCAAAGCAGAGGTCACTCTCCAGGCCACCCTGAGAACCAGGGAATGCTCCAAAGAGCAGGATGGCAAACGGCGTCAGGGAGGCTTAGGAGCCTTTCCACCTCCTCACTGCTAATCAGCGCAGGGTTAATATGCTCACAGGAGTGTTCTGCAATTTCAGCCTGACGCCTGGCTCCAAGCGTGCCGGCAGCAGGACGGTGCAATGGGGATGGGAGCAGATTCTTCGCTGTGCTGCTCCAGGTGTAGAAGCCTCCCTGCTTGTAGGTAAGCATTTCAACCAGACTTGAAGCATTGCTTTTGTTTTTTTATTCACTCCTAAAAACCAGCCAGGGAAATGCCATGCTAACACATTAGCCTGTGCTATGCTCTGCACACAAGGGGAGAAGGGGAAAAACGCAGAGGCAGAGAAACCGGAGGTCACTGCACCGATGGGAAGCACAGAACAGGCTTTGTACAAATTTGCCCTGCCAGCTCCCTTCATTCTTGACTTGAAACACTTGCTGATAATCCACTCCTTGACCTCTCCTACACAGGATGCAGTGTCACTATATGGAAGCCATATGGAACAAAGGGATTGCTCTTAATACATGCTGAGCATAAAAAATAAAGTTTACAATGGCACTGTAACCAAGGCAGCTGCATGGGCTTTTTGCCAGAGTGCCCTCRAGTTGGCAGCTGAAGGGTTGTGTGTCTTGTAGGATAAAGCATGGCAGATCAGGCTTTARTAAGAAGCATTTCAGTCAGAGGACATGTTTGTACCTTTCTGTAGCTGAGCTAGCTCCTGAATTTATTGTCCAGGTTTCCACTCCGCTCCCCCCATCCTTTGAATAATCATTAAAACTGCAAAATGCTTTTTAGAACATGTGAAAGAGATATGAGTCTTGATGTTCACGTTCCTTTGAAGGAGGATACCTGTTTCCCATTAATAACCTGTGTGCTATGGGATGTATCTACGGATAATTTGCTTTCTAGTGATTGCAGGTTGGACTACAAAGCTCAGTAATACCCAGAAAAATACATAGAGTTTCTGTGGCAAATGTTTTAAATGTGCATATATATCTCATGTCTAAAAGTTGGAAATGCCCCATTATTTGCCGATTGCTCGCCTGACAGGACTTGAGCCATCCTTGCCAGGATAAATGACCTCCTGGAGGGGATACAGAGGTCATCTGAAAGTTGCATCATTTTACAAAGAAATAGTAAAACTCAAACTTTGTCCCTTCAACACAGAAATGAGCACAAGGTTTCAAGTAAGCCCGGCTAAAGATTTAGGGGATGGAGCTCTATGTCTGCTTCTTCACTAATCCCTCTCCCTAATGAGAACACAAGAGATGTTCTGGCAGATACAAAAGCCACCTGATGACCAAATTCTGCCCGATGTTTTCATCTCACTTTTATTGACAAAGTGCTGTCATATTCTGTCTTGCATTTCCAGTGCTTCTGGAGCAGATGGCTAGTGAGAGATTACAACCAGCATCTTGTCTCTAAACTCCTTTGCCTTTCAGGGAGGTTTTATTGGAAATCCTGTCTGCTCCCATTGGTTTGGTTTTGCGCCAGCTCTCAATGAGAAATGGCCCATTTCCCGCTTCATTTCCTCCTCAAAATTCACAAGGAGTGCTCAGAAAAGCTTGGCGATTTTGAACCAAGCCCCATCCAAAAAGCCCAGCCCAGGCTAAATCTGAAACCAGAAGCAAGCCTCCGTTATTCAGCCTATCGCTCTTGGGCTGGCATCACTCGGGGCGAGACCGTGCTTTGCATGCTTTTAGCCACTCCAGCAGAAAACCTGCTGTCCACAGAAGGGAGCACATGCTTTTCTTGCCAATCATAAGAAATGTGTGTCAGCGACAAACTTCTCGTTGTATGGCAGTGCACCAGCAATGGTTACCTCAGCAAGACAAATAAAACAAACCATTTTTTCAGGTTTCAGCAGGGAAGAAAGGATTTAGTTTGGGTCCAGTTATTTCATTATTAGGCTTAAGAATTCAGAACTCCTGAGAAAAATACGATGTATTTTAAAATACAGAGGTTGAGTGGTCTTCGCACATACAGAACCTAGCTTGGCACTTGGGACTTTTGGGTGTTGAAAAAACGAAGGGCAAAATGTGTCTTTTCTTGTAAGCTAGCAGCTGACCTCAGGATAGCCTGAGGGCATTTTAAACCTATCTATGCCTTTATTATGTGTGTCATATGCCCCTATTCATCCTTTGTAGTTTAAAGTAAAAATGACCTTTTATAGCTATCTAAAGTGTAATTTTGCTCGTGTTTTCCACTCTCACCATTTGTTTTGAGTTAAATATCAAACAGATGTGCACCCATTTTTTAAAAAAATGTTTAATATTAGAGAGCATGCCCTCATATAAGACTGGGAAAGCCTTTCAGGGAAATAAGCCTTTCAAATAAAAAGGCATATTAGTAAATTTTAAGGTGATTTTAACTGTATATTTTCAGGCATTAAAGGAAATAGATCCAGCAAGCCATAAAGTGACAAGTGGGAGGTGGGGAAAGATATACGGTACTAGTTTGAAAGAGAAATTAGACTTGGAACAGGGTGGAAAAATCCACCTACCCTGGAGCTATCTGGATTCACAGGTTTGGGTGTAGAGACATTGGAGCAAGGGAAGAAGCACCAAAGACTAGAAGGGGGTGCAGGTACATGCATCACCTCCCTCCTTCCAGAGACAGGTTGCCGACTGTCCAAATCACATCATGGAGAAGGTGGCAGCAACCTCCTGGCTCATTTTATATCCCATGACTAATGGGTAAACAGCAGAGCGCACAGATTTTTCAAAGCCAGCTCTCAGTTTGAATATTGTGCTATGGCTCCAATGAAAGTATCAATCAACTCAGTAAAACCTGCACTCCAGTTCCCTTCCTGACTGTGCTTGCAATGCCAACGGTGCAGGGCTGCATTAAACATTCCAAATCCCCTAATATTTCTTGGCATTGCACATATTTAAAGTTCAGAGCTAAATTACCTGGCTCCCATGATCTGTAACAGCCATCCCTTCTATTGGTTAATGCTGAAATCAAAGTATTTCCATGTGGCTGCTTGAATTTCTTCTCCTATAGGGAAGGACTTTCTCTGCTGACATATGCCTGCAAATTACATTTCCATTTGGCACCAAAGGTGGTTTGTATAGCGTTATTCTAGGGCTATTTCATTTGCAGCTTGTGACACCAGGGAAGAGAGCTGATACCTTTGGGGAACTGCAGGGCTACTGGTGTTTTACAAAACTAGGGTTGCGTCTGCTGGTACTATCCAGGAAGATGTAACTGGTTATGACTCCATTAGGCTGCTGGAGCAGCCTTGAAAACCAGAATAATCTGAAGTCATTTTCCTTAACGACTGCTTAAGGGAAATGATCATGTTTTCATCCACGTAGGTTTGACAATGCAACCAAGCCCAGGGGTCTGTAAGAATTAGAGCTTTGAAGTGATGGAGAAATAATTCCCTGCTTGCTTTCTCTGTTGGTTTTACAAGCCAGACTGCCAACTTGTACATCCACAGCAGGCTCACAGATTCAGCTGTTTAGTTTTACAGCACTACATGAAATATGGCTTCCTCAGCTTTGGGCAAAAAGAAAGGACATATCTATTTCTTTTAGTCTCTTTATTTTTCACGCATAGATGAAGTGGGAATGGAGTGCAATTTCTGTTTGGGGAAGCATATCAAGGAGCTTGGAAGCACGTTCCTGGCTCTGCCACTCTGTTGCTGTGTTATCCCAAGCAAGTCTCTTAACCAAGGTCTCATAATTATGAGGGCTCTTGAGCCTGGGGTAGAAGGCAAAGCCCATGTTCTGGTAACCTTTGCATATCCCAGGAACGGGCCATGCAGAGCACAGGCACCCAGAAGTCACAGTAGCTGCAGTTGCTTTCACTCGACAGCACACCCAGTTCCACAGTAYCTATGACAAACCTCATCCCTGTGGGTTATGTGCAAGGGCAAAGCAGAGCCCTGTACTTCAACTCTAACAAAGCCTAATGTGCCCCTTTGTTTAGCCCRAAACAACTCAGTTGAGCACTGCAGGTTTCAGGGTCTTTTACCACAAGTCAGTGGAACCACACACACCAGCTTCAGATAGGTATAGAGAAAGCTTAGGCGGGAAGTTACCTCTGAGTTAGAATCGTCTTCACACGCCAGCTAGAAGTCCATCAGGCATTGCAGAAGTCTGTGACATTGGAGAAGCTGCCTTCCTGCAGCCTTGCAGGGACTGTTGTATTATTTCTGTTCCATAACCATTCTCACTGGAGTTAGGATACATTTTCTATGCTAATGAAGATGGCCCACTGCAAGGACTTACCCCTTGTATTATAAATTTTGAAGTAAGAAAGCACTATTATCATTTGCCRGAATTTGTTCCTTTGCTCAGGTATTTAGTTAAATTGTGAAGGCACAAGCCATAACATCACCATCTAAGTCTAGCATGGAGTCATCAGTCACTGAGTTTGGTTGTGTTCATTCTCTAAAGAACAGCTCAACTTTTTGGAGGCCTTCCAAGCTGTCTTTGACTTGATCCAACTCCCAGTAAGTCAGTGGAACTGAGAYTGGCCCTTCATCCTTTGATCTGGAAAGGAAAATTAGCACAAGTCACATTGGAGAATGGAAACAGTAGAGTATGCAGCTGTATTATTAAGGCAACTCAAATCACAACCCAACAGAATTCAATAGTGCTTTTTAAATTCAGTCCATTAAATCAAGACAACCCAATAAAACCAGCTTTTCACCCTAACTATTGAAAAAGAACAATGAAATTATCACTGCTTGCTGGACCTGTTACTTAGCTTAGTAGGATTTTCCCATCCTTTGCTGAGAACAAATATAACAGCTGCCAGAATGTCAATGTGTGGTACTAAGCAATGAGAATCATTTAGATTCCAAACCATCCCATCCTAATCCTTGCCTCCCCAGTTATTCATCGGATAACCAGAAACACCTGGGTACAAGGAATTTCCTGCTGCAATTCAGCCTTAATTTCCTCAGATAGTAAAAACCTAAGGCTCGCAAAGGTGAAAGAAACCAGCAGTCAATCAAGTAAATCACCACCACCACCACCACAGCAGTGATAGTACATTCTAAATTAAATTTTAATTCCCACCTGATGGTTTGCCGTGAGTTACTTTTATATGAACCATTCATCTGACCCACCTTTGTGTTACAGACAATTTGTTGGGGTCCTATTAGTTATTAACACCCATCCAAATCCCAGAACTGCTTTTTCTGTATTTGTAATCAGAATCAAAATGAGAACTAAAGAACGAAAGGTCTATAGATACTAGATAGACAGACATGTTAAGGCTACATAGACAGTCTTAYTGGGGAAGCAGTGAACAACAAAAATGGTAAGAAATGTCCCAAGTTCAGACACAAAGYACAGACTGAGAGATCATGCTTGCAATGAGCTTAGTCACCTTTTCTTGTGGCCAATAGTCTGACCAGTAAAAAAGTCTCAGAGTTTGGTACAATCTGGCTTGATATTGGTTCTCACTGAAAGAACCTCAGATGTGAACSACAAAAGGTGATCAGGACCAAGGCACACGGGCAGAGCTGTTTGGAGGAAGGTATGATGGGGTATTTCAAACCAGCACTTTTAGCCTTTTATCATCTGCATTAAATAAATAAATAAATAAAAGCAAATCATGTCTTTAAAGTCAGTTTTTTTAAAGAATATTCATGGAGTTTCTATTTTTATGTGCTCAGTATGGCATCGGCAGTCATTTCTGCTTACAATTCTGCCAGATCTGTCAAAGTGATACACACAATCAAAGGAGATTTTGGCAAAAAAATTGYCCCACAAAGGCTGAAAAGGGGGAAAAAATGTGAATTCAACAGAAGAATCACAAAAAATTTGCTGATATTCCTTTTTCTTTTCAGTGAATCTAAGTACAATTATTCACAAATGCCTATGAAAACTAGACTCTTTTTCCTGAGAAGAATCTTTTCCGTGCTGCTTCTAAACACTCTTAARGACTACTAAAGACATAAATTTGCAGTCCTCGCTAGATAGGGGCAACACCTTTATGAGGCATGTTAATAGACAGCTGCCCATTACCAGTGAGTGAGATGCCTCCAGTAAAGGTGTAATTCGGTTTCATTGGCAGGCCCAACAACACAGGCATTTCAGCAAAATATATTGCAGTGTCAGCAAACCAAATACAGAGAAATGTAATAGCACCATTGCTCCATTGTGGATGAKTCTTTGCCTTCTGGGGCAGGTGGGGAACATAACTTATTTGATCAGCTTTAYAACTATTTTGAGATGAAGGTTGGACTTTCTGAACTGCTCAGTCTTCATTAAATAACAGCAATTAATTTTAATCCCCACTAGATGGTGCAGAGTTACTGGTGTGAATGCAGTAGCATCTTCAAGGAACAAATTTGTTCTGACTGGTTGCAGTGTGAGGTTTTTTAAGAATACATTATTTAAAAACATTTGTGTTGTTTGTGTTTGAATATCAACAACTTGGCAGCTGGAATGCCTATTTTCAGTTCAGTAGCAAACTTCTTTACGCATCAGTTGCCTCTCTCACATCAAGATCAGTGCAATGTAATGAGATCTTTTCAAACACTGAGACAAGGCAATGAAGARGGGTGTCTGCACCTGCAGTGAAATGTAGCGTCAAACTAAAAGAAAAGAAAACTATTACAAAGGCATAGTAAATTCTGCCTTTGCAAGCTAAGAAATAGCTTCGGCTGTCATGGCAAGAACTGAATTATGTTTTGCAAGAGTGAAATTCTGATTGAAATGGCCTACACTCACGAGAAGAAAAAAAAGCAGATGGGAGATTCTGGTCTTTTCATTCCGATTTTGATCATGCTATAAAGTGGAACAAAGCAAGGAAAGACTCCTAGAGTCAATGCCACCATTGCATCTCATATGTAYTGCTGGGACCTCCTGGAGGAGAAGGAAGAAGATCTCGACCTGATGTCTCCTCTGTAATTTGTAATACTCAAATCCCCCCTGCTCTACTCTTTGGGCAGTTGTTCAAGAGGAGCCAAAGGAAGAGCTATCAAACAACAATGGCAGCGATTAAAATCCACTTGGTCCCTATTACTCACAATAAAACATGTCCAAGTGACAGGTCAAGATAAGCAATGGTCTTGAAGGGCAGAACATTTACAGTGAAGAACATTTCCCACAGACCAATATTTCCAGCCTATATCATAGAGATTTCCCAGGTAGAGTGTGGTTTTTATTATTGCTATAATGATATATATATACAAGGATGACCAGCTCCAACAGACTATAAGGAAGGAAAGGTTAAAAAGGTTACAAGCTGACTGAACAGGGACTCTGCCAGGAACAACAAATGTAATCATATGAAAATAATTAGAGCTTTTTTGAAGAGGAAGAGATCTCTCTCTCCTTCTTCAAGCTTTTATTTTATATTCCTCCCCATCAGTTAGCCTGCATAGTTCTTTTAATTCATAAAATGTATTCTGTAGGTRGGATTTTCCAACCTCCTAGCTGTTTATAGCAATTATGTTTGCCTCTGTAGTGCTATCATATCTATTTTAAAGTGTTTATTACTCATTAATTTAATCAAAATTCAAAGCATATTTATGTTGCCCAGCAACAGAAAAAAAGCTGACTGCTGTTTCCTGAGCAGAAAATTAGGAGTGTAATCACCTAATGTCATGTTGCTCTCTGATARTTAAACAAATTATGCTCAAGAAAATGCCTCATACTAGGGCTACAGCAGTCACATTTGTTTCTACCTGCAGGATCAGATCTTGGCTCCTCCTCTTGGCTTGCTGGGTAGCCAGAAATGCTTAACATTTGTCAAAAAGTACTAATAGCTCAGGCAAGCCTCAGAGCTATAGGCCAGATCAGGTCACACTCAGACCTCTTGAAAGCCACTCCAGTGCTCTGATTACACCAGGAGCCTACTAGAACAGTTTTCTCCAGGCCTTATGTGTACTCTGTGCTTCCAGCAGCCAGGCCTGATTCCAAGGTCCTGCATCAGCTGCTGCCTCCCCAGCTCAATGACACACCAGTAATGCTGCCCAAGGCCAGCCCCCCCCAAGGCTTCAGTTAGCCTTAATGAATGTGGATTGATTCTTATGTGTCTCTAGATGCAACGTGCACTAGTAACATGTTTACGCTGTCTCAGGTGGGTCTAATGATCCCAATGGAGACTTCTCCTGCTGTGCGAAGGATGATGAGAACTGGGTTGCAAGTGTTCTTCCTGGAGCCTGGGAGGAGGAAGCCATAGGCACTCTGAACTGCTCATTCTTCATGAAATAAGAGCAATTAATTTTAATCCCCACTAGATGGTGCAGGAAGTCAATAAATGTCAATTGTTCTCTAACATTGGACTTGTCTTTCAAGCACTTCCATGTTCTACTGCAAATGCCTCTTCAGATGGTTTCTCTGATGATATTCTAAACAGAACTCCAAGGCTTTTTTTGTTTTGTGCAGTTTTTTTTGGTTGTTTTTACTTGAACTAGAATCTTAATAACACCTAAACTATTTGCCATGCATCAAAAAGAGATTCTGGCGGGCAATAGTTCTCTGTATGTACAGAATAATTATTATTATGAAGCATAATAAAACTAACAACACTAGTAATACCCAAATAGAAATGACTTAACAAATTTAGTTCTACTGACATTCAGAAATTCTCTCTGAGATTTAAAAGGAAAGTGCATCCTTTTTCTATAATGAACTGCTTATACTGTATCTTGTAAGACAAGATTTGTTGTCCTATAATTAGATTGTAAATGATTTGAAGGTAGACAGTACAGCTTTGAGTACAAATGATCTAATTCATGGTTAAAGGTCTCCAAAATGCTGGAATAGTATGAAAATATATACAGATAATGAAATCCTGATGGTTTTCATAATTATTTTTATCCTGCAAGATTACAATAGCTTCATACCCCTATTTCAGTTTTCTGAATCTCAGGTCATAAACCAGAGGGGTCTTGCAGGACCAATATGCAAGTTATTTAGAAGAGTGTTTGATGCACATATGACTTTCTGTAACACTGACACATGGCAGCRTGTAGATCTAAAACCAACAACAAAACATGCACACGTTTGGGTAAGGATGAAAGAGAGAATGAACATGGCAGATGTTAGCTGGATCACATAATGCTTTGCTGGAAGGCACTCTCATATTCTGGTGATGAAGGTGGAATAACATCCTGTATGAATGAGAAGGCAATTTACCCAAGGAACTTGCAAGCAAATGAAAAAAAAATACAGTACCATACTCATGAAACAAGCCCTCTCTCTTCAACCCTAACTTTGTTGTAATGAGGCAGCGCTACCAAATATCTGTATCTATATGGGTCAGAGGAGTTTCCAGCTTTCTGAACACAAATCAAATCTGAAGAGATAATGACACAAACAGGGACATTAATTATTTTTTATGTTGTCAATTATTTTGAGACATTTAATTAATGTCATAAAAATATAATATACATTTTCAATAAAGAATTCAAAGTACCACAATCAAAGATCACATGACCTTAGTTTCATTATGAAAAGTACCTGGATTCAATAAAAAGAGGACATAGTTTTATCCTAGACATAAATTTGGTTCAGGCAGTAATATTGAGAGAGGTTAAATGGTAAAGAAAACTAATCTCTTAAAGCAATATGAATCATAGGAAAAGAGGTTGTGGTAAAACGATAATAAAAATCACAGCTGTAATTTTCTTCTCACAGTACTGATGCCTACTAGCTAATGTACAACACTGCCGGTGCCTCCATACCACAGCAATGGACTCATAAACATGATTGAACAGGGACCAAATCTGCAGCGTCTGCAGGTCACGCATGGAAAATGAAGAGTAGATGCAATCTGCTTCATATTAAGCAGTGAACATCTCCTTAAAATGACTGGCTTAAAATCTTCAAAGTGTCACTGGGGTAAAAAAAAAAAAAAAAAAAAAAAAAAAAGAACAAACTGCCTTCTGGTGTTAAATGATGCAGTATCATCATTTCAGTGAAGCTGTGCCAGTTTACCCCAAAGGACAACTTGGTGCACTGTATTTCCAATTAATGTAGTTGCTTGCTTCTTTTGATGCAAATTTAGATTAATCCAAAACAATTTAAAACTTGTCTTTTATCTTCGCTGTTTATTCTCTTTGGCGTCAGCCTGAAAATGAGACTAGACCAAGGAAAATAAGTTGTCTTGATTGTCATTTTTTACAGGTTGGACGAGTTCAAAATTTGAAGCCAGCCTGCAGAGATCCATCTCGCGGGCAGCATATCTGGCCAAGCAGTCGTTTGGATTCTGGAGCAGTCATTTACAGAAATGTATATGAAACCTTCACGTTTGCTTTTCAGGTGTTTCTATTCTTTATTTTAAGCCTAGGCATGTTTAGGGTTTAAGATTTTTAATAGCTTCTTTAGGAGGTTAAATTTGACCTGAATAAATATATCATAAAGTAATTCTGCTAACGCTCAAGTGCTATTCAGAGGCAGTGAATTGCTGTGTATGAATATTTGGCACAGCAGTACAGGTCTGCCACAAAAAGGCCTTTAATTTTTTAAGGTGAAGCAACAACATTAGCTCTCTACTGCAACTTGCTTTTCCTACAGAATATGATAAACATATCTAGGAAGAAATGAGCAAAAAGGAAAAACAATGAGCTTGTTCATCAGACTTATTGGTTTACTTTAGTCTTCCGGAGTCCAAATTGGAAAAACAGAATAATGTGTGGCAAGGTGTCAACATACAATGAAAATAAAGCCATTGCTTCCTGAAGGGTAGGACTCCAACATGTCTTCATAGATTTACAAGGAGATGTAAAGGAGATGATTTTCTCATTAGGAAAATGCAGTTTGGTTTCCCTACTGGCATTAGAAGACTAGCTTTAGAGTGTCACTCTGAATGACAGAAGTACTGGGAGGTTTGTGAAGAAAAGATTAAATTTGTTTCTTTAACAAATCAGTTTGTCCCTGAATTTTCCCGATACCTATGCAAAAATCTTTGCCACAACGCATTGTCCTGCTATGAACTGCGTAAAACCATAGCAGGCATCTCTGGGATGACAAAGGCACTGGTTCCATCTCATATGTTTGATGAAAACATTAGACACTGGCTGGAATTATGTTGGCTCATGAAGAATGGATGATACTTTCCAAGAATAAAAATCCCACCTCTGTTATTCACCCGCTGGATGTGGACAGCATCAGCTCATGTTCTTAATAATTTTCATATTTGAGCATCAAATTGACTATGAAATGGATGAAACTTGAAACTTTCAGCAGTGAGGCCTCTTTGCATTTGGTGCTCATGCAGAAGAAAGAGAGATGAGTAAGACTCAATGGTTTAAGGCTCTTGAGCAAATCTTGAGCAAATGACCTTCTGTCATGCTGGTTGTGAACTGGACGTGACCTTCYGTCATGCCCTTCTCTCCTTTCTTAAACCTACAGCAAAATACTGGATTTATTTGTAATTTCTCTAACCCTCTTATTATTTATTGCCAGGCCCCGAGGAAACTGTCTCAGCATCCTTTCCTTCCCATTTCCCTGGTAGCCCTGTAGCTACAATCAGAATTTATTCCTTCCWGAAAGTACAGACTAAGTCCTAGATATAATCACAGTCAATAACCTCCCTGTAGGGAAGTTGTCTTAAAATTCTGCTATATTCCGTGCAAGTTGCTATATTAACTTTGAATTTTTGTTTAATTACATTTACTCTGCTTTTATAGCTGTTAACTTGTCTGATAATCAAAATATGGCCATTGAGAGAGCATGTTTGAATGCCTTATTAGTGTACCAACTCTCCTTCTCTCCTGTACACCTTCTAAAGGAATAGACATTGCCTGCTAATGCTATCTGGATAATGTGAGTCCAGAAGCCGGGATAATAGTATATATAATAGTTGAACATGTTTTACACAGTCCAGAGCACTGACAAATAATGATATAAAGCAAAACAATAAATACCTCATGAAATACACTGCAGGTACTCCCTAATGAGAAAATTCTCATCTTCAAGATGTATATCTGACAGAAATCTTTATTAGATGAACTAAGCAAACTCTCTTCAGATGAATTCTCTTGCAGTCTCAATAACTTATATCTGCTCATTCCAGCTGCAGTATCATATTTGTTTGCTTCTCACCCCAAGGAAAATTGGAGTTCATTGGAAAATTGATTAAGGTTCAGATGCAACACAAAAGGTAAAATCACATTACCTCATCATCCCTTCTTTCACCTTATACAGCAAACCACCATCCTCGACTTTGAATTCCTTCCTTCATTCTCCTTTCTAATGCCTGTTCATTTCTTTTGATGTTTGAAATAAAAATCAGTGTGCTGGAAATATTGCAGTTAATATGTGGGAATCCAACCATTGCATTACTATTGGGATCCCATTTGATTTGAGGTGCATCACATTGGCCTCACGTTCCACATGCTGGCTGCTAGACTTTGTTTAGAGTCTGAACCAAATAATATGAGAAAAATTCATTAAAGCAAAGAAGGAAAGAGTCTGATCTTGGCAGAATTTCCTACTTATAGTTTTGAGAGGTTTATAGCTTGCCAGTAGTTAAAGCCTTCATCCTATGCACATTTCTCTTCCTTTATGTCTGCAATTCCTTTCTATACTGGCAAGTGTAATAATGTTGGGACTGTAAGCACTGAAGGATACAAGTATGCTGATATCAGACATGAAGCACTGCACCAGGAGACTGGAAAGACATTTTACAGTGTATTGTTTCAAGAGTGGAACGCCTCTCCCCCCCTTTTATTTAAGAAGTCTTAGTGGTGTGAGCTGCTAATTCAGCATCGCCTCCTGGCTAGCTGTAATACAGTGATGATGTAAAACTGAAACCCTAGACACAGAACTGGAAGAGATCCCTAGATTAGCAAAGCCAATCTTCTGCTATGGCAGAAAGCATATCATGCAGGCTTTTAGATTACTGAGGTTTGTTAAAGTGGCAACTCAAATATTGTTAATTCTTGCTGCCAGCTAGACTGCACGAATAAACTGGGGCCTGCTGTCTGAGACCACACAGTCTGGGATGGCCTGCATCCTGAAAGGTTTCATTGCTTTATTTATGACAGCCTCTGCAGACATAGCTACTTTCCTTCTCCAGCAGCATTTGCCAACTTTAATTTCTTTGGCACTAAGTATGGAGAAAATTTTGCTCCTTGCCAGGGTATTTGGTAGTAAATTCCTTCTAGAGCTTTGCTTAATGTTACTTGGGTCTAGGCAAAAGTGCAGTTTGTCCATCTGCTCACTAGCTGCTCTGTTCATTACAAGTCCTGAGACTTCAGCAACAATTTAATTTTCTGCTTATTTTAGGGCTCCTGTTATTTCCTCCTCTCTTCTAAGGCATTCTGCTACGCACATCCCTTAGTGATTTGAGTATATGAGCTTCTTCAGTTATAAGAGCCTGATAGACATTTAAATTCCTCAAAAATCATGGGTATTTTTCAGCAGTTTTTCTGCAAGTATACCAGCTTGTGTCACTCCTTTGAGTCCGCTGCCACAGGTTTAGCACTACCAGTTCAAGAACATATTTGTTTTAGATTAAAGYAGTAGCTTTCCTGTGGTCTTTACAACTGAAATTTGAGCCTCTATTTTTTTATTCAGTGTTCTGCCTGTAATTCGCACTGTCTCTGCAGCAATAGAGTTGTGTCATTGCATGCTTGCGGTGGTTGCCAGTTTCCCTTCTTCTCTTGCATAGCTCGCAGGAAGTCAGGGCAACCTGGCAAGCCCTGATCTGCCCGTCTAGCTGGCTTTCCCCTTTCCTATGTGCATGCTCCTGCCTGTCTGTGTGTCCAGTATTACTTTAGGTTTTATAGACCGCACCTCTGTGAATTTCTGCATGCTATTCCTGCCGTGGAGGTGCAAAATTTCACCCTTCAAATCACTATAGCATAGAGTACCTTTATTTTTTTGTAACATAAGGACTCCTTTRGACGTCATATTTTTATATTTCTATTAGTCAAGGCATACCTTGATTATGACCTTCTCCACAGTCTTACACACTTTTCACACTGATTTCTGGAAAATAGCAGCAACTGCCTCCAGAACACATAGCTTATCATAGCGGCATTTATAAATCAGACGATAGCCCTTGTTTTWTAACTTATGCCAGGCCTCGTAGTGCATGATAAAGTGGTGCCAGACCAYACAGTTCATCTCTAAGATGGAGGAATAAGCTTTGGAATCTGGCTTCATTCCTGGGCAGATGCCGGCCATCAACATATCCTGCCTACAAGGGTCGGCCAACTCTAGTTTCTCTTGCTTTGGCTGTTGTTCAGAACTATATTCATAATAAAACTTAGTGACAGATGTAATAAACCCTTTTCAAATATACCTCCTATTGCTACCAATGTAGCATGATGTCTTTTGTCAGCTATATCTTGATCCTTTCGTCTTTTTTTTTCTGTACTCAGTACAGCTTTAAGAGAAGCACTACCCTCACCTCCTGTCTGTTCTTTATTCTCTCAGGAACCAAGGTGGGGGGGGAAGCTGAAATTGGGAATACAGTTCAGCTGATTGATTGTTCTCCCTTCTTGTCAATTCAGGTGCACCTAAAATTGGCAGCTTTTTTCCTTTTTTCATTTACATATAGTGCCAATTATTTAGCACTCCTCCACACTACTCCAAAACCAAGGTGAACAAGTTCATAAATTGTATGTGCTATCTTTGAAGCCTACATTTAGATGGTTTGACAGCTGATAGAAGCTTTAGTGACTCTACAGCTGTTTCAAAACTGTCACTGAGTGACTTCCAGCAGCTAAGTCTTAATCAGCATCAAAGCTCTGCTGTTTAAATGCAATTTAAACTCCACCTGCTGGTTGAGCTCTTTAATGGCATCATGTCCTCACACACACATTATAGAGGTGCTTAAGCATTCGTTTCCAGTAGCAAGGGGCTTAGGAAAGATCCCATGACATATCCCTTAAAAAAAAATACTATGCAAGATTTTATAATGAATTAATGATTTCTGTAGCTCTGTTTCCTGTTGCATAATAGATCCATGTCTAAAGGATCTGATTTGCAAAATCACTAGTCCCTTTGAAAATGCTGGCCACCACAACAAAGACACATTCTGATATATGCTTCTGAGAAGAAGCAAGAGAACAAGTCCTCTCAGTTCCATATATATGTGTGTGTGTGTGTGTGTGTGTGTGTGTGTGTGTGTGTGTATATATATATATATATTTTTTTATGAAGAAGGCCTGAGCTAGTGGTTTGAGTAACCAGATGTTATTTCTTTGGCCAAATTCAGTTTCCACAGATGTATTTCAAATAATTGTATAAGAGTAGACTTAATTAATTGCATATACACATGCAAAACACATGATGCATACATACAATGATAAGGATAGTGGGACTGGGGAAGTGTGTTGACATTAATTTCTGTTGGGATTCCTGCGTACTTCTGTTTTTACCAAACCCYGCACTGAGAGAAAATTAAGAGTTTGCTTTCTCTTCATTATCTTTGCATCTAAAAAGCAGTTCAGTGGAAAAATAATCTATAGAGCAGTTTCAGAATATGAGGTGTACTCAGGAGAAATGCTGTGCACTAGTAGGTTTCCATGTCTGTCAAGGGTAATTTAGCCTGAAACTACACATCTTGTTTTCCAGAAACTGGCCATAGCTTAGAAAACTGTTATCACATTAATGAGACAAAGACCTCTGAGAATTTAGCACATATAGCATATAGGGAAATCAAAAATTAATTTAAGAGGCATATTCCCAAGCTACAGGAGCTAGTCACAATAATTAGTATACTCATCAAGTCACCAAATGCTAACTGTTTTCTTTTCAAAAATAGTATATAGAAAAATCTAGGTTTTCATTAATGTGTTTCATATTCACATTTAATATTCTTTTATAATCTAATAAATAGTTTATGTGACAGTATTTCTATTGCATGAACTGTTGGGAAGGAATTCACCACAATTATCACCTGCAGAATGCTTTGCTTTCCATAAGTCATGGAACAGGTCAACAGAGAGACGAGACCAATTCTGCTTGAGTGGCTGATCCACAAGCTTCAGGTCCTGTAAGCACACCCAAACAATATCTTGGCATGCTCCTCATCAATATTCACCCCAGTGCTTTCCATAAGCCACTTTTAATGAACAAATATGTGATCAGATGAATTAGCACGAAGCAAACAGGAGAGAAGAACATATTTCAAAATGAACTGTAGAGTTTTATGCAAGTAAAGGAACAATGAGTATTTTTCTGCCATTTTTTTCTCTTCTAGTTATATTATGTTACAGGCACCTACTTATTCTTATTGTGACCAGCCAGATAGTCAAAAGATGACAGAAAAAATCTGCCTGATATCCTTATATCTTTGCTTGGGTTCAGGATAGTAATATTTTCTTCCCTTTGTAACGGGTAAAACAATGCAGTTCCTTCTTCTTCCAGGGCCAGAATGACAGAAGGAGAGACATGTTCCCTTGCAGATACGCAGTTGACTGGAGTTCCACGCTGGTTACCCCATCAAAAGCACGACATATAAGCACAATCATATTGCTAACAGCAAAGCTCGTGAGAAAAAACAAAACCCAGCAACAATCATTTGGTTCCTCATTAACATGTGTAAACTCTTAAAAAGCACAAGTTCTGAATAGTTGTCAAGGAATCATGACTTCAGTTAGAAATAATTGGTTAAAGTTCATACCCTTAGCATCTGTTCAGTCAGCCCACACAGCCTACAGGGAATTAGCAGGAGCAGCTGATAAGGCTTTCCAAATAGGTAGTCAGTGCTGCTCGAGATTTCAACTGACAAAAATATCTGGGGTGCAATACAGGTGATTCCCATAGAGGGAGATGTTGCTTTGTTCTTTAAAGTTTTGTTTTACCATGCCATGGGAAAAAGTTCATGTGCTTCAGTCATTGCACAAACATATCTCAACATGAAGATTTCAGATGAGCAAAATATGCACTAGAACTTGTCATTCATGTATATTACTGAATTAACTTTTCCTATTGCCTTCACGTAAAGCTTTTCTTGAGTTTTCAACTCCACAAAGAGCTAAAACTAGACTGTTAAAAAGTAACAGTAGTAAATTGGTAAATGCTGTAGAGCCAGCACTACTAAATTTACAAATCATGATTTTTCTTAATCCACCCCCGTTACATTTCCCAAACAGGGAAGGAAAAAGAAACTTTCCCTCACAAAGTGATAGGACATCTACTGTACTCTCAGCACCCCCAAGTAATTTGGGTCTTTCAGCAGGCCCACCATGACCATGTGGACTGGCTCTACTTCCGACATTAACACGCTGGCACAATTCAGATTTCTGCTTCCATCACAAACAAGCATCCAGCACCATCGTTTCTTAACTTTGTACTCCTTTGTCTGTATAGAAAACAATATATCAAAATAAACAGAAGAAAACAGTCTCTCCGGTATGAATGAATTTATGACGTTCAGTTTAAACTGAGGATGCTAGCTTCTAATAATTTTTTTTGTTTCCTGTGATGGTTGGTGATTTTTATAAACAAAAATAATCAATAATTTAAAAAATATTTTTAACAAAATATTTTWAATAAATATTAAATTTAATATTTAATAAATATTTAACAAAATAAACAAAAATAAATTATTTAATCCAAAAAACAGGGTTTGATTCCTGAGGGGAATATGAAAGCCCTCTGATTTCATTGCTGCCTAGTATTACAGCGGACTCTAATTCTCTTGACTCCTTCATGAACTATATTCTTTCTAATATCTGTTGTCCAGTACAGGAGCTTTCTTAATTATTATTCCCCAGAGAGGTGATCTGATTTTGCTTTTGCAGGCAAAGAAATGGGACTGTTTTAAAAATAACCTCTTATTTGAAATGATGTATCACAGAGCTCTCATGTAGAACAGCAGTTAGCAAAGTATTCCATAGCAACAGCCACGTCTTAATAGAAGATCATCTCCTGGACATCTCCCTCTGCATTTCTGCAATTACCAACTACATCTCCTACCATCTGCAATTATATAACATCCCTCTAGCAACTATAGCTATTGCTTACATGGAAAATTAATGTTGGGGARGCAATGGGATTTAATAACTAAAAATAAAAAATATGAGTTATTACTGCAAGAGTATCCACCAAGCTTCCCATCAGCTACCAAAAATCACAGCAGATCATCATGGGACATAATTTTGGATCCTCAGACTTACTAGTATAAATAATAGTTCTTAGACTGAGTGCTTTATTTGCACAGTAACACAGAACTTTCCCCAGCCACTTGACATTAAAAACGCAGTCATGCAAGGGGCTGTTTCTGAATACCAGAAGGAAATGAACTGCTTTGCTTAATGTACAACCTGAATTCTATGATTCTATGAATTAAGTTACGCACAGAGCAGAAGGCTGACTACACAGAGGCAGACAAGTCTTTCTGTGTGCTCCAGCCTTATTTTAGAGCAAGCTTCTTCCACAGGACTGGGAGATGACAATTTAAGTTTCCTATGTCACTGAGTCATATTGCAACATTGCTATCAATTTTATAGCTTAAAATAATGACATTCCACTTTTATTTTGAAGAAGTAGGTTTTGAAACACATTATATGGGAGGTCAATATTATCCCTACTCTACAGATCAATTACAATTTTACAGATTTTGGCATTTTTTTCAGTCAGAGCTGCATAAGTAATTTCATAACCTGCATTAGAAAGTGCAGCTGTCATAGTTGCTTTCATTTTCCACATTCAAAATGGATGAAGTTTCTGCTCCTTTAAAAACATCACATTTAAAAATATATTTTCAAAATAATTACTTTTTTGAAAAAGGGTGTAACCACCCAAAAAAATTTCCATAGTTAATATTTTCCTGGAAGAAAGCAATTACTAAAATGGCTCAAGATATTCAGAAGAGTTGGTTGTCACTAACTTCATTTTTGGAAAAAAATAAAAGGTAGTCTGTTTACCAAAACTTTTGAATCAAAGTCRCTATCTGCTCTAACTTATTTCTGTCTAGGAATCTGGGAAACGAATCACAGACATCCATTTCTTGTGCCCTGAAAGCATTACTCTAACCATAACATATTAGCACCAGTTGGCACTTACACTACAGAACAACACATCTGGAAATAATATAGAGTCAACAGTGCCTTGAGAATGTCGAAGCTGGAAAAAATAATTGCTTTCCATGTCCGTAAGAGGGTAAGCAGGCTCACAATTGTCAGGACCTGAATGTCAAAGCAAAGAGTGACTATCTGAAAATGGAATTAATTCTGTTCGTCTATGGTGGAGAATGGCAATAGTCATCTTTTAAGCTGAATGCAAAATGGCAGCTCACTTCAACAAAAAAGCTGTTCAGTTTTTGAAGTATGATGCAAACCAAACTACAGTCCTCTATCTAGGTTATAAAGCTAAAAAGGGATCATCAAGATCAATGTTTCTGACCCTGCACAACATGGGTATCAAAATTCATGCTATGATTCCAGCATCAAGCCCAAGCATTTGTGGTTGATCTCACTTGCAATTGCTCAGGAGCTTGATGTGTTAATTTTGAATAACAGGAAATCTGCGTATCTTTTGGTGGCTGGAAACCAATGTGAAGTGAAAGAGAAGTAAAGACCTGTTCCACACACATTCACCTATTGTAGTGCAGAGTTTTCTAGACAGTAACCACAATGGTGGATTAGAGTGGTCTACAAAGGCCTGTGTCAGCCCTACGGAAATCATAATTAATACTTTCTGCTGTCAACAGGACAGATACTAGGCCTCTGTGTGTTGCATTAAGAAGGTGATGACCACTGACTGGATTTGGTAAGAGAGGTCACTGTACCTGACTGATACAGAAGGCAAGAATATTGACTGCATTAAAAATACTACAGGTACATATATGTGATTGTTATCTGACTACAAGGAGTTAACTGAAGTACGGATTAGTGGTACAGCCTGCAAAAAGCAATAGCTTCACCTGGCCCCTTCAGAGAAATAAGTCGTGCCTGAGGAATATGTCCTTTCTCCTGACCATATGAAGATGAAAGGAAAACAGCAGGAATCTGTGGGCTTTGCACACTGAATTCTGTAAAAATATTTCAGCAAACTGAAGTAACCTAAGGCTTGCATTGTGAATATCCGATATAAACACACAAAAAGCCAATGACAAATGAGGTGACACATTCAGAATTTACACAGCTATCCCAAAGTGAAAACACTTATCTAAGTTTAAGAGGATTACCACCAGCCACAGCTCTTCCCACATTGCTCTGTCCCCTCCCCAGTAATATTTCCTTCTCTGCCACCTATGCTGCATAAACAAGTTAGGTGTTTATATTCTCAATCACTCAGAACTACTATCTTCTGCAAATAGTCCCTTGAGGTTGCTGAAATTGATTATGGAGTCATGGTGTCAAAATGAAATAAGAATACAAGAATGTAAGAATGTGAACTGTTTATATTAATCATAAGGACAGTGGAACTCTGGAAAGGTGCTTTTTATCATTCTATATCTAAATAAAAATAAGACTAAACTGGCAAATGGAATAAAATCTAAGCCAAGATTTGTTTTACTGAGATAGTTTATGACCTGCAGCTTCGCAGACTCATAAGTAGCGGTCCTTTTAGACAATCATTTGTGCCACACCGTGTGCTTTCAAAGCCAATCCAAAATGAGCACTCTCTGCAGATCCAGCAGATATTCAGTATGATAAATATGTGCCTTGGTGGGAAGGTGAGCTAATCAATGCTAACATTACACCGATATCTGTGCTAGCGTCTGCTGTAATAGATGGCCCAAGCTGTTCCATGGACAAATTGTTTCAGGCCCTCTGCAAATTCAAGCAACTGTCACTCCAGAAATAATTCAACAATTTTGTTTTGAAGCATTTCTTCAAAAGCACAATATCCAGAGACCTCTCTTAAAAAACAAGCAAAACGAGAAATGATGGTAAAACAGCATAGAAAGCTTCATAGAAAGCCTAGTTTCCCAGGTAAGCCTTTCCACCTGCCCTTGTAGGTCAGGTCTCTTCACCTTGAAATGTAAACTTGTATCAACCCCAGTAAATAAAACAATGTTATGGGCACTTTGAATTCATCATGGGCCTTTGCAGCTTGTCCTGTCAACGGAGATATTCAGTATTATTTTTTTAATAAAATTTGTATGACAGCAGAATGGGGTGGGAAGAAATAAGCATTGGAGGACAACTTCTGTTCTGCGCTCTGCACACAGCATACAGGAAGGGTTGCTGTGTGGGTAGCGCTACCAGTAAGAAAAAAAGGAGTGGAGCTACGCTATGGTGTGAATGCGGAGGAGGAGGTGGGAGGGAAATGGTGGTGTGTGTGGATGATAACACAGAGAAAGCATCACATATCCTCAGCTGTGTAGATAAGCCAGAGCAGATGGCCTATTAAGTACTGTATCAATATCCTTAGGTTAAGGGCAATCACGGACTATCTGGYATTTACTTAACAGGGAGTCTTTGTTAGGCAAAATTGAATGTATGAATACTATTCAGTTTACAATTAGCACTCAGGGAGCACGGTCAGACCAAGGTTGCATAAGAGTATGTACTGCACACAAACATAAGGAGAGATGATATCTTAGGAGACCAAGAGTTCAGCAGCACTGAAAAAAAAAAGAACAAAAAAAAAAAGAAAAGAAAAAGACCAATCCTGGCCATTTATATCAATGAGAACATCAAAATTATAATGACTGAGATCTGTTAATGTAGTTGCAACTCTGCATTGCTTTTTTAGGCCACAAGCACTGCATGCAGCTCTGTATGTGCAATATCTCTCTCTCCTTATTCCAGAAACTTTGAGTGATGTTTCTCAGACCAGGGTAATTGTTTTATGCAAGCTCTACCCCCATTTCCTATTTTTCATTCTTTCTTTATGCTACTTTCTTCCTCTCTGCTTTCAATTTCTGTGACAAAGGAACCATAAATATATGCTGATACTGAGCAAAATAAGGAGATCTGCAGGAGGCTGATGYGAAGAGAGAGGGGGAGAGACTCTCCTGGCCTCCACTACCTGTTCCCCTCAGCCCTTCTCACTCCTCGCCCCACAGAGTTAATACCAGTAACACTGCATCACTGGGCCACCATCGCCTGTCACAGATCTAGCCAGGAAAGAGCAGCATGGGACACAGAGGAAGCTGCTGTCTGGACGCTACGGGCAAGCAGCCTGCTCCTGCGGAGGACTTTGGGCATTGAAGTGGGAATGTTCAGCCCACACAGTTGCAGCAGAAGGGTCTGGGAGGGTTAGCAAGCCAAGCATCTTCCACGGCGTTCAAGCCACCAGCTTCCAAACGTCCCAATACCATAAATGCAGAGGCAACATATTATAACTTTTCAGTCACACAGCCAAGACCCACTGCAGTGGTTGCCCTCTTTGGCTGACAGGGACAAGGCTAACTGGAAAAAGGAGGAGAGTAGAGAGCGGTGAAAGAATGCAGGCACCTGTCTTCAGCTTTGCCAGTACAGGTAGGAGGGCAGGACCTCACGGAAAGCAGCAGCAGGAAGCAGGCTTTCTCGACACGGCAAGGTGCACTCAATGACATCTGCATCTCCAATACAGAAATTCCTCCCCAAGCTCCATCTGGGGCCTTTATAAAATGGCAGAAAGCCATTTTTGTACAGTACAAAGAGAGCAGAAAGAGCATTTGTGTCTTGTAACAGCAGTAAAGAACCAGTCCCAAACCAGAAACTTCATTTAGGGGAGAAAGCAGCATTAGCCACTCGCTTTGTCCTCCTCACCTTTCTTTTTCTCTTGCCTTTCTATCGAAGATTTAAGAGCGAATACATTTTTTTACACAATGGCCTGGCAGAAGGAAGAAAGGGCGGGGTGGGGGGAGAGAGGAGGACAAGGAGCTGTGGAGGAAACGGTGCCAAAGCCCTCGCTCCACGCGGGGACGCGGCTTTTGAATGAGGGGGGGGGGCTCGCTGTGAGGGCAGCGCGCGCGCAGCCGTTGCACCAACGGCCGCCGCGAGGGGTTGGGGGGGAAGGGGCGGGGCCTCCCTCAGCGCGCGCGCGCCCGCTCCCTCCCCCCCCCCACACACACACGCATAGAGGGCGCCACGCGGGGAGGGGCRGCCGCGCGCGGGCAGCGGAGCCGGGGCGGGGGGGGTTAGACAGAGGGGAGGGATGTGACGCGCGGGCGCGCGGGGCATTGTGGGAGCTCGCCGCCAGCCCGTCGAGCCGCCGCCGTTGGCCCCCGCGGGCTGAGCCGAGGCAGCGCGAGCGGCAGCGCGAGCGGGGCCGCTGCCGGCCGCCGGGAGACATCTTGCCGCCGGGAGCCGCGCCGTAAGTCAGCGCCGGCGGCGGAGCGGGGCTGCCGTTCGTCGCCGGCCGCTTGGGGCGGGGAGGAAGGGGGGGCCCGGCGGCGGCGGCGGCGGCGGCGCTCGGGCCCCTCGCCGCCAGCGCGGGGGCCTGAGGCGGCGCCCGCATCCCCTGAGGCGGGGGTCGGGGTGGGAGGGCGGCTTCAGCAGCTGGGGTGGACGAGGAGGGAAAAAAGGGTCTCACCCCCCCCCGCCTTTTTGGGGCTTGTTTTCCTGGTTTGTCTTCTCTGAAACCAGGAAATCCACTCCATTCCCAGCATAATGGTGGCAGTGGAATTTTATTTTTATTGAATCTGCATCTGGGTTATGGTATTAAGATTGGAATGAGTCCAGTGAACATCCAGCATACACTTGCATCRTACAGTGATTTCAAGGAATGATTAGATGTCTTGAACCAAGATTTCTCTCTTTTCTCTGCTTTTATGTACACTTATAGACTCTTCTGCTTTTCTTTTCCACCTCAAGTAACAGGACAGGAAAAGATAATATAGAGACACTACGAAAAGCACAGTTAAGCAGCAGAACATGTTTTCAGTAAATCCTACTTTGCAATGAAGAAACTGTGGCCTAAGAGTTATCTGCCAAATGTTAATGACTTTAAAAAGCAGGATGACATTTTTAAAACCATAAGCAAAGCAGTCAGAACCATCTAAGAGTAGTAGAAATAAACATTGTGCTAGGAACGGAGCCACTTATTATTTTAAAACTGTCACTTCTTGTATAGCCCGCAATATGTCTGCCTGCAGGATTTGAGCAACCTATACAGGCTGTCTCTGGGTGTGGGTGTTTCTCATAGGGGACTGCAAGTACTGCAAGATGCAGGTGAATGCAGGTTCTTTAAAGTAAGCATAAGGTGTTTTATATGAGTGTCTAGATTTAGACAGAAAACCAACATGTTTGTGCATGTAGGAGACAGTAATGGGAACAAACTGTTTCTGTAATTATCTTCCAATAGTTCTTTTGTTTCCTATGTAATCTTTGGAAGTTGCAGAAGGCCCATGTATTTGCATATATGAAACAGGCTGTCAGGATCAGCTTATATGAAAGTACAGTGGTGTAAGACTGAGTTTGCTTCATTTGTGTTACTGAAAGGAGATTAATTGTTGAAGTATACTTGGATGAGCCTTATCTTTTGACCATACAAATGAACAATCATTGTTTTTCCCCCACAACTGTGTGTGTGTCACTTAGCAACAGGTCTGTAGAAAAATATTCAGATCTACTGCTCCCCCTCTATCTGTAAGAGTAGGGTAAAATAAATGAACTAAGGAGCAAGTGATTAATTAATAAATCAGCACCTGGGTTCTTATGCACAACTTGGATTTAAAAGATTTAGGCATAAACAGACAATTAAAGTTGCATTGACAAATATTTTAGCACAGTTGATTATGAGAAASTTTGAATCAAGGGGTCCCTAGACAACAGTCTTTTTTTAGCAGTCCAGGAGACAGTAATTGCATTGGTTTGGACCAAATGATGATTCTAGGTTATTTTTCTGTGTTATGTGTCATAACCTTTCACACATAAGGCATGCATTTCTGATTGCTAGTAAAGCCAAATGTTGACAGTGCAGATTTAACCATAATTAGGTCTAGAATTTAGTGATAAAACTAAAACTTACCTAATTATATTAACATAGGAAAAATGTTTAACCACTGCTTATTTTATAGATAAGCCTTACTAAAAAGAAAAAAAATGTCACTRCAAGCTTAAGTACTTGTTAAAGGAAACTTACATGTTTAAATTTCTCCTTAGGATTTTCCTGATTTTGTGGGTAAAATTCCAATACACAGCAAGYAACTTTAATAAAAGATATTTTCTTAATAAGATAGGTGAAATATTCACGTTCCTGAAGAATGATCAAAATCTTGTTTACGCAAATTCAGAAGTATTTTTGTACATCCTGGTCAGTCAGGATCAAGGCCAATGTCTTTTCTATATAAAAGGTAGTCCTGCTGCAGCAAGCTTATGCTATAAGGATAGGGATRAAGGAAGAGGGGAATGGATTTGATGCATAGCCCCCCACAGAATTTGAAATACGTTGAGTGCAGCAATACTGACTGATCCAGTGGACAGTCCAGTGGCCATTAGGTTTTATCAGCTCAGTGCTACCAATGGGTGAAATTGGAAAAGAAACATGCTAAATCCAGTGTTTATAGAAAGAATGTAGGGTTTGCTCATTTGTTAGGGAAATGTGGCTTTTTTACCCAGTCTCCATGCTAAAAAGATGAAAGCYGGCATTCAGCTCATGGTCCTTGCTCTCAAAGGAGTGCAGATACTAGAATCATATCATTCACAGTCTCTTCAGTGAGTTGAGTCCTTGCACTTCCTCCTCTCAGCCCCTCCAGCCATATACAATRTATTGTAAGTTTCATACTTCATCTAGATTTTGCCTTGAAAATGTCCACATTCTGTGGTGAATTTTTGCCTTCTTCCAAATATGTCAAGTGACTGAGTTCTTGAAATGTTATTTGAAACACTTTTCTGAACATAGATTGAACTTGTAAATGGTCCAGTGATTTAAGGTTCTCTTACTGAATTTTATGCTGCTTAACAAGCACAATGCTTTAATGCAGAAATAGGCTTGTTTTTATGTTAGTATTCTCAACAGTGGTCAGTGCAGATGATTATTTTTACATTTTCCTGATTATTGGTGGCAGGATGCCYGAATAAAACTCTTCTTGCACTCCCAGTACTGTTCATACAGAAGGTTTGCATGTTAAGTGGGTATTTGTTTTGGTGTTTCAGAGCCATGGTGGGTGGGAGGGACTTTTGCCAGTTAAATAAAATTGTTTAATAGTATTCAGTTCTGCACACTGATTTGGCAAAGTATTCTTCTTCCCTCTCTCACTTTATTATTATGGGAAGATTTTAGCCTTCAAGAAAATGAAGATCTATGGGGCATTCCTAGATGAAGAATGTTCTCTCAGTTTTCCAAGTGAAAATAAATGCATGTGTAGTGCTACCTTTTCAAATTAGAAATTAATAACTGTTTTGCAATTAGTTTTATTCCTCTGTTCTGCCAGAGGTATTTTTATTTTTTACCTTTTCACAAAAATTACTGCTTTGATAGAACAGTTCAACTAAAAATTGAAATCAGTCAGACCAAATTATTTAGTGATTAACTCTTCTTTTATTGCTATGATACCTAGGAACCATAGTTATAGACCAAAATACTGTTGTGTTAGGCAGTCATTATTAGAGACCATTTTATACAGGCTCTCTAAGCAGTGCATTTTATAGATATTCCAGACTAGCTTCTGATTAGCCAAGAATAGAGCAAGTTAGTTGTCAAAGCAAATTCAAATGCACCTCTTCAAAAAGAGTTCACTGAGCAGCTATTATTATAGAACATAAATAGATTTAAGATGGAATGGCAGCCCTTACATTGTTAATCTTCTGAAACAGGAAGAAAACAGTGTTGCAGTTAATCTCTTGTGATACAAAAATAAACTTTTCAGTTTAGTTCTTGTACTGGGAAGAGAAGAAAAAAATCTGCTTAATCTTTGTGTTTATCCTGTTGGATATAAAGTTCTCCTGCATTCTCCTGCATATACATTTACTGATGGGATCCTGTAGATCTAAATTTAATCATCTGTTTTGTTGAGTGCAGTTAATATGCCAATGTAAGCTGTTGATCAGAACAGTCACTGTCTGACAGCAATAGCATTCATAGCAATTTGTTAAGTCATTTAAGAACCAATATCTGACAGCTATTAATAGCAAGGGTGTTTTTCTTTTTTTGGTTTTTTTTTTGTTTTTTTTTTTTTGGTTTTTTTTATTGCTGCTGTTTGATAAAGGGTCAAATTAACTGAGCTAATGAAGTACTGGTATTTGAGCCACTAGAAATCATTTTACTGGGATGTTCAGGCTGTACTCCCAAATTACATGATGTTAAACCTTTCAGAAAAACAGATGCCTATAGGCGTTTTTGGGAAGATGGTGTTTAAGTAAGTTTTTAGGAGAGTATCTGTCTTCATACAGGAAAATTTGGCCAGAGTTGTAACAGCCAATTTCAAACAGAAAATGTTTATTATACTGATTTCATTGATATCTGTGAATATTATTTTCTTTTAGAGAATTCATATCTAGCTTAAAGAYCAGACAGCAGAGGAGCCTTGTAACGTAAGTCTTTACTGTGAGCCAAGTTAGCTTACCATCAAATTCTCATTTCTGTGGATTTTGAGACCTTAGAAAACAGCATCAATCTAAATGCAGTCTTTAAGTGTTTTTCAAAAAGCTGTGAATCAGGTACTAAGTTCTGCAGCTAGGCTAATTCATGGCCAAGCACTGAAAACTATAGCACTGAGTTTGAATCAAAGTCGAAGATGAACTGGTAAATTCACTTCTCAGTGATAGCTCTTGATAAATCACACTGATAATTTTGTGAACTGTCACATTGAAATTAAACCATTCTGTTTTCTAATCTTTGCAGAACTTGTGCATTTGTAAAAGTTTCTCAGTAACTTCATTGCAAAGGTGGGAGAGGGGAAAAAAAGAAAGGATTGATCCATTAACTGTGTTTTTTTTTTTCCTTCTCCTGCACAGATCTTTTCTGCTCTGCTATACATGATAAAGTTCTCTTTGGTTGGCACTGCCTCCCTCATCTGGTGGCTGGCAATGACTCAGCAAACAGCTCTGGCTCATTAATTTTGGTAGCATTCCAGAATTTCTGGTGTTAAAAAGATAACAGTTGAGAACATGTAAAGTACATGATTTTCTTCAGTTCTTGATCCATTGCTATTCTCTTAACATTCAACTTCAGTGAAATTTATTGTGGCTGTTGCAAGTGAGCTCTCTTCTTTCCCTTTTCTGTGGCCCTAGACTAGAACTAGGAAAGAGACTTAGAACTCCTTGGGCTATCCCTCTGCTCAAAGGCAGGACAAACAGGTTCTACAAAGTAATGATCCTGAACCCATAATTAAGCCTGAAAAAGCTCTTCTACTCTTCCTTGACAGGCTCTTTCCCCCCTTCTAAATTAAGTGGTTGGCAAAATTGAGAGTGGTACTTGAAACTCTCTTCACCCCTAACATCTAAAGATCTAGAAATTCATTGCATGTAAGAATAGGATCCCTGAGAGAAGCAGCTCTGAAGCTCGTTATCCCATTCCACTTTGTAATATTTAGCATTTCTAATGCTAAAAGTTCCAGATGTTCTTGCTTTGTTCAGTATATATGCCCTATACCTTTCTGATTTGGGCTAAATTTTTCCTTCTAAATAAGCTTACAGCTGGAAAGTTCTTTGATGTACAATGTGAGAAAATCAAGTTAACGGTCAAAATCAGTCCAGGGTTATTCTAAGTATTAATGAGGGAAGTGGGGCCAGCAATATGAAATAAAGGCAGACATTAAACTCTAGAATTTGCAGAAGTGGTTAAAAAAAAATCATTACGAAAGAAAAAAAATACACCATTTTGTGTATAGTTAAGTAGGCTTATATGGGTTTTAGATAGTCACACATGACAGGAGGCTTGCAGGTATTAAGCAGAAAATAGTATATTTAGGAGGAGGAATATCTGTACAACAGATGAAAGTTGATTGGAAATTAACAGCAAAACTATTTGCTCAAACATGTTTAGGGAGGTTGGTTTAATAGGCTGATGACAATTAGCAGTACATTAACAAACCTAGCATCACTTTAGCTGCATGAAATATAACAAGACACAGTGATATACAGTACTCCTTTCTTTTCCTGCCACAACTATTTCCTCTAACTCTTCCRTATGATGAGAATCATTTTCTTGAAACTAACAATGAAAGGATAATGCTCTTTGAGCTCCTTATATAACCAGCTTCAGTATGGCCATCCATGTGTATCTTCCATTTATACCTTTAAATTGGGCAAGTTGCATTTACTGAGCTCCTTAAAAGCTGCTTTGGCAATAGTGCTGTATTGCTACATATTTTCCTCATACTTTACTCCAAATGTGCTGGCTGCTCATGTCACAGCTGGAATCATACTCCTTCCTTCCTCTACCCCCCCCCCCCCNCCCCCCCCCAAAAAAAAAAAATCATTAGGATAAAAGGACTTCCATATTCTCTTCCTACTATTCTGACTCTCCCATAAACTCAGTAAATTAAATTCCGTAGATTAAAACCATAACTATCTGCAGAGAAGCTTTGTGATATCTCAAATCTACTTCACTCCAAAAGGAGACCAGATCCCATAGGAATTCCATGGGCCTTTTCCCCTCTCTACCCCTCAGCTGGCGTTACCCAGCTATTACCCAGTGGAGCTTCTGGAATTTTTCCGGAAAAAATCAGGGCTGTTATTTGCTTCTTTCTTTCTTCGTTCCCTTCTTGTTTGTACATAGAGCACAAGTTTTGTTTGCTCATTTTGGGAAAATACACAGTTCAGATTGAATTTGTTCATTTTAATGAGCATCTCTACTGAATTTGATCTGTGTTTTGTAGAAGTGGAAATACATTGTTTATTGTTGCCCATCTTAATTCATACTTACATGAGTTAGAAGATAGGACTAGCAGTTAATGAGGGGCATCCAGTTTCAGCTTTTACTTCCTTGGACTGCCTTGATCTGCTTCAAGCTCCTCACTTAGCTGTAGAAAGTGAATGGATTTCCTAAGGGAATAATTACCATCTTTAAGAAGGGTTGCATAATATAAAATGCATTTTATTGTACATTGTGGATGTATAAAATCCAGTTTCTTTCTTATGGAAACATTTCATTATTAAATGCACAGTTCACTAGAAAACATGGTTTAGCACAGCTTTATATGAGTGAATTCTTAGTAACAGCTTAACTGTTACCACTGCTAATATTTCACTGTAGGAAGACTCCTGCATGCATAGCTCTATGAGGTTTCCTCTGCATCAGTAAAGAACCTGATGTTTGTTTCCATTGGCAAAGCTTGCAAGCTATTTAAGATTTCCAAATAATTACTACCTATATATCTTACTGTAAAGTCATGAAAATATAAGAATGTGCTAAATATTCTGACTTTTTTGGTGTCTGAGGACAGCCTTGAACACTTAGGCAACTGGTTCATAGAAATTTACTACTTAAGGCCTACGAGTTTTCCCTGGAAAAATTAGTTCTTAACATTCACTTGCAAGTTAGAAAACACAGGATTTATAGGAGAAGGTAGAAGCACAGGTATTTTTTTCATATCTATATTTCTGCTGTTTGAGTCAGTAAACGTTTTTCACATTTGAGAGATTGATGAAAATAGACTGAGGACTACATGAATATTTGTAGGTAGAAAGTTCATACCCAACTTAAAGCCACAACACCTTTTCTGCTAGCAAAGAYGGAGTTAACTAAATGACAGACTACAAATTTTAAATTGAACATTTTTTAATTTTTTCTTAAATCAGTTGTGTGCTTCAGTTTAGGCAATTTCTTAAGACAAGGAAATTGACTTCTGCTCTGCATGAAGTAGGAGTTAGAGCACTGAGTTCAGTGGAAGAAAGAGGAAGCATTTTTTTTTTTTTGGTGGCTCCTTCCTCCAAAGTTTCCTGACTGTTTTTTAATGTCAGTTTCATAAATGTAATCTGACCTGTGTCAAAGCTAATAAAATAGGAATATTTGTTTTACCCATAACAAGCAATAAGCCTGTTGCACTTACTTTGCTTAGTCTGTTATCCAAGCATAGAACAGAAAGTGGAAGTGGAAAGGACAAGAAATGGTCAATATTCAGATGTTACTCTAGTTACCTTGAGTGGGATTTGTTTGGTGCTTACGAAGCATGGATCTTAGTGACTCACTGAGATTTAAAAGACTGCAGGACATGTCAGCACAGATCAAAAGTTAGAACAGAAGTTGCAAAACTTAGAAGTAGGGTTGGGTGAACCTGTTTTGCCTATTTCAGAGTTCTCTGTCACTGTGGGTTCAGAAGTTTGGAAAATACGGTTAGTTGATATGGCAAACTTAGGTTTCAAGAATAAATTTCAGAATAAATGTAAGAGATTGAAAAGGGAAGCAGAGAACTGGTGTGACAGAAAAGCAGGCTGAAAAAAGTTGCACTGAAAGGGCTATAAACACACTAATTTCCCGTTCCTATCAGATAGGATTTGGGCAGCGAGGAAAGATCTAGAACTTGCTGAGATACATGCATCACTAATGCATACCTCTGGCTTCCCCAGAGTTCAGACATGCTAGAGGGAAGGAGAGAGAGACATGGCAATCTCCTTTCCTCTGAATTAATTTTGAAAATCACAGTATTGCCTAAACCTTCAAAAGATATCTTGGCAGCCTACAAACCTGGAAACCTCCACCCCTTCAGGTTTGTCAGCTTCTACTTACAGCCTCAGCAAAAATTGGCACGGGTTAGGGGGAGGGAGTGTATTTGACAGCTGTATCAGCAGTAGATTTCTTTACTGAGATACAGTTGTAAATATCTGCTGGGTGTTTAGACCACTGTTATGTTAAGGGAAGGTAGCAGATTGAAGTTTATCAGATTCCTAGAAGGCATGTCTTAGTGGTGCAGGTATCAGTGTGGAGACAGCTGGCTTCCGGTAGGTTCAAATGTCAAAAGGTTTATCGCAGGTATTTGTCAAAAATAGCGCTTTTAATGTACGGATGTAGTTTACCCTGCATAAGTCTTTGTTCTATAAATTCACATATGCTTGAAAAGCCAGTCCTTTAAAGGAGATAAATACGCTTTATGAAAGGTTTTAGTGGATGCAGTTACCTGGTTTAATAGGCACGGTCATTAATGAGTGGTGCAATTATACCACAGTTCAAATGTACAGTGAACAGTTTTTCCAGGAGAGCAAAGGTTTGTGTCAGTCCTTGGAGAGAACATTCTCTGCTTTCATGTTAAAGGTCTATTTTAGATGCTAGGTAGTTATCGCACTTCACTCTATTTATGGTGTCACTATTAAGCTGTTAGGAGTTACTGAAAAGTAGTTCCAAAGCAGATTTATAGAAAATCAGTTCTCTGACTTATGTTTTTAATATATAAAACTATGCCAAAGTTACAGTGGCAAGTAAACATTCTGCATAAAATAGCATTCTAGATTCTTGTTGTACATACTCTAAAAAGCACAACTTGTCTATACATTTTAGGCACCCTAAATCATTGCCTACCCAAAAAAATTGTCTTGAAGTTCAGTATATGGTCTTTCAGCATCAGTCCAAAAAACTTTATTTTATAAAATAAGTGAACTTCTTTGCAGTTTTATAGGAAGAGTGAAATTACTACTTGAAAACATTCAAATGTTTTATTCCTTATTGGTAACTTTTTTCCCCTCTCTATTTTTTTTTCCTTCTTTTTCAAATATAGAGTGCTTTTCCAGACCCAATACAGACAAAATGTCCAGCAGGGGTGGAAAGAAGAAGTCAACCAAGACTTCCCGCTCTGCAAAGGCYGGGGTCATATTCCCTGTTGGAAGAATGCTACGTTATATTAAGAAAGGTCACCCAAAGTACAGAATTGGTGTTGGTGCTCCAGTGTACATGGCTGCTGTACTTGAATATCTGACTGGTAGGTTTGGCAAAACAATGTGAAATAACAGTGTTTAAAGTAAGAATACAAGCTGAATCTGCACAGTATACTAACAGAAATAAAAAAGTGATCCGTTGATTTAGAGAGGACTGGAAAAGTTGCAGCTGAAGTAATTGCTATGCTGGTTGTACATCTAAGCCTAGACCAAGGTACCCCAACCCTATTTCAGAGCCTTAATGGATTTTGTGCATTCCAGTTTGGGATTTGATTTGACCTGTTGTAAACACTTTCTGCACAGGCAATCAGAGGGATTCTTAATACCATCAATGACTATGTACTGGATTGTCCACGCTGTAGTCCTTCCTGCTTTTATTTTCTGTCTGATGGCTTTGTTTGGGTTATAATTGTCTGTTAAGAATATACATTCTTTTTAAATAGCATCTCCTCTGTGTTTACCCAGGGCTGAGATTGCTTATAGCATTGTTTAAGCCTTTTTTCCTCAGTTTATAGATTGTTTGAGTCTATATATGCCTTTTGCAATTTGTTTGATTGAATCTGTGTATAAATGCATATTCTGTTCTGCCCCAAATCAGCATAGTTTATTTGCTCATATTTGTAGTTCTTTTTCCATTCCTCTCATTACATCTGAATGAAAACACCTTGAATAATGTATGTAATCATGATACTGTCTTGGAGAAGAAAGGACGACTTCTCCATTTAATAAAAAGAAGTTTGGAAGGAAAACAGCACTTTGGCTAAGGACATAAAGGGTAATCTATAACAGATAGCCCAGATGTTAAAGACCTTTAACATAGCAATTCTCCTCTCATACAAGCCTTAAGACATTGCGAGTTTAACATAACCCAATTCCAACAGAAAGTGAAAGTGAATCCCAATTTTAATAGCAGCAAAACAGGAACATTCAACTTTTTATTTTATTTTTGCAAAACGATATCAGCCCAGTCATATTCACATGGCTAGGTTTGGCTCAGACATACATATAGGCTAGAGATTTAGCAGAAAGTATCAGTGCTAGATGGGCTGGTATGTGGAAACAGATTCTGTTAGTATGACTAAGGGAAAAAAAGCTTGAAATGGATCTCATTTCTCATAGCAGCATTTCATTTTTAGAGTGCATCTGTTTCTGTTCTAGCAGATACAAACATTTCAAAGAACAATAGCCTTTACGCTGTAATGGTAAACTGTATAAAGAGGAAGAGATACTGTTCGTTCTTTCTTTGATTCAAGTACAAAGTAGAAGAGCAGTGTTTTAACTACTGCTGGGAGTTTTTAAAACTGAAGTGACCTGACTCTCACAACTATGATCCTCTATACCTGAAACAATTTTAGATACATTTTATAGTAGATACTGGCAATAAAGAAGAGAAGGAGTCTAAAAAATATTCTGTAAAGTTTCTTCCTCCACTAAAATTAAAAATCGGTAGCACAAGAAAGCAATTAAGAGACCTTGATTTCTATAAAGTACTTATGTTACCGTATTGATTTTTCTTTGCTCAGCTATCTGACTTCTTTTCTTCATGTGTTGGTGTTCAGTTTTATTTATTTGGGCCTCTCTTTTGAAAGAATGCTTTTAAACTTCATAGATGTCTTTAGGAAAAGAAAAAGTATTTCCTCCAGGCTAGGTTCCTGCCTACAGCTATAACAACTCAATAAAATTCTTCTTAGGATGAAGGGTGCTTTGAATGCTGTCTTTTTAAAGAAACAGAGCAACACAGGTGAGCTTAAGGCACTGCTAATGAGCAGCACATGTTATTAGTTAAATATTGGATTTAAAGGCTTTCCCAGGCAGTGATAGTTTACGCACTGGAGAACAGACTGGGAAAAGGTGTTTGTTTAAGTGCTGTGTATTCTGGGGAACTGTCTGGAGAGATGAAAACCCAATGCACCCTTTTAAAAAAGAGGAGAAGAATAAAAGATGAGGGGGAAGAAGAGCACAAAAGGGAAGAGCATCTTTTTATTCTTCCTTAATTTTTTTTAAGTTTATGAAGGTGAACTTTTATTTACSTAAGTGTTTTTTTTCCCTCTAAAGAGTAGGTAGATAGTGCTAGTATTCTGAGGTTTTCTTTCATTCTTATTGTAGAATCCCAGAACAGTTGAGGTTGGAAGGGGTCTCTGGAGATCACCTAGTCCAACCCCCCTGCTCAGGCAAGGTTACCTAAAGCATGTTGCACAGAATCAAATCTGGGCAGATTTTGAATATCTCCAGAGAAAGAGACTCTACAACCTCTCTGGGCAACCTGTTCAATGCTCTGTCACTCTCACAGTAAAGAAGTTTTTCCTCACGTTCAGATGGAACTTCCTGTGTTTCAGTTTGTGCCTATTGCCTCTTGTCCCATTGCTTGGCACTACTAGAAAGAATCTGGCCCCATTCTCTTTAATACTTTCCCTTAAAATATTTGTAGACATTGATAAGATCCCCCTTTGTCTCCTCTTGTGCAGATTAAACAGGCCCAGATCTTTCAGCATTTCCTCATAAGAGGGATGCTGCAGTTCTCTCATACTCTTTGTAGCCGTACCTTGGACTCTCTCCAGTAGTTCCATGTCTCTCTTGTATTGGGGAGCCCAGAACTGGAGACAGTATTCGAGATRTGGCCTCATCAGGGCTGAGCAGAGGGGCAGGATCACTTCCCTCGACCTGCTGATGATATTCTTCCTAATGCAGCCCAGGATACCATTGGCCTTCTTAGCTACAAGGGCACAATGCTAGCTCATGGTTAACTTGTCCACCAGGATTTCCAAGTCCTTCTCTGCAGAGCTGCTTTCCAGCAGGTCAGCTCCCAACTTGCACAGGTGCAAGGGTCCCTAGGTGCAGACCCTGCACTTGGCTTTGTTGAACCTTATGAGGTTCCTCTCTGCCCAATTCTCCAGCCTGTCCAGATCTCTGAATGGCAGCACAGCCTTCTGGTGTATCAGCCACTCTTCCCATTTTTGTATCATCAGCAAACTTGAGGGTGTATTCTGTCCCTTCATCCAGGTCACTGATGAAGAAGTTGAACAAGATTGGACGCAGTACTGATCCCTGGGGGACACTGCTAGCTGTAGGGCCTCCAACTAGACTCTGTGCCACTGATCACAACCCTCTGAGTTCTGCCATTCAGTCAGTTCTCAATCCACCTCACTGTCCACTCATCTAACCTGCACTTCCTGAGCTTACCTGGGAGAATGTTATGGGAGACGGTGTTGAAAGACTTTCTGAAGTCACGGTAGACAACATCCACTGCTCTTCCCTCATTTATCCAGCTAGTCATTCCACCGCAGAAGGTTATCAGATTGGTTAAGCATGATTTCTGCTTGGTGAATCTATAGTAACTACTCTGGATCATGTTCTTTTCCTCCACCTGCTTAGAGATGATATTCAAGATGAAGCTGTTCCATCACCTTTCCAGGGACAGAGGTGAGACTGACTGGCCTGTGGTTTCCTGGGTCCTCCTTCCTGCCCTTTTTGAAGACTGGAGTGACACTGGCTTTCTTCCAGTCCTCAGGCACCTTTCTTGTTCTCCATGATCATTCAAAAAAGATAGAGAGTGGCCTAGCAATAACATTGCCAGCTTCCTCAGCACTCATGGGTGCATCCTGTAGGGCCCCAGGGATTTGTGGGTCTCCAGTTTGCCTGAATGATCTCTAACCCAATCCTCCTTGAACAAGGAAATATCTTAATTTCTCCAGACTTTGTCTCGTCTCCAGAGTGTGGGATTCCTGAGGGCTGACCTTAGCAGACTGAAGCAAAGAAGGCATTCAGTAACTCTGCTTTCTCTATATCCTTCATCACCAGGGCCTCTACTCCATTCAGCAGTGGGCCCAYGCTTTCCCCAGTCTTCCTCTTGCTACTGATGTATCTGGAGAAGCCAGATACATGTTGTCCTTGACGTTCCTTGCCAGATTTAATTCCAAATGGGCCTTAGCCCTCCTTGTCACATCCTTGCATACTCTGACAGTGTTCCTATATTCTTCTCAAGTGGCCTGTCCCTCCTTCCACGTTCTGTGTACTTCCTTCTTCTGCTTGAGTTTTGCTAGGAGCTCCTTGTTCATCCATGCAGGTCTCCTGCCCCCTATTCTTGACTTCTTACTCATAGAGATGCACTAATCTTGAGTGTTTGAATATTAACCCGCTCTCTTGGACACCCCCACCGCCGCTTCCTTCTAGGGCCTTGTAGGTATCTAACCCATAGAATTCCTCCAAGTAGGTCCCTGAGACCAAAGTTTGCTGTCCTGAAGTCTAGGGTTGCGATCCTACTTATTACCCTGCTTCCTCCACAAAGGATACAGCGATGCATCTCAGAAACACAGCTAGTCCTTTTTTTCCATACTGAGTTAGTAGTAGTTGTGTTATACCTGTTTCTATCTGATCATTTTCTTTCTTTCTCTTTTTGTAAAAACTTCCCATACTCTGCATAGCATAGTTTTTCTTCAGCATTTAATGCTTGGAAGTATCTGAACTTTAGGTCATTCATCTTTTTTGGTATGACTCAGAAACACTCCCTTGAAATGGGATGCTGAAGGATTTTTGTTTTGTGCTCTATTTACCTCTTGGCAGTTATTACTTCATAAAAACAGGGAAATTTTGACTTCTGTCTTGGAGAGTTTTTAAAGATGCTTATGTCAGCACATGGTCTGATACTAAATCAAGGAGTTTGAACCTCTTCAAAATAAAAGCAGGAATGTGATATGATAGAAATGAGACTGATACAAAATGGCATGCTAATAAACTGACAAAGTCAAAAAAAAMCACAATCCTATGCATCTAGGAAGGATAGGAGAAACTTCAAATAGAAAATGTAGAAAAGAAAATGTTCAGAAAAGACTTGAGAGGGGAAATGAGAAATTATATAATAGAAAGTAACAGTATGGTTTGAAAACTACCTTGTGTGTACAGAATATGGCGGAGACTTTAATCCTTTAGAAGATGAAGTGCTAAATTTTGCTGGCCTTTTCTAAAGTTTAAATCTGGATGTAAATCTGAAATTAGCCCATAATGTGCTCAGATTTGGGATTTTGGTTTGGTTCAACTTGGGACTTGAACTTCTGTAATGCTTCCAACTGTTCAGACTTGTAATTCTGTTCTGAATCCATCTGTAGTTATACACTTTGTACTTTGAAGGTAACTTACTGTTACCATATTTGCACTGCTTTTCATCAAACAGTAAAAGTTCACATTCTATCATTTATTTTAGCATGTCTACTCATTTGTAAGCATTTAAGCATTTTTTCAGTCTGTGTCCTGCGAAGTGTTTCTCAAACTACCTTTCTGTTTTTATTGTGCTTGTTATATTAGCATGTTTATATACTATACAGTTCCACTAACAAGAACACACACGGTTTTAGCACACAGGAATTATCTCTGGTTGCTTCAGTCGCTGTGAACTAAAAAGTGTGCATCTTTGCTGTGCTGCTTTTCAGTCTCTTGGGTTCTGACAACTTTTTCTGCAGGGGCTGGCTGACGTATGTCTCCCCTGTGTTGTCTGTAATAAAAGAACTATTATATTATTAGGCATACAATTTGTCTTCAGCTAATGAAGTGATTTTCCTTATTTCACATTTCAATATGCTTGATATCTAAAATAGAACTTAAGTTGGACAGTGAGTATTCTCCTCCTCTTACTTATTCATTGAAGATTCTTTTGCTACCTAGAAGTAATATTACAAAATAGTTGTCGTCGGTACATCCAGCATATGTAGATATTGGTTTCTGTAACCACATCTCAAGATCACTCTTTCTTGTGTGTTTCATCTAAGGAAATAATGTGTAACATCCACTGTATGCAGGTTGCAAATGTATTTATGGTTGAACATGGAGAAGATAGCTTTGTGTTTTAACAAAACTGAAGCAAGTGGCTATACTTTCTTTCTCTGCCCTGAGGGAACACCCCTGAGGGAACAGTGTGGATGCTGAAGAACTATAATTCAGTGTTCTTCCATTCCTCATTTATAGTAGTACATATAGTCCTGCCTATCTTAGAGGAATCCTGTAGTCAAAATGTTTGATCAAGTTCCGCTTATGCTGCAGAACTAATTTAAGCATTGTTAACCAGCTTACAYTGGCAAGAAGTTCTGTGTTAGTAATTCCTTTTGTCATCTTTCCTTATTGTGGCGTTGTCTTATGATGGTCCATTGCCTAATTAGCTGTCCTAACCTGTTTTTTAAATAATTACAATCCACTCCTTTATTTTCTCGGTAAAGTAGTGCATCGGTGCCAGTTTGTCTCAAATAAAATACTAAGACAATCAAAAGGATGGCCGCAGACTTCAACTGGAGTCTTGCAGTCACTCAGGTGAAGTTTTATGATTTGTATTTTTCATAACTGATCCAGCCACACATGAAAGCAGATGTCTTCTTTTCAGACTTATAACTTGCTAGAGCTATAATGTAGTAGAAACTTCTTACTAACTGGGAAAGATACGCTTGCCCTTGAAAAAATAGAAGTCTCCTGAGCATATTTAAAGGCAGTAAGAACCAGGCCTGCAAGTAATTTCTGCCCTCAATCCTCCAATGGTCTTCTCTACATTGTAAATAATTTTCAATTGCCAAAGTGTCATAGCAAATGAGGAGAAGGAGAAGTTTATAAAACAGCAGGAGAACARGAATACAGAAGAAAAAGGACTTTGATTTATACTTGTTCTGTACTTGCTAAAGTGAGGTAGGAGAAAACATTGATTGTCTGTTTTATYCATTAAATATTTTTTTCTCAGCTGGATTTTATTGCTCATTGTGTACTGTTGATCATGTATTTTGTTAAAATGTAAAATAAGCATCTTTTGAATCCCAGAGTTAAAATTCCCTCTAAGGCATTCTAGTGCTTACCCGAGCTTTTGTTTTCGGGCTCTCTGACACCATCAGAATCCCTTCATAGAGGTTCATGTGCTGGAGCTCAGTTGTTTGCTTTTTCATCTTGATTAATTTTAGATGTGGAGAACTTTCTCATGTCAGCTGCTGATGGGCTGAAAAATGAAAGGCCTTCTTGAATGCAGAAAATTTAACTGCTCACTTTAGATGCTTGCTTTTTGATGTGCAAGCTGATCAACTTGAACTGCTGTTCACCTCTCGTGTTCTGCATGCTGCTGAAAAATCTTACAGGGTCATAGAGGAAGACAATGATTTGCCTTGTTTTCCAAAGCAGATGTCCTGGTGAACTTCCTCTTTGAGGCAGAGGGGGTAGCTCAGAGTTCCACAGTAAAAAAGCATTTGGTTAAAAGCAGATTCACAGATTCAAGTTCCAGGCATTCTGAGACTACCATAAATAATGGTCCTTGGGAAGTAATTGAATTTAAGAAGAGAAAAAATTGACCAGTATCTTTTTGGTACGGTTGAAACATGCATTCGCTACCAAAATACGTTTCTTCTAATTAAACAGGGAGCTTTAGAAACACTAATGGCTGTTACAGTGCCATACCACAAGCAGTGTCCCAAAAGAGGTTTAAAATAAAGAGGATTGTAGAACCCATGCCTTACTTCAGTAAGTGTGARAATACCTCTTCAAAAGTTAAGAAAGAAAACTCTTGACAGGGCAAAAGTAGCAGAAATAAGAATTTCTAATTTAGTTTCATTAAGCTTAAGTGATTCTGGTTACTCCCTATGATTGAAAATGTTCAGTCAGAAACAGGATGTTTCAAATTGATAATGTATTTATAATTGTGAACTGTATTTGTATATTTTACATTTCTAGTATTGCAAAATACTTGGAAGATGAAAGAAAATAATCTAAGTGATGCAGTGTGTTTCTAACATGGACTAATACTTGAGTTAATACAGCAGGATTTTTATGGCAATAGCCCTGAAAGCAGAGAGCTTTCAAAAACTCCATTGTGGCATTACTTTTACGTAAGACTTATGTCATTCTTTTAGCAGAAGTGAGATTGTCACAGTTCAAAATCGATTGCTGTACTTGTAAGAAGTACCTCTTTAGCTTTAAAACTTTGTAATATTAACTGAATGTCTGACTTTTCTTCTGAACTTATAAAAACATGAATCACTGTGGTTCAAATTTATATAAATGAAGAGTTTTCTTTCACTGGTAAGCCTCTCTCCTTAACTTCAACCCTATAAACACTTAAGCGCATGCTTAATTTAACTTGTAGTCCCGTAAACTTCACCGGATCTGCTAGTTATAAAACCTAAGCTTGCACAAAAGGACTTGCCAGATCACAGACCTACTGTATGCTCCAAGCCACACAAACCAGGTTTGACAAATGACAATAACAGCAAAAGCATTTTCGTACATTTCATAAATTTAAAGCCCTCATGGTACTTACTGATATGTCAACATAGATACTTGCTTCAAAAGGATAAATAAGTGTTGGAATTCAGATTGTGATGAGTGTCACACAGAGTTAATGTAAAAAATGCTAGGCCAAGTTGGTTGGTTTTTTTATGTCTTTGTCACTGAATTATATTCTCTGTGAAATTTGAGTACTTAAATCTAAAAATCTGTATTTTGTTTTCTTGCTTTTATTCTAGTAAGAGCCATTATATCTATTTTTTGGCTAAGTTACAATTAAGTAATGATTTCTGTCAGTTGCTGCTCAGTTCAATATTGGTATCATCCTTTGTTTTGAAGAACTGAGGTGTGTAAGTAAAACATAAAACAAATACTGACTTTGTTACACATTTTTTTTCCTAATCCTGCTCTTATCTTTGTCATAAGAACCTGTATCTCTTACTGAGAAGAACAAAAGAGTACRTGAAGCTTAACGCTCTTCATCTTGGCCCTGTATTTTTGGGCCAAAATGGGACAGCTGCAGCACAGATAGCTAGAAAGCAGGAGGATATCCTACCTTTGTAGAGTAGTGCACAATATTTAGCAAGCTAACCAGATTTAGATTTTGAGTTGAGATGGAGAGCAAAACTGTTCTGAATTTCAGAACAACTTTTGTTGGGTCATGAAAATGCATTTGTTCATGTATTGTATGAACTACAATTGTACAACTACAAATACAGCTAAACAATTCATCTTCAGGATGAGATGGTCCAAACTAGTATCTCCCTTCCAGACCAGTCTAGGTAAAAAGAACTACTATCTCTATGTTTACAGTACGGAAAATTGATAGCTCTGAGAACAGATCTTTAATGTGCTCTGTCATTTACAAATGTCAGTATTGGAATGYTCAACACTGAAAAAGAGAGGTCACTGAGCAGTCTATTTGTATGGTAACCTGTATGCAAACGTAGGCAAGCGGTCATCCCCTTTAGGATTAAAAGTTGTAGACCATGCTTATGGGGCTGCGTACTCTGTTCCAGGATGCAGAGTTGGAAGTTTCGTAGCTAGTGACCTGGATGTGAGCTCCTAATCCTACTTTTAAGCCGAATGGGTTGGTGCAATCCAAAAGCATAAAAGCAGAGACATCCAAGGTGGAAACAGAGAAGTTAGATTACTTCTGTATTTTTAACTGATGTGAGCAAAGCTGTAATAGTGTAACCTGTTCTGGTGTCTTCCGTTCAAGCAGGATGCTACTTARAGGTTGGGTTCAGATTGGAACTAAATCCAATCCTACATGCTCAAAAACACTGATGTTCCAAGAAGTAAATGTATGATTTTACCTTTGTGTACTTATAAGGAGAACAGTATTTCAGCATACTTCTGCTTAACTGAATAACGTGTTAAGAAAATTTTGTGTATGAAGGTTGAAGTGAGCCCAGTACAAGATGCAAAATGTAACAGAATTTTAAGGCTGTGCTTTGTCACTGATAAATTGTTCTGTCTGACTCGGGCATTTTTAAAATACATGTTGGGCTCTTTTCTAAACAGTATGTATTGTAGTTCAGGGGCAAATTGCATCAGGTAAGTCCCACGATCTTGTCAGAGTTGAGAACAGAGAGCATAATTGGTCAGTCCTTCAGGCCTATACCTCCTGGTCTTCTTTCCCTGTTGAATTTGCCCTTAACCAACTTCTAATTTTCCCTATTTTCCCTGAGTTATATCCCATTTTTAGATATGTGAACTCATGTTAGGCTGATGGAGGTTTGGTCTCAGTAAAACGCTGGCATTTATGGTATTGRTCCCTCCTCTCACATAACTCTGTTATCCCTACCTTGTAGATTATGTGAAATAATACAGGATGTTGCTAGGATAAATCAGCACTTATACTTGAAAATATCAAGYGCAGTAAATTATTTTTAACTCTTTAGATGTGAGAGACCATGCATATATAAATGCTTTCATTATTCCAGATTATCTTTCTCCCGTCTCCAGAATCAGTGCTGTATTTCTTTTGTGTTCTTGAGTGTCCGTGACCTATAATAYTGAGTTTCAATCACAAGCCAGACTGCACAGTTGGAATCTGTATGGGAGTTCTCAAACAGTTTGAAGGGATCCTGCTTCAGGGCTATGAGACAGTTTTTCAATAGCACCTAAMTTTTATGAATTTGGACTTGAGCTTGAGTGCGTCAGAACTGGTTTGTTCTTACCTTTTCTTAATGGCACATGGCTAAGGGCTAGTTTCTTTTCTCAGACTTTCTCAAAATTTAGAGGTACTAACATCAAGAATTCTAAGAACACTTTCTCTTTTTGCTTTCTCTTTCCATAAGGATTCTTTAAGTGTGCTTGAGTTCTGGTCATGTTACATGTTTGCCTTGGGTCTTCAGTCTTTTTTTCTACACTATATTTATCCCTAATTTTCTTTCAAGGTTGAAACTCCATATGGATTCTTAGGTGYAGTTGAATGAAATGCTCCATCCTCAGCATAAACTTCACCGGGAGGAAAAAAATAAATTTAGGGGCTATGCAGTGAAATACAATATTTTTAAAATAAACTGAGAGGAGGTACTTTTCCTCAGAATTGCTGTGATGTAGTAAGGCTAGTTATCACAAGATGCTGTGGATGCCAAAAGCTTGAATGGTTTCAGAAAGCAATTAGACACATTCATGGAAGAATAATTCATTGGGGGACTGGACGTAAAGATAGCATTTCTAATTTGGAAAGTCCCTAAGCTACAGAGGCTGGAATAAGAGGGAATATTCTGGAAAAATACCATTTTTAGTTTGCCTGTTCTTCTAATCCTCTTGAGCTCTTGGGCACTGGTTGGGGACAGGATATTGTGTTAGATGGATATTCTGCTTTGATAAAGTTATAACTAGTCTTATATTAAGTTAATTTAACCTACCCTGGAACACTCAAAGAAACAGAACTTTTTACATAGTATGTTCTCCAGAGATAGAGATTTTTCAAAAAATAATAACTAAATAAYGTTACATGCCCTGTAACGCTTCTTTAAAGTAGAAGAAAAATATTTACAAATATTTTTCCCTATTAAATAATAACAACTGTATTTGCTCATGGATGTTTGTATTTATTATGATTTCCTTTACTGTCTTGATACAAAAAAAGATTTGGTATGGGAAAAAGAGACAACAGTTTTATGAGAGTGGTAATATTTTCAATAATAAATACTGAATCCCACTTCCGTTTATTTAGTGTCAGAGGCAGTGTCTAAGAAAGTACCAGATCGTTTTGAAAGGAGCACACTACAAAAACGAGAGCACAGCATGTGCAGACTGCATCAAATTTGGTGATAGCTTAGTAAAGTCCTTGAGACTGACTTGTACACCTCGCTGGGCCGTGCATGGGCACGGCTACACACAACATTGATACACGTATCTGTTTCCTCTTTCTGCTCAGTCCCAGAGTTTGGAAACATTTCAGTAAAATCCAGACTTTCAGTATGAGGTTGACGCCTCTTTTTCTTTTGTTAATAGTGTTATTAGTGTTCGCTAGTTTCAGTAGATGATTGGCAACTTCCACCTGACTTTTTTTAATGTTTGAAAATRTAAGTTCAAACCATATGCCTACAAAGGTCAAAGACTAAACTAAGACCAAGTCTTCAGGCATTAGTAGTCTCCTGTACTCTAAAGCAGCCAGACCGAGGCATACATGCTGCACTCTATCAGCTAACGTCTGGCAGCAGTTAAATTAATCATGTTTGAGTACATTTCTAAAACATATGTAAACTGTTAGGAGAAATAGCAAAGTCTAAACTGCTARGTAAGAGAAGCACGGCTGAAAAAGAGTTAATTGAGTTAAATCAGAATTCTTTAAGTCARTGGAGAAGAAATAGACTATGATTTTTTACTTAGTGCTCTCAGAGTGTTACTGTTTGTAATAAGCAGTATTTGAGATTAAATTGGCTTTCAGGTTTCTCTGAAAAATAAATTCATATACCTTTTGCAGATCAATATTTAACCAAGAAATTTTTTAAAATTAGGACGTTRAATAGCACTAGCTTTCCTACCAAGAATAATGGATGTGTAGAAGTGTGGAAAAGAGAGAAGAGCTGAGCAGAAGTGTGAATGGGATCAGAAAGCTCTAAGTAGAAGTGGCTTTTGTGGCCTGAATTTGAGTTTTATGTAAATAGCAGTCTGTCATCTGCCTCACAGAAATGCAAAACTTACAATAACTTGGCAAAGTTAACAGTTTCTCCTTTAAGGGGCCCAGTTGTGATACAGCACAGAGACTAAAGACTGAAGGGGTTTTTATCACATCCTAAGAGGATGATTGCCCTGTTGAGGGTTGAGGTTTCATCAAGACTTGTTCAAAGTAATAAAATTTCTTGAATTGATTTTTACTGCATCAAATTTCYCTGACTTTGAATCAAGGCTGAGAACTGTTTTGTTGGAATGCATACAAAGGAAAGTGTTACTAAATGATTCTACCTTTTCTGTTAGGACTGACTATTCCAGAGAGATTGGGTGGAATATGGAGAGAGAAGAATGCAGGAAACTCTTAACAATCTTTGCTGATTGGGGTTGATTGGGTTAAAACCTTCCGGAATCATGTAAAATGATTCTGAAGTCAATAAAATGCTGATGGAAGGGTGATTAATTTGAAGTATGATAAACAGACTCCTTGTCATGTAGTTGGCTTTGTAGCAAATGCACATTTTCTCAATGGGATTATAGTAACATTCATTTTTCTTTGATTTCTGGATATTGTTCTCAATTTTCTTTTGGAAGAAAGGCTTCAGAATTTTTCAGAAAACCCTGACTTGTTCTTATTGGAAGTTTTGCGTTCAGAAATTGGCTTTGTCTCAACACATCACCTGTTAGTTGTTAAGAGTTTAATTTTCAAAGCTATGATTTCATCTCCCTGAAGAGAAGGTGGACAGAGGAATTCAGTACAACAGCAGTGGTTTCGCTTGAGACGTAAACCAAACAAAGAAGAAAACATTTTGAATCAGAGACCAGACTGAATTGAATATTTACATTTAAGACTATAGTCTGGAGTATATGCTAAGATAAAGGCTTTGACACTTAGGCTTTAAGGAACCTTATTCAATAGCAGTCAATAATACTTAGTTTGATAATTAGTYTAAATGAACTAGCGCGTTGTCCAGGAGTGGCAGAAGAATGCAGGTACTTGTTTCTGTTCAGGTCCGCAGTTGCTACTGTGCCTGCTTTGTTTAGGTCTAATAGGAATTTGTTGTATTTTAACTTCACTGGTGAGTTCTTGTTCCAAAATTCTCGAGTGTTATGAAATACCGGAGCAACGGTATTCAAGGCAGAGTGGTACAACTGCAAAATAGRCAAATGAAAATAATGAAATTGGGAACTTCTTTGGATGTATAAGAGGTGACCAGAGATCAGATGAGACAAGCCCCCCCCCCCCCACACACACACACAAGGATGAGGAACTTGCTCTGAAAACGTGCTCCAGGATGAGGTTTCTGTGGAGATTTCTRGCACTTTTTGGTTGAGTTTGAGTAGGAAATGCCTTGAGAACAGCTTTTCCTGTGGTCTTATCTCAGGCTTAAGTACAGAGATATACAGCCTGTTTTCTTTTCTCCTTTAAAAATATTTAACTGAACTTTTAAAAACCTCAGCAGAAAAAAGCAGTTTTGGTTCAACTTTTTAAGAACAGGCTTAGACCAGTTTTTGTTACCCATATCCATTTGCCTATTTCTAAATATTACAAAGGATTTTTTCAGTTGATATATATGAGAAATATATTTTAGTTAATTTTAAAGAGGAAAAAATCATAAATTTTAAGACTTTTTCTTCCCATGTAAACCATCTAGTTTAAAGATGAAAGAAAATAAAAATATTAATCATAACTTATGTCTTTTAGATCATACTGATGTGTTCATATTTTAATCTGATTTCAAATGTATCTTGTGCTTTCCTTGCTGTATAACAGCTGTCCATATACGACTATATGACGTGCTAACATGACATTACTATTTTATTTCTTTCCTAATTATATACTTCTAACAGCTTTTTCACTAGAAGTTATTTTACATCTGCAATTACAACAATACATATTCTGCTTTTTTATCCATAAAAAAAAAAAAAAACCACACAGAAAAAGTCATTTGTTCAAGTATAAAGAATATCTCTTCATATTAACTGAAGGTTTCAATATGTAAGTATTGCAGAATTGTACCTTCAAAAGCTTATTACATTGAACAACTTACTGTGTTGCTTGTTTAAAAGAAATACRGATTTTGGTGTTTAGTCCTTCTATAAAATGTTTCTTAGCTGCCCTTTCCTTGAGTGTTGTTATTGTTGTTATTCCCAGCGGGTGAAGAAAATGCCTTAGGTAAATATATGAAGGGAATGGAATAGACATTATGCATCTTATTTACATCCTTTCTGTGAGCTCTCATTTTTGTAAAATACTCTTGTTCTGGTCGTCTGGCTGGATAAATATGTGCTGAGTGCATCCTAATATCACYGATAAAGCTCTTAAAAGGAATTAAGGAATTTGTTTTTTCTTCACACTTAAGAAGACTTTCTGTCCTGACCCTGTTCAGTTGCAATTGCTGGGTTTTTTAAAGATCCATTTATTGTGAATTCTCATAGATAATTTATATTTACTTGTTCCCATATCCAGGCAGGCTTAAATTAGGTTGCATTYGCAAATGCTAACCTTGCATATCATTAAACCTGCCTCATTGTTTTTAAAAAAATTTTATCTATGCATTAGGCTTTCCTTTTGACTGCCTGTGTCCCAGTCTGATGATGCTCCCTAATGTGGGATGCTGCACGCTTTTTCCCATGGTTTGAAGATAACCTGCAATGAAACAGAGCTCTTTAGCGACTCAAACCTTTGAACCTGGCAGAAGGGCACCTGTAAGGATGGGTCTGACCAAAAAAATGAGATCCAATCTCAATTTTAAACAYGCTTTCCCACCTAGTACTCTTTCCAGTGCCATTTCTAAATCCAGAGAGATTATTCTGGAAAATTGAGTCAGCTCCCTTACAGAGAGAGCTAGATTTTCTTCTCATTTAAAATTGGTTTAAAACATGGATGAAACACCTTTTAAATCTTTAGAGTTAAAGCAGCATAAAGCATGTGAAAAAAAGCTAGTTGCAAGCAAAATCCAGCCAAGCAGTTTAGATCCCATCCAGAAAGTCTTCGTTCCTAACATTTATAGGTGCTATGATCTGATGGGTTTGGATTAGGTTTGTTTTTGTCAAAGCTGAATCAAAAAATTCTGTTGCCTGTGTTGGCTTCAGCTCTAATACCTCCCGGTCGCCAGAGAGGGGAGAGTCCCACGCGGGGGAGACGGGTGCACGTAGCTTAGTTTTGCTGTGCTGTGGGTCTCTTTGCGTGCCCTAGCAGTGCTTGATTATTTTTGAAGTCCTACGAGGAGGCCAGAAGAAAAATTCCACCTCTCCGTGCCCTCCTCCTCCTCCTCTCTCCCTCTCCCCAAGCTCCTCTTTTGTGGTCCTCAACGCCAGTGCAAAGCTTTCTGTTCCTGAAAAGGAAGCGGGGTACCTCAACTTCCCTAAAGGACCATTAGAAAACTGTAATTTCAAAATGAGTTTCCTGTCCAAGGAAGAGGGCTTAGCACTTACAAGAACAGTTCTCCACTGTACGAGGCAGACATTTTAGTTTTATGGGGAACAAATAAAACATTCCTCTGTGCTTTACAGGCATAACACTTTCTGAGGCTCTTTAGTTACAGAATGACCTGTCTGCATAGTTATGCTGATCAGTTGCAGAGAATAACACGGCCCAACTGTTTAGCAGCGCCTGATGCCGTAAAGAAGTGGAGGTGGGGGAAGCAGAGGCGAACCAAAGAGTAGTCTGCTGTTTGTGGCGAACCCTCCCCGTGCTTCCCAGCCAGTACTAAACTCCGAGAGGCAAACAAAGCGATTCCTGGCTGCGGAGAAGTGGAGGTGTTGGCATTAGTACAGTGACACRAAGTCTTGCTGAGGTCGGTGGGATGCACCGAGTGTAACCGAGAGCGCAGCTTGTCCTTTGGCATGGGGTAGAGGTCTTCCGTCACAACAGGCGGYTGTATTCTGCAGTGAATGTAAACGAAACCTTAAATGTCTGACCTGTGGCTTAGGAGAAGTATATGAAAAGGGTTATGCCAGCTTAATTCTGTTCTTTGGAGGTGTGGAAAGCATATTCAGGCTGACCTTACCCTGCTAATCCTGCTTTAAAATAAATTAAAGTAATTGTGAGTGTGAAACTTAACAAGAATTACTTTTGGGGCTTAGACTCCATATCCCGTCCTGCCCTGTGCTGAAGTAAATCCTGCGCTCTGTGGAACATTCAGAAGCAGCTGTAAGAGTTCCAGTAGGTGTCACAAGTAGCTTAGTACAGGATTTATGATGAAAAATAATTGGAGAATCATGTTCAGTTCAGTCTAATGAAAAGCTATGGTACATTGGTATATAGTATTGCTTAAGATTTACAGTATGTTACAGTGAAGGCATGTTATCGTGTGAGCTTTGATTTTAGGCTTTTTCATTTCTAGGTTGCTGTCTTAATTCCTTTTTACTTGCCTGTGAAGCAAACTTAGGTGACAGCTTTCATGGTGTAGTCAGTTGTTAAATGTGAAAGGAATCTCATAGAGTAGTTCTAATGTTCAAGTTTTTAACATATTTCTGGGTAATAGACTTTAAAAGCATTTTTTGTTTTTATTTTTTTTCTAAATGTTACCAGATTTACAAAAGGTAGTATACCAAAAGCAACAGGGAAACAGTCGGTACAGAGGGAGATGAATGAAATATGTATCCATTCTGTATAATGAAGACAGCAATAGCACTTAATAGCAAAGTCAGATAAACGTGTGCTGTCATTTCTTTTGTTGTTGCTATTATTCCTCAGACTTTCTTGTAATTAGTTACATTTTTTGCCTAAGATTTGTTGAGTTGAAGACAGATAAGTTAGCAGGTAATGCTCCAGCCTTTCACTTTGCAGACCCTTGCAGGGGAGCAGTTAATCTTTCCAAATTCCAGTAAAAGCCGTCGTATGCAGARCTATTAAACACAGTGTGACAGGACTGGAGATTTCTTCTGAAGAGATAATCTACTAGTAGAAAACAAACATGATTTATCAATTACTTATTCTGGAGAGAAACCTTTTCTCAAAGAGACAAAAAATCATTAAGTCAGTGTAGCAGCAGAGTTTGATTAGTATTCTAACTGGGATGTGTGCTGATATCTTTCCATAATGTCACAAATGAGAAACTGAGAATAACATATTTTTCAGGAATAAAAAGCAATGCAAACCAGAACTTACATTTGTGACAAGCTTGAGGAAAAAATACAGGTTTTGTAGAGCTAGTACTCTGACCTCTGATAGGAGGAGAATCCTAGGAAATGAACACAAAGGGACCTTGAGAAGCACACTAAAAAGTCAAGAATCTAGGGTAACTGTTCTAGAAGGACAAAAAAAAAATCACATAGTTTAGACCACAAGACTTCAAGTGTACATTTTGCTTTCATTAATCATAAAGGAAAAGAAAATGAAAATTTTAGGCTTAGATGTTTTTAGAGAGCAGTTAGAAATAATGTGATATAATGCAGGTATCTTTTGTGTGGATGCTAACTAACACCCATTGATTTTTCTTAATGATCACAACGTAATTAAGAAGGGCTTATTTTTCTCCCAGCGGAAATTCTTGAATTGGCTGGAAATGCAGCAAGGGACAACAAGAAGGGTCGCGTCACTCCTAGACACATCCTGTTGGCCGTAGCAAATGATGAAGAATTAAATCAGGTAAGAAAAAACTCCATCGTGTGAGGGCCAGGATTTCCTTTCGGACTTTTTAAATTATCTTTCCATATAGCCAAACTGCAATTCAAGACCTCTGCTTATTGAACAGCCCACCAGGAAAYGGCTCATTCACTCACTAACGTACTGGCTGTGTAACTAGCTAGAGCACTCAGCTTAATTATGTATTTCAGTACATTTAAAATGTGTAAAAATGCAAGAGAGGTGTGTAATGTGACAATTACTTGCACTATTACAACCACTTATGTTAAAGAATGGGGCATTGTCATAACCTCCAGGTACGTGGAGAAAATCTTGTAGWTATTTTTTCTTTTATTTCCCCCTTAACTGGGGATCCAGTGGAACCTATCCTATTCCCATTGAAGTCTGTCATAGTGACCTCAGAAGTAAGAATTCTGGAACTCTTGAGAGTCTGTGACCATTGCAGGTTTCAATATGTCTTTGACTTAGGCACAAAAGCTTGGGTGTAATGATTACAGTGTTGTGGTGTCAGCCAGAGGCACTGGCCAGGATTAATGTCCTTTTGTGAGATGCAGTAAAAAACATCTGAAAAGATACCTTTTCCAACCTTGTGTCTCATGTTGGAGGAGAAAAAAAAATCCCTCAAACTAACCTCCTTTTGCCTCTGTCTTTGGTTTGAAAATTTGATAATACTTTCCATTCATCTTCCCTTTGTAAGCTCAGAGTCTCACTGAGTTGTGGTCGGGGAGCAGTGAACATGAATCAGAATGTAGGAGTACTTGAGGGATTTGAATGTCATCATTTGTGTCCTCCCTAATATTGAATTAGTCCCTATTTTAGTGGTTTTAAATATAGAACATGATATATTTCCCTCATGCTTTTGAAGGTTTAAGTGAACTGCACATTTTGAATATTCATCTGCTTTTCTCCAACTACATTACAGATTTTTTTAAAAGACTGCCTGGTGACTTTTATAGATGTTACCCTCCACTTGAAGCTTCTTAAAAAAAAATAAAGAAAAAAAGAAAAGAAAAAGAAAAAACAGTTAAAAAATGTCCGCTCAGGAAAATTCAGCATTTGAGCAAGGAGTTGTGTTCTTCACAATTTGGTAACCATTGCAGTCCTGTACCATGGACTTTGGGGTTCGGACTACCTTGCAAAGCCTGCAAGTGTGTGGCTATCCTGTGTTTTCCTTCTTGCTGGTTAGCAGTCTTCATTCATGGCTTCACAGCTTAATGAAGAAACAGGTCTTGTGTGAGCCTGAATGATTTTCACAGTAACAAGTATATGTGCAAGAAATATACGTATTCGCTGTGCACTACGTGATCAACTTCATTTCAAACACTTCATATATTTCATTTCTCTTCAGAGATAATACATATTGAGAAACATAAAAGAATCATTTAAAACTCAAGGGAATATAAAAATTTTGCAGTAAATGCCATTTTCTCTTGGTGAGTAAATGCTGGAATTTGTCACTTATCACTTTTATTTTTTTTTATTAGCTGTTGAAAGGAGTCACCATAGCCAGTGGTGGAGTGTTACCCAATATTCACCCAGAGCTGTTGGCAAAGAAGCGAGGATCGAAAGGAAAACTGGAAGCCATTATCACTCCACCTCCAGCAAAGAAGGCAAAATCTCCAGCACAGAAAAAAACTGTAACAAAGAAAGCAAGTGGCAAGAAAGGGGCAAGGAAATCCAAGGTAGAGTAATCTGCTTATTTTAAGCCCAAACAGGTCTGATAGAAGTAGTTCCAGGAAGCATCATGTAAGGTGGATTTTCTGTTCAGGGTATTGTTAGGATAGTGATTTCAATAACAAATGCCCTCTTCCTAGTGTGGGTAGAAGTCTGAAAGCCCTTGGGAATGGAACAGATCTGCAGGACAGAAAGTCAACCTGCAATTACTGCATGCTCTGTATGAAGCAATGGGCTGCTTCATGGTGGGCATTGCCTGGAGGCACTAAGAGGAGGAGGAGGAGGAGGACGTATGGGTGATAGAGTAGGGTTATGGCTTACTGGTGAGTAAACCAAAGGTCTCACGTAGCAGCTGTGGGATAGCTTTGCTGTGACTATACAAGTACCTTAGGTTCGGTGGTGTAAAGTTACTTGGCTTTGTGAAGTAATGTCAATATATCAATATATTTGTCACTTAGAAACAAGTGATCAAAAGTAAAATCACATTAAAACAGCATTCTGCAAATACAGATTTAAGAGAAAAAAAGCATTCTAGGTCGCTTACATTGTACATACGATTCTTTTCACTCAGTGGAGTTCTTGACATTCGAAGAGGGCGAAATACTCCTTCTGAAACAGGATGCAATTATCCTAGAGCAGGTAGTTCAGTCTTTCAGCATGAGAGAAATTGTGTTTATCATGGTTGCACAGAATTTCTTTGACTGAGCTCAGAATCTACAAAACTGTTCCTGTGTTGTTAGTCTGTTAGTCAGTCTCTTTCATTTTTAGACCTGGTGTTTTCAACTCCTAATGATTAAACTCATTCAAAATGAGGAACAGAGGTAGGGAGGGGAAGAACAAGGTGATCAACATGTGTTTTTTTTTGTTTTGTTTTTTTTTCTCTAGGAAAGTAAGAAAAACACAACTGTTTTCAGTTGGTAGGAGTAGGGAATCTTTCTGATGTGCACATGTTTAACAAAGGGGTTTTTTTTTTTTTTTTTTTTTTTTTTTTTGCAAAAGAAGTACTGTCAAACAGTAGATTTACAAATGTAGAAAGAGGGGTACACAAATTTCACCTGAAGTTCACAGAGCATTTGAAAATGTTGCCTTCTGAGTGAAACAAAGCCTCTGTATTCATCCTATATGTTATTGTTTACTTGATCACACTTCTGATTGTTTCACTTTTTTAAACTKTTTTCTTTAATTTTTCTTTTAGAACATCTAGTAGCTGACATTTCAAGTGCAATGCTTCTAATAACCATGCACTAATAATTTCCCTAAATCTGGAATTTTTTTCCTACTTGATTACAAAAGCAGGAAGTCTGTTGTGGGGTTCTGTTTTTCTTCCACACAATAAACTGTATTGTCTGCTTACTATATTGGTATTTGGCTAACAGTAAACTCCTGGGGAATTTAAATAAGACCCATGAAAATCTAATTTTCAAAACATTTGTGTAAAGTAAAGCAAAGTTACAGCTCCTAGAAATACAAATACACCTTTGCATCAAAGTCATCTTAGTTACTGAACCGCAGATTTAATTTTTATGCTTTGGAAAGTGAGGATAGAAGAACAGTAGCTTACTTAGTATTCCAGGTATGCTTTGAGCATCAGCAAAGGTACTTTTGAGGCACCAGATATTTATATAAAAGTACAAATGATGCATTATTGAAAATATGAAATGATTTCTGGCAGCAATTGAATTGATAACTATAGTTCATTCTCTTCATGAAGCATCCTTTTCAAAACGTTTGTAATTCTCATTTTATCTAGTAATTTGATTCAGTCCTGAAACCTATTATTTTACTTCAGTAATATAATGGAGCTGAAGGAATGACAGTGTAAGGGTAGGGGGGGAAGAACGTACAGTTTTCCCGGAGATGAAGGAAAGTGATCAAGTTAACCAAGACAGAGAAAATTGTTCAGCCCATTCCTGACTGCTGCACAGATAGAATGTAGAATGTATTCGTCTGATACTGGCTCTGAGGCCAGTCAGATTTCATAACAGTATTTCTAAAAATACTTCTGTGAAGTCTGTGAGCACCTCATTTYATAGCAAAAAAATTTTGCCTTCCAACTAGTCATGTTTTACTTTAGAATGAATGTCTGCCCATATATATGAATAGGTACAAGTCTTTTTCCAAACAGACTATTAGAAAACTGTTAGAAGTTTGGCATTGCTTATAATTTTCTCTTCAACATTTAAAACATTTGTCATCTAAATTGTGCATTTTTATAAGCAGGAAAGGTTTATGTAGACATACARACTCTAAGGTCCTTTTTCATAACGATCAGCATAGCTTCCTGCAGCAGTAATCTGTCACTTGTTAGACTGAAGGATAGAATCCAAACACCAGTATTTTTGCTGGCATTTTATTGCCTGGTAAGCGTTTATGGCATGTCATATATTGTACTGGTATTAAACAGTGTTTTTTCTCTCAGTCTTGAATTAACTAATCAACTATATTTTTGGAAGAAGAAGCAGGGAGAAGTGAGCAAATCAGCCAGTGCTGACAGTACAACAGAGGGAACTCCTGCAGATGGTTTCACAGTCCTGTCCACCAAAAGCCTCTTTCTTGGCCAGAAGGTATGCTCCTGCATTTTTATAAATGAATACCTGTTTTTCAGTGCTGTTTAGGGAATACCCCTTCCTACTGTCAACCTTTCCCCCAAAGGTCTATGCACAATTGACATTTCCCTATGGAGCACATGTGGAGGTGTATTCTTAAACAAAGAAATTTCCCTGAAACTACTTCTGGAACATTTTAAACATACGTAAATGGGTCTATATGTGCCTACATAATTAAATATTCACATAGAAGGAAAGCCTATGTGCTTGTAATCTATCTCACCTAATTTGTAAACAACATAATTGTTACAGCTAAGCTGCTTAGAAATTATTCTAAGGATGAAATGGCTTTTCCAAAGGGCAGCCCACTTCATTGCTGATATCAATGATTTACAGACTTTTATCAAATTCTATTTTAGACATTTATTTATAATAGTGGTTTTGTGCTTTGTTCTGCTTTGTTTTTTTTACAAAAGTTAATGCTGTGTAACAACAAATTATGCTTTTATGGAAAGCTAGCAGTCAATGATCCTTTTTTTACCTGTGAATGTGTTTTGAGACTTGGGGTGATTCAATACAAATATATATCCATTTAAAGAGACAATTCAATAAGTTAATCTGGTCTCTTATCTTGAAACCTGCCTTTAGTTTGTGATACAAAATTTTTTTTTAAGTAAAACTGCATCTTTCTTCTATCATTCAATAGTCAGATCATTGTATTGTAAATCATAAAAAATGAGCCATTTTTGTCCATTGTGGAATGTATCTCCTTTGACTCATTTTTACTTCATATTGAGGTTGTTCTCCATTTATCCTTGCACAGTTTGTCTGCTAAGTTTAACATGCATGCAAATAACATTATTTTYTGTAAGACTTCTGGTTTTATGTATGTAATTTTGCAGCTAGAACCAGATTGTCAGTTTGGTAGGTTTTTTTATTTGACTAMTTCTAGGGGCATGGTTTTAAACATATTTGGGTTTTAAAAAATKTTGAAGGCTTGATTAGAACCTRAAATTTTTAAACTAAATTACTATTTCCAGAAAGCAAGTACCATAAGACTTTTGAACCTATTTTTGAACTCCTTTTAGTTATCATAGGCAAATTGTAATAAGACTGGGGTTGTGTTTTCTAATAAGCCTGATCCAAAAAAACAATGGGGTTTTGCTGTTAGGTTCTGTGGAAGGGAAATGTGAACTCTGAGACTGCTTTAAGCTATGGGGAACAGAACCAGTGTCTGTTGTAGAGCTTTCCATTGAGTGCCTTGCACTGGGGAATGGACTTTCTGGTTTTCTCATTCATCTGGAGTGCAGCCCCCTGAAAAGATTACTAATACTAGTGTGCATCCCCACACTGTTTCACTGTCAGTTAGCCCTGCATTTTTTCCAATGACATTAGAAAAGCCAGGTGTTAGCCTRTATTTGTAACACAGTATGCATCTAATTAAAGAAAAAATGGAAACCAGTTTTGCCTCCTGAGAAGACTCCAAATGAAATGGATGGTTCTTCTGAAGGATGGGGTATACACAGATATTATTGAGCTGTGTCTTGCATAGATTGTATTTTGCTTTTAACTCCCTGTACAGAATTGTCTTTAGAGGCAGTAAATGCTAAATGTAAAAATCTAAGAGTAAAAGTGTGCTGTGTCTAACAAATACTTTATCTATGAGTTAAAAATAAAAGTCTTACCTTGCTTGAGCTGATAATATATTAATGTATTCAGTCTGATTTACTCCTAAAATAATGCATTTATACCAACTTGAATTCTTTCAAGTGTTCATGGTAAGACTAAAATATGGAAAGCTTAAAATGCAAAGAAAACTTGCACTGTAATCATCAGAGAAATTTTGTTTAGCATAGAGGCAAAAAAACCCCATTATGCTGGGTCTGTCTTAAAACTTTTTCAGAGCATTCTCCAGATATTATTTTTTTCAAAACATACATTTTTCCAAATTATCAAAACATGTTTGATTTTTTTGTGTGTGTGATAAAAAGGCAAAGATAAAACTTTCAGTAACAGTGATGATATTATTGGGACTTGAATGCTTCTTGTTTCCTAAACCTTAAGTGCCTTTTGCATGATCTGGGTGAGACGTTCCTGGGTATGACAGGATGTCTGTTGCTAAGTTTAGCAGCCTGGGACCTCATTGGTGGTGGTAGTTGTTAATTATTTAAGCAACACATGGAAATTTCAAAAAATTGCTTTATTTTTAAAATTTACAAATGCCATAAAACAATTATCTTTAAAAAATTCTAGTGACCTTGAATCAATTAAATGCTTCTGCTTAGCGATTTCTACATGCAATTGCTGTTTAAAAAGRTAGTATTGGTTTTTAAATGTTTATCTAAATCTGTTAAGTCTGATGGTATTTTTCCAGAAAAAAGAATATTTTGTTGTAGTTTTCAAATTATTGCCACATGGTATTCATAAACATAATGATCTAATAATTTTCTTAAAACCGTAGATAGTAATTTTAAGAGTAGTATTGCAGCTTGGCTTTAAGAAAAGTAGAAGTTCCTTAGGACTATGCATGTCACTTGTTTTCAAAGAACATGTGGACAGAAGGTGCTTCCTGTCTGGAGGAGAAATTTTCTCTATTCATCATAGCCTCACTCTTCTCAAATGTGAATTTGGAGGAAGGCAAAACCCCTTATTTTCATGGGTGGAGAGGACAGTGTGCTCAGGTGGTTCAGATAGAGGCCTGAAAACTGACTCTTGGCATATACTTCTGTTTGATTTAGAGATACTGTGAATTGGCTCATCTTTCTCTGTTGCCTTCCCCACCTGTGACATGGAGATACAGTAGTATATATATGTATGTATGTGCATATGTATACATACATATATATATATATGCACTTCACATAGATGGTGGGAAAGCATGATAGGTTGAGACATTTTGAGCTGCTCCATTTGAAAGGCAAAAATATTCTTATTGATCAAAATTACCTTAATTGTTTCTGAATTTAAACACATTGATTTTTCAGTGTACTTCAGTGAGCTGCATGTTCTTAATAGAAACATAAACTATAATGCAAACACAGGAACTGAAAACCAGAAAAAACAACCAAACAGCAGTCAGTGTTTTTCACACCTCCTGTGACCTCCTTGAACACCATAACAACGTGTTTAGTAAACTGGTCTGCAAAAGTGCTATCTGCTAGGTCAGGAAATTATCTACTAGATGTGGAAAAGCCAGGAAATAATCCTATTCTTCCTGTCAAGTCACTCATAAGGCTTAAATAGGAAAAATCTTTCTTCTTGACTCCATGTTTGCAGAAGAAAAATGTTTAAAGAGCCATTAAGAGCCATTAAGCCATTCTTGCAAGAATGGGCTCTCCGTCTTTAATACCTGCCATATTTAATTACTTAAAACGCAGTTGAGAACACTGCAAACCTGACTATTGTTCGGATTTTAAAATATACTGTTATCACATAAAATCATGAAATAACTTTGCTGACATTCAGGCAAATTCAGAGATTCTTCGGGATCAGGAAATGGCAGAGAACCATTCAATTATATCTGTAGAAGTGCATTAGTATTACACCATAAAGTTTTAAAACCTAGTTAATTTTTAAATGATTGTGCATCCTACAAATACCATCCCAATGGAAATCTGATACTCTGCACAGTAACCAGTTCGTTCTTCTGAGATAGTTACGGAGTAGAGGCACTCAGTAAGACCTCAGGCCTGAGCACTGGSATTTGGACTTTAAAAAAGATCTCAGGATGTTGGCTTGCAACAGGCATCTTCAGTTTTCTGTATGAAACTGTTCTTAAGTAATAAAAAAATAAAATCCTCACTTATGCAAAATTTCCATGACTTTAAAGATAATTTTGTCTGAAATAAGAAATCCAGGACTGGCTCAGAAAATACTTATGTGCTAAGTGCCATCTGCATTTTATCTAATGTTTAATTTAAATTTTACCTAAAGTTATGGCTATTCTTTGTTGTATGTGTACTTACAAGTTGTAGCTATTTTTATAAAATGTGGCCCTCTAGGGGGTCACTTTTTTCCTCTAAAATATATGTTTCATACTATTGCATAGTAGCATTTTAAARTAACTTACACAAGGATTTAATGCTACAAGAGAGCTTTTGATGTATACTGTAGTATTTGGCAATTAGATAACAGTGCATTGAACAGTAAATGCAAAATTTAGCAAAATATTCCTTAGCTGCCAGCACAAGCCTATCAGTGATGGTCAGCTTTTTAAGTATTTCTTCTTCTAGTTAAATTAAGATTTAAGTTACCAATTGGTTGCTATGTAAATGCCATATATGAATAGATGCAGAAAGAGTGTAAAGGTATAAAACTAAATTATTCTGCAGCTAATCGATGTCAGGCAAAACCTTGCAGAACACAGGGAATTAGGGAATCGAAAAGAGTCAACTATTACAAAACATACTTAGGTACATATTAGTACTAAAATCTCCACAGAACAGTCTTTTGGTGTGTGCATGTGTTTTGTTGTTGGGTTTTGTTTTTTTATTTCAAAATTCATGAAGTTTCTTTAACATTTTGGTTTGGTTTGATTTGACTTTTTTTTTTTTTTTTTTAAACAGCAGTTGCTTGTAGTCAAACTCAAGACTCAAACTCAACTATAAATAGCTTGCCACGTGTCAAATATTAAAGGATTCTAAACTACTTGGAAAGTAAGCTTTCTTAGATCTTTTTACACATTCCCACACAGACCTGTACAGGGCTGAAGTGTACTCATTTGTAGCCAAAAAACATCCTATTTTGATGGAACATAGTTTACTCAAGCAAGTTACATGAAATTGCAGGCTTTTAAAAAGAAAAAGAAGGGCAATTGATATAATCACATGAATGAAATGGAAATGCTTTCTTTCATTAAATTTAAACGTATGAATGTTGGCCTCCTTAAATGATCCATTCAGTCATACCGGTTTCATGAACTGACTCACATATTCCATGTTAGTAAATTCACATACACATGGAGAAGATTTATGAAAGTTAAGTTTACAAAAATGGATTACAAACCAACAGTTGAAATTCAGCTATTGATGAAAATAATTGCCATGTCTGAATGTATTTTGTTACACTGAAATGTTATACTTCATAGACTGAATTCACTGGGCTTTGGATTAGAAGGAAAGTGTCACTTAATTTCAGCTGGTTTCAGGACTTGCATAAATCAACTGCAAAGAACTTTCTCTTTGATAATTGCTTCCCATATTGCCTAATCAGCTATTAAAACAATCATTTTAAATGCATGTACATGCTGGTTGTGGATATAAGCATGAGCTATAATGTAGATAACGTGCTTCCACATATGAAAGAGTCTGGAAGATTTTATGCACTTTAGTTTTTTTAATTTGGGGATAGTAAACTTGGTGCGTGTGAAATCAGGCTTCCCAACATTGGCTATAAAACAGTGTTACAAACCTCTGGCTTTAAGCTTCCCCACATACCTGCCAGTGTGCTGCCGTTTTTACTTTTGCTGAGTCTGGACTTTAGATCAAATTGCCTCAAATTATGGAATTGTTTCTGTGGYGTGGATCACAGACTGTGATGAGACACCCAAACTTTCGGTAGTAAACAAATCGTGCTATCACGTTACACCTCTAAGCATTTACAAAAAACATGCTCAGTAGTATGTTATGGCAGTGTCAGTCCCTTACCATTGATGGCCTGTTTTCCTCATTTGAACTTGACTTCTGACTTTATATAATAGTTTGCAAATCTTACTTGAATTGTTTTGTTAGAAGTTGAAATCTGCACTTTCTCATATTTCATCAAYTTTACTTTTTTAAGAACATGAAGTGCAGTTATGAGGCTAATCTCTAGATTTTTTTGCTGACTTCCTCACCTTGCTATATGCCCATGATAAATCCTAATTCTGTAATGATTAAGGTAACAATTTGGAGACTTGCTTAAAATACATGGGTGGAGCTCATATGCAGTAGGGAGGGGAGTTAAAAATGCTATTTTCATAAATGATTAGAGGGAATAAAGCAAATAAAAGGTCTCCACTGGACTGCAGAGTACCTATATTATAAATGATAAATACATAACAGAGCCTATTTAAAGTACTTTACCAGCCATTCCACAAAGGCAGCAGAACTGTGCAAATGAAACTGAAGAGACTGTTATACAGACTATGGTGACCAGTAATGTGGAAAGAATAAGCATGTCCCCTTGTTAGGATAGAGTTAACTACAAAGACAAATGCGTGTTTTCTCAAAGACATGCTCTTGTTTACTGGTTTAAAAAAGCAGGACCATCCTTTATCCAGTTTCAGTTCTGAACAGTCATGACACATTCTTGTAGCTGATGTATAAGAAAGGGTTGGAGCATCTTTCTTCTATACTTTGAGGACAAACATATACCCTTTTATAATGCAAAAACAAGAATCTCAAATAATGGCCAGCATAAAGCCAAAATAGAGCTTGTTAACAGGTACATCATTTTCTTCCAGAGTAAACAGTGTTTGAGTCTTGTGTTTGAATTTTTTTTGATAATAACCCTCCTTTACAACCTGCCTTTTATTTTGCATATTTGTTTGCAGTGATGCTATCTCCATCTGTGTTGCAAAGCTCACTTTTCTGCAGCTTCTCTGTGATTTCCCAGCTGTCCTGTTATTTCCCACCTCATGCTTTTCTTTTCAGCTGAACCTTATTCACAGTGAAATCAGTAATTTAGCCGGCTTCGAGGTGGAGGCCATTATCAATCCTACCAATGCTGACATTGACCTTAAAGATGACCTAGGTAAATGGGGCATGGGTTGACACAACTAACGGTCACATGGAAATTATGGAACCCAGAATTTACTCTCTAGGAYTTCACACATTAAACTAAAAGCAGAAATTCAGATCTTCCGAGTTTTGTTCTGTTGAAGAACTATATTCCAAAGACTTTTCACCAAATCTGAATATTTGCATGTATTGCTAGTCTTCAAGTTGATTTTCATTAAAATGATTTAAATTCTTTTCCATAATGATCATATGTGACTGTTAGCTATTTTGGGTGGTTTCTTATGTGGATTCTTTGAGGACTAAAATACTTTCTTGTCAGGTTGTTTTCAAAATAAGCAGTTTCTCCATCCTAACTGCAGCTTCTGKTTTTTTTGTTGTTTTTTTTCCWGATATTCAGAGCAGGCGTAGCAACTTGTAGAGTGGGATGATTAAATAGTTAATTACACCTAAATTTTCTTTCTACCTTGATTTAATTCAGTCAAATAATTTATTTTTATTATGCTTAAATTGCTTCCTCTCTGTGACTTTCACATCCTGCTGAAAACAAATACCGATATTAGAGCAACATAAAACTTGAAGATAGACAGTTGGTGTGTATCGCTTTTAAAGCTTCTCACTTGTTTCAGATTTTTTTTWAAAAATCCTTCTTTGACAACAGCCTGTTCTTCATCAAAAGTAAAAAAGAAATGTTTAAAACTTCCTCAGTGATACAGCTCTTAATTCTTCTACTGCTGCTTTTCCTAACGGAAAGTACATGTGTAAATTAACAAGGAAAAGATAAAAGACGGCAAAGTTATGAATCAGCCATCTTCATAAATGTTTGTATTTTTATATCTGTCCCAAACAGATAGTATCTTGTATAAAGAGCAAAATTTAAAAAATAYTCTGCTATAGGAAAAACTGTATGCCCGACACATAATTAGAAAATAAGTCTTACCTCTAAAGTATGAGATGGATCATTTATAGTTTTAAAGAGAATACAGTACAATCCTGCCTGCAAATATGTGGCTTTCTCCACATGAAGGAGACTGTCATTTTTAGAAACTAAGTCATGAAACATTGTAATTTTTAAAATTAGTGCCTGTCAGTTTTTTGATGCTGACAAAGTGGAGAAACTAATTATTTTGTTTGGTTTGATGATCCTGAATTTCTTTCTTAAACAGATTCCATATTTTAGTGTCATGCGCTATGGGGTACTGGTTGTTCTAGGTTTCTGCAAAGTGAAATGGGGTATTAGCTGATTTTAAAACTTTGGAAATGATCTCATGTGATTGCTCTGACTTGTCATTTTAACATTTATTTGAACATGTCATGCTCAATATTCCTCTTCCTGTTCCCTACACCCCTTTCTCTACACACACCTGCACACACAACTCAGCATACTCCTTTGGCGCAAGGTTTGGAGGTGTACAGGTAGGAAAATATGGACGTTGGTACATGTGTAAATGTAGAGCCTGTGCTGGGTCTCTGTCCAACGTGGTTGATATACATCTGTTTACCTGTTGTAGTTGCAAGTTGTACAGGCTGACATTGCCACGATCGACAGTGATGCTGTCGTTCACCCGACAAACTCTGACTTCTACACCGGTGGTGAAGTAGGTAATGGAAAGTTCAGTGCTGCGGAGTTTGTATGTGTGTGCATGGTAAATCAGCAGCCACAAGCTTGTTGTAGCTATGCAGATTTGCATTCATTTCTCGCTTCCAGCAGTCCTGACCAACAATAAAAAGAAATGAGTAAGTGCAAACTCAGTAGACATTTCTGATTTTTATCATCAAATCAGACTTTCAAGAGTAATAATAGAATGCACCACCAAAATTTGAAGTGCAAGAACAGTATGTTCAACACAGGCATGTGACCAAGGAAAATGAATTGCTGCATTATTTGTTTGACATGTTAAACACATTGTTTTGAATAAAGTTTGAGTCTTGATTTCTGACTAGATTTCTGACTGGTTCCAGTACACTCTCTTCATGCCAAGTTTCAGATGTTCACATCTGACATGCTGGATCTCACCCATCTGGAATTTTTGAACTCTTAGGATCAGTTAGTTTTTTCACAATTTGTGGAACAGTTTAACCTTCACAGTCCTGCTGAGCTGCCCTTATAATCACAGGCACGCATGTCTAGTGTTGCTACATATGTTTTTCAGGTGGTCATCTGAACTACACTGATGAGAGAAGGCATGATAGACTAAAAGACAGAAGTCTTAATTCAGTATCTTATGGTTCCCCTGAGTAACTCTTACCTTAGTATGCCCCTGTATGCACCTTTCAGTGCAGTATTTCAAAGGTTTTCATAAATGGTTAACAGTATTTGTTGAACTGCCTTGGTAATTTAAGAAGGCAAATCAGAAGTTGGGCTGAACAAAAAAGTTGCTGATAAGGGTGATGACCTACCATATTTTACAAAAAAAGTCACATGATCCTAGCCTCGGTTTTACATCTTATTTTAACCTCATCATCACTATGCARATGGTGTCCCTTCTTGCCTGAGGCACTGCTTCAGTACTGGCTTGGAGGGACGTGTGTTCTCCTGCCGAGCTGGCAGGTTTTGCAACACCTGCTTTTTCTGAAGGAGCTGCTTTTTGAGTAATGCCTGGASAAATGCAGCTCTGTATATCCTGTAGAAGCAAGAACAGCTGTGACTTGGCTGGCTAAACAATCTTAGGCAGAGACATTAAAAGAAGAAAAGTGTCATAATAACCCTGTATCTCAGGAATATGCTTCTAAGGTCTGTCAGATTCATTTAGCTAATGTGCTTGTCTCTTATCCTTTGACAAATGCTTTTGAAGCTACCCTACAAAGAAAATTCTCAAAGCTGCACTGCTCATACTTTAGTGTAGGTTCCTATTACCTCTGACTGCTGTAAGAAAGAATAGAAGTGCACAAATGCTTAGCTGCCAGTGATTAACTTTTACCCATCTAAATTTTTTTTTTAATTTTTATTTTTTCCCTAACAATTTAAATGTATTGGGGGCTTATCTTGAGAGTGTTAGAGCCTAAATTTCTGCTAACGCTGTTTTCAACACTGATATCAATGCCTGCTTGGAAAGCATGAGATAATGACCTAATTCTCATGGGAGTGACACATATTTATGCCTATGAGTAAATAAGCTACTAACCTTGAAGCTGTGAAGCAAGACTTCCATCAAGAAACTTACTGATGTAGTGGAAAATAGTTAAAATACAGTATGTCCTTTCTGGGATGGAGCTAATATACAACATTGTTCTGAATGTAATTTCATAGTAAACCTTCACTATTAATTATAAAAAGAACATCATTGTGGATTAAATGCAGAAAACACCACTGATTCATACCAAATACTTCTGCTCTTTGCACCAGAACTGCAAAGAGAGTTAAATTTATGTGACATAAGCTGCTTAGGTTGTTCATTGCTTTTAATTATAAATTAATTCCCAGTAGAAGGGAAAAATCTGATCTTTCTAAATTGAATTAAACCAAACTAGGCTAAATTCCATTAAACGTACAACAGCTTTGCAATGGCAGAGAAATAACCTGGTTAACAGATCTCTTCTGTTTGTAGGTCTGTGCAAAGCTTAATTATGTTTCCCCTTGAAACAAGAGATATTAAGGATTGAAAATGTCTTGTGTTTTAGGGCTGATCTGAGTTCACAGACTCAAGTGGAATATAACTGGACTATACATACATATGTGTGTGTACATATATATACTTGAGTTTATATATATATATATAAACTGGACTGATAAGGAATATATACAGCAAGAATATAACTAGAATGGAGGACTGTCCCTATCCATACCCATCCGTTCCTTGTCAGAGTGATTTTCCAAAACCCTAGTGTTTGCTGTATCTATTAAACAGGTTCAGCAAAAGGCACTGTATATCAGGCTATCTGGCATATAATAGCATTATGCTTTTGAAATGCAACATGTTTCTCAGCACCTCTGTTCTGGGGGTAGATCTCTTTTCCTCGCACACTCTTTTAAGACACTTTTCTGCTACAAATACAAACATTAATGTCTTAGCAATCTGTAATAAAGTGTCTTCCACTCAGTTGCACAGGCATAGATAACTTTGAGTTTTGGAAAAATCTTAGTGAGGAGTTTGTCTAAATAAACTTAGACCAAAGTGTTTATATAAAAAAAGCTAAAATGATTACAAGGAGCAAATTAAACTCTGACCTACACAGCCAAACCTTGCATTCCAGCTTTCGGCAAACGCTCATTGTGAATTAGTTATGAAGAAAGCAAAATAAAAGCTTTTTTAAAAAAAATTATCTTCAGCTTTTTACCCCAAAGACAATAGACTAYATATAGCAAAAATAGAGGTAGGGTCCTAGACATTGGCTGCGAGAGCTGGGCCTCTTTAGCCTGGGGAAGAGAAGACTGAGAGGGGATCTTAYCAATGTGTACAAGTACCTGAAGGGAGGGTGTCAARGGGACGGGGACAAACTCTTTTCAGTTGTCCCGTGTKACAGGACAAGAGGCAACAGGCAGAAATTGAAGCACAGGAAGTTCYGCCTGACCCTGAGGGGGAATTTCTTCCCTGTGAGAGGGACAGAGCACTGGACCAGGTTGCCCAGAGAGGCTGTGAAGTCTCCTTCTCTGGAGATACTCAAGGCCCACCTGGATGCAACCGTGTGTAACATGCTCTAGGTGACCCTGCTGAGCAGGGAGGTTGGACTAGATGATCTCCAGAGGTCCCTTCCAACCTTACTGATTCTATGATTCATAGTTTTTAAGTGAAAAAACAAGTACGTTCAGTTATTTTCAACACGCTTTTAATGTTCATTTTGGAAAAAAATTGAYGGTGATGTCAAAGCAGAAACATCTTGCAGTGCTCTTAGAGCTATAACCCTATTTAGTTAACTAAATCTTGGAGGAGGGGCTCTGCTTCCTTGGGCATGTAGTATGTGCACTTCCATCAGAAAATGCAGTTTTTCTTTCTTCGTCAGTGAAAGTAAGAGGTTTCACCAAACAAATGTCTAGACTTTTAGAGATCGTAGTTCTGAATTTTTGGAAAACAGTTTTCAAAGTAAGAAATCAGAGCCTTTATGATTCCACTGCTTCTTACTTATCTATCTTTATAATTAATATGCATAGTGAAAATTTATTTGGGATACTTATGTAGTTAGGAAAATGCTTTCTTGGGCTGTTTTTTATATTACTATCTAAAACTAGAGCTGCAAAATAAGATCTAAACCATTTAGTGATGGACTGCCTTTGTAAACTGCATACCTTTTGGTTGCCCTGAAACACTGCACAGCTCTTCTTTTCCCAGACTGACTTTGTCCAGCTCCTTAGCAGTAGTTAGAGAAGTTCATTGGAGGAATATGTTCCTTAGAGATTCTCCTTATTTCTGAGGCTCTTCCTCTTGGTTAAAGGTGGCTCAACAAGCTGGGCAGTTACCAAGTAAAGCAGCCCGCTGCACTCACGAGACTGTTTCATTCCTGGTGCCACCTGTTGGGGTCAGGGACCAAGATCAGGTGAGTTTCAAATTCTTATTGTGGCAAATGGCTCTTTAAAACAATTTATAAGAGAGAGGGGAAATGAATCTTAGGGGAAGGAATTATGAACCTTCAACACCCTTGAGCTAGCACATTCTTCTGGAACATGTCACACTAACAGATGCTCGTGATAAAGGAGGAGATAGGGATGTCATGTCAGATGTAGTGACATTAAAATCAGAGTCTGAGAATGTTAGCAAGGGATACAGATGTGAGGTTTTTGGGTTGTTAGGGTTGTCGTCTTTGGTTTTTTCTTTTTGTTGTTGTTGTTGTTGTTTTTAATGACTAGCTAATTTTGAAGTCCCAAAAGGTTTAGATCTTACTTTGCAGTCCCCAAAAAATGTTTGGGCAGAAAAATCTAGAATTATATAATTGCAAGTAATGATCAGTCACATGTGTGCTGTGGAAGCCTGGGATCAGAGGAGTAAAATAACAATTCTCTGTTCAGGGAGCACTTTGGAAAAGAAAGGCGGCAAGGAGTTTGTGGAAGCTGTCATTGAGCTTCGCAAAAAGAACGGACCATTGGACATAGCTGGAGGTGAGGTTCTGCGCTTCGGGGGGCCACAAATGAGCACGGTGGGCAGCGTGTTCTTGCTGTGTGCCGCAGTCTTCACTGCAGTAAATTAACCAAGCTCCTTTCAGCACAATGCTTGTGTGAGAATCCCTTCGGGTTCACGTTATCCCCAGACAGTATTGCTGGGTTATGTGATATTTGTATTCTCAAATGTTAAAATACATACATAGCATCTCAAGTAACCATATCAAGGCATCTGGAAAATGGTATAGTGATGCAATGTTACAAATAAGAAGAAGCTGTTCACATAGACACACACATACGTTAATTAGGTGCCTATTTTCATGAACAGATGAAGTTCAACCCTGTTAAACGTCTGCTTTTCTGACTATGACTAAACTTAAGCACCTCCTTAAAATTAAGCATCTGCTTACATACCTTGTTTAGTCATCGCTRTAAAAGCTTATGATTTTTCAATGTCTTGTTATCAAAATTTGTGTAATATCTGAGAATAATATTGTAAAGTAGAGTAGGAAAGTTTGATAAATCACAGTATGTAATTTTACACCATCTGTGAAACTGCTGATACATGTTGTTCATATAGARCTCTGATTCTGCCATCTGTGTTTATGCTATGAAAATAAATACAGTGCGTGTAGTTTTGTAAATGAATTCTAACTAAAGCTGAGGAGGAGATCTAAGACTTCAGCTGTGACAGGAGAAATTATGACTGTTTACTTCTGGTGCTTAATGCAATTTTTTTTTCCTGGATTGGTTTTCATTTAAATTTTTGATAACATTTTCTTGGAATTTTTGTTTTGCAAAAAAATGTAGAATCAATTATTCGCCTGTTCTTTGCTCACTTCTGTACAATATTCCTTATCAAGCTATCCGGTAGCTAGGCCAAARTGTTCTCAAAACTAGATTTCAAATTGGAGAGAGATTTTTTTTTTCTCAGCCRCCAATTCATTCCTCAGATTTGAGGTCAGCTTGGCAGTTTTAGACTGAGGGGGAGCAGAAACTGACTGTTAGAGACGTGTTAGAGGGCTCTAGAGTAGAACTGACACAACTCATTTCCACAGATTTCTCAATTATATGGATATTCCTTTAATCTACCAATAACCAGGATCCTTACTGTGCATATAATAGTAATTAGTCCAGAATTTGTCCATGTTTTTTATTAATAGAAATAGTATCATGTACTTTTCCTTTCGGAATATTTTTATGTGAAATAAGTGAGCATTGCTTTTGATAATTTAGAGGTGTCCTCAACAGAATCTTAATGAGTTAATTAATTACTACCCTAGAAAACACTCCTATCTCAGAAATACTGAAGTTGGTGATGTGTATCAATACAATATTTTATTTTTCAGTATGGAGATATCATCAGCATTCCACATCTGACTAGAGAGATGTCAGCTGCTTTTATTAGTTTTTTCTTGGATTTATGRTGTATTCTGAATTTGCCAACGTTTTAGATGCACATTATGACAAATTAAAATTGCCTAACACTGAGATTATTCAGTATATTGAGAATCTACAAACCTATAAAAATATAAATGTATGTGATTCCAAAGTCCCTTAAAATTTACACTTCTGATTAGTGTAATTCTGATTCAGTCACATTGCCACATGAGAAAGTCTATTTTTTCTTTTCTGCAGCAGCTACAGAATAGTATCCATATGTGATGATAAGGCYCCAGGAGTTATTTCTATGATATTTTTATAGCAAAATGCCTCATAAACATTCCAGAATGGAGTAGAGAATTTCTGGCCTTTAAGCACCTTTACAGACCTGATTTTTTTTAATTACTAGTATTTTTATTATTGTTTTTAAAGAAGCAAGATCCCTATATGTGTATGCCTGTGTATACCTATACATTTATRAGCATGTATGATTATATCCCAAAGCCTCTTAGAGGGCTGATGCTCTGTGAAGGTTCRGTGCATGCTGTTTTGAGACTACACGGTTTTTGTTCCATGAGCTTGTGAAAAGAGTATTTTTCTTCTGTCCTTCTTTTAGCAAACCAAAGTTACAAGTTTTTAATTGCAACCGCAGACCTGTGAGTTCAGAATGGCAATGATCCTGTTATCCTGTTTTCTGGCAGGCAGAGCWCAGTCTGTTGTTGCTCTGTGATGGGAAGCAGTGAATCCAGAATATGTCCTGCTGGGAGAAAGCCACTATTCTGGAGACTCACTGACTGCTGGTAGTTTGGCTGCAGGCTCTCCCGTGTCTGCTTAATCCCCACACATCCATGTCTGTATCATGGGATAATATACAGTTAGCACGGTGAAAAAATCACTTTCAATTCTCTGTACATACAAGGCCTTGCCTATTGGTATATAAGCAGAGTGGATCAAACACTGCAAATCTGTAAATGCTTCCTGTCCAACAGTCTGTCAAAAAATATGATGAAAGAGGAAAACTAGAAAACGACATTGTTTAAGCAATCTAAGATGACCCATACACAAAAAGTTTGAATAAAACCAGGCCCAGAATGCCTCCTTTACACTTACTCAGAAATCTTAAATAATTCACCTCTTTTCTAGCCTTCCTTACCAGTTTGCAGAACACCAATAGCTTTGAACTGATCCCAGTTTGGCTGCAGTCTGATCAGAAGCTGACTAAACAAACTGTGTATTTAGCAAGAATAGCTAAAGGGCACAGAGGTCATAACTCTTAGCAGTGTATTATCCTGACATTTACTGTAGCTCTGCAATAAAATCGGAACCAAAGCAAGATCATCCTTTGAATGGGTTTACATTCTGACAGATTACTGCCTTTCTGCTTAGACGTTACACAAGTTTGCACAATCCCCAGTATAAATGTGTTTCCTTTGATGTCAGTCATGAATTCTTACTCTCTCTAAAATAAGCTCTATTATAGCTATGATTTATAAATTACCACAGTGAAATGCAGCTGGAAATGGAAAATGCAAAGTCTCTGTAATCATGTTGTATTTTAAGCCAGTGTGATTTGTAATCTAAAACATTCACAGGGGCTAAAGGAATGTCTGTCAATTGTTTGCTATTTTAATCACATATGCACTCTTTTAATCCTAATGAGAGGAAAGCAATTAAATTTCACTTTCGTTTCTGACTAGCTGTTGTCAGTGCTGGCCATGGATTGCCTGCAAAGTTTGTGATCCACTGTAATAGCCCAGGCTGGGGCTCAGACAAATGTGAGGAGCTACTGGAAAAGACAGTGAAGAACTGCTTGGCTCTGGCTGATGAAAAGAAGCTGAAATCAATTGCATTTCCTTCAATTGGCAGTGGCAGGTAAGGCTGTTAGGCAAACCCTGTACTTGATGTCAAACTGGTCACATTTTCTAATGCCATCACATATGTTCCAGTTCTTTTTTTCTACAATAATAACACTATTCTTGTTCATTTAGATCAATTCCCTGAATTAAATATTTCTTGTAGATTCATTCAAGCTGCACATGGAACCTAGAATATTCTCCTGAATCCTAGTTTAACTTTGGCAGGTCTAGCAATGATCCTGCACAAACTTAAAGCATACACATAGGTTAATATACTTTTTAAGAGCATATTAAAAGACTTCTTTTCACTCTATCAGTTTGTTCATATAAATTGAGGATGTGGAGGACAGCATGAAGAAAAGGGATCTATTTAACCTAGTTTTACTGCATAATTAAACCTACTACTATATATGCATTACATAGGATAGTCAGAAGACATGTCTTAGCGTTAGTTTAAGCATCAGGCTTGAAATGCCTTGATTCTAAGGATTTGCAGAGTCACTTCAAGCATTCTCCCAAAATCCATAAGCTGAATTCCACACAGTTTACATCATGGAACTCTTCCAGAAAAAARGGCCTTAAAGTCTTTGCCAAGATTTTTGAAAGCCAAAGTCTAAAGTTAAGGTCCTCTAGCTGTGATAGGACGTTTAATGCCTTTGAAAATTGGATCACATTCCTAAAAGTCTAAATATGGATTATAATTTTAATTAGAGGCTCTTGGGGAGGCAGAGGGGTGCAGCTGGACCATTTGGCCCTTAATGGTTGCTCAGTATAAAGACCAAGGACCAAATTCATGCTGAATTACAGTGGGTATTTAACCCTAAACAACTGCTACTTTGAATTTGCCATAGAAGTAGTTGGCTGGTCCTCTTCAGCGAGAATATTATTCCCATTGTGCCATGTTGCAACATGAGATTAATTCCTGCATATTCCGTGTAGGGCAGAAAGTATTATTTGAGCTTTTGGGGTGAATGCCAAGAAAGATATAGAAGTTTCACTGGGACAATAAATTTAAGCAGCTTGCATCAGACTGAGCTTCAGAAAAAGGTTGATGTACATGAATGACATTTTAAGGAGGTAACATAAGCCAGCTTTGTAGAACTATAGAGAAAATGTAGGATTCATACTGACCAGCTGAATTAGCTGTCAAGTTAGTTGACTAGTCAGTAAAAAGAGGAGCTCTTCTGGACAGTAATCCAGCACAACTGAATTAGGCTGGTCTCTGAATTGCTTTTGGGGAGAAACTATATCCCTCCACTGACTATAGAGTGTCTGTGGAACAGTTTGTTTAGATGTCTAAAACGAGGCCGTATAAAGTATCTTCCCTAGAGTCCTTTTTTCACTGGATAGCTCCAGTAAGAAACCATTCACAACCGTCGTTGTGAAGTAGTTGCTTCATGTTGGAACATGATGAAACCCTGAATAATCGTATGATTCACATTCTGTTATCAAATCTGGTTACTGACAGACAAGATTTGTGGCTGTGTTGTCAACTTGGCATATGCACATAATTCTCACTCAAGCCAACTGAAGTGATGTTTTTGAARGATGGAGAGGAATCAACAAGCCTTGGGAAATACATGAGGTTTTATATTTTCCCTTTTTTATTTAGAGATATTCAAGCATAAATTAATTTTGAAGAAAAAAATATATTCTGACAATACTCTACTTGTTTTCATAAAGTCAAAAGCATAAAAAATTAAAGCTTTTAAGGACAGCAAATGCCAAAGACAGCACATGTATGCAGCTGTTCTGGTACAGACATCTGTCAAGCAGACATCACCCAATAAACCCACATAAACAGTTCCATTCTCTTTTATGGTTGAGGAACGGGATTACATGAGGGCAGTTCAAATAAATCATGGGGGGAAATAAAATAGCATGTTTGTAGCATTCAGTGGGCCAGATGCTTAGCCACAGCCAACTTGTGGAAAGCACAAGTTGGGTGCTGTACAAAGGTAGCTTGGAGTTCACTCTGGTAGGGCCAGCAGGAGAACAGGGAAAGAAGAATTTGAGATTGAGCATAAAATCATGCTCTGAGTGGGAATTTCATTCTGAGGCTCTGACTTTGATCTGAATTGACAYTGGCTTGGCTAAAGTCTCAGGCTGCCTTTTTATGAGAATTTAATTCAGACCAGTAGACTCAAGGCTTCTTGCAGCCCACACATGGCCACTGGTCAGTGTCCTACTTGTGATTTTTCCACTCTCTCTTTCCCTTTTTTGAGGCATTGGCCCTAGTCAGCTTCCATGTGTGCATGCCTCCTTGAAATTGGAGGCAGCTCTGTTGCCATTTGCTCTGCTGTGACCACCTTGCTGGAACACTACTGGAGTGAAGGTCGTAGAGCTTCAGTGTCCCCTTTGAGCCTCTCAGTGTTTGCCCTGATTTTGATGCTGACCTGTATGACTATTCCTGCTCAGCACCAAAATTCTTTGAAGGCCCATTTAATATATGCCAGGATGCAGCATCCTTAAGTAAATAGCAAGTGATCGAATGCAGAGGCATACTGACTCCATGCCCTTTCCTCTGTGTAAGGCAACAGTAGGAAGTAGCTTCTGTGTCCAAAATATGCTCTCAGTGGGTTACCCTGTCACATAGCTAATTCTTCCTGGACCGGCTAAATTGCCTTTGGAAAAGTACAGGTTTTTTCACAATACTTCTTGCTTTTCTTTATTTAAGTAGAAGTAATTTTAGTAAAAGAAAAAATAAGAGTATTTTCAGAAAGGAGGGAAATGGCATGTGCTATTTCATGTCATCATTTTTGAAATATCACAAGCATTATCTTCATGCAGCATATATAGTATCACATTATATGCAGCACTACCACAGAATTGCTCTTAAAGTGTATTTTATGGTAAGGTAATGTGCAGTAAGTGGTCCATGACATAGGTAGTTGCCTTTCTCATTTTGCTTCTTGCAGCATGTAATAAGAGGGAGAGTACAACAGTATTCTATCATCAGAGTTTGGTGATGGTCCAGTGAGCAAGTGCCAAGCCATACTGCACCTGTTAAAGCCAGAGGCGAATTTAGCCCTGCTTCTTTGAAGAGCAAACACTAAGAAACTCAGCTGTGTGTGTAATCTGCAAAGTATTAATACTATTCCTCAGTATTTTAGGACAGTATCACACTCTATAGTCTAAAAGAAGGTGTGTTAAATGACATCTCTATTTCCCCCATTTCCCTTTCCCATGTTAAACTTCCTTGGAAAGAAAAATGTAATTGTTTGCTGTTCTTCCTTGGAGACATTGCATGCTGTGCTTGAATTCAGTGGCAGAACTTCCATTAGTAGAAGATTCTGAATTCTTCTGCATTCTTTAAGCTTGTTATACCGTTTCCATCACTACAGTATTCCAGTAGCCTAGTGAGGGCTGGAACTAAGATAAATCTCTCAAAGCTACAGTTTAATTGCTGTAATGTAGATTTATTTAATAGATGGGGAGCTTGGAGATTTGTACAGAAATAAGTAGCTTCTATGAGGAAATTGGTCTGAACTACAATAAGGAGAGGGAGAAAGAAGATATAATTTGTAGTGAGGTGAAACATTGGTAGCAGTCTGTAGAGAAATAAAGGTGAATTTATGTAACTGGAAAGTATAGTCTTTACAATCCAGGAAAACATGCATCTTTAAAAGCCTTTCCTCTGCTCCTTTCACTTCTCTTCTTCTTCCTGACAAGTTCATTAAATTAATGTTGTTGCTGTAGAGACGCACAACTCTATTAGAAGACTGGATCACACTCATCAGACCTGTCACAAAGAGGTTCATGCTACTTCAGTTGCATGCAGCCTGCTGGTTTTCTGCTGCTGCTGTCCATGAGACTCCCCTTCCTCCTCCTCCAAAAGAGCAGCATTAATTTCATGAGCTCTTCCAACAAGAGCTTCTGTGCTGAGGATGCTGGCTAGCATAGTCCTCTTGTGACCAGTGGCAGAAGGGACATTGTATAAGCCTAGAAGATCTTCCAGAGAGATTACTTTACCCTCCRCATCATTAACTCAGACTGTGCCACCCTTCCCACTGCAGTTGCTTACTGAGAAATTTATCCTTGCCATATATAATTATGAGCAACAGATACTAGGAAGATGTAATACAGACAGAATAATTAGTTCCATAGACAGTCATACTCTGCACAGTAGCTGCATTCTGCTAGCTTTCAGGTGACTATAGCTTTAGTCAAAAACAGCTATTGTTTCTTCCCTCTCCTAAAAATTCATCTACTATAATAAAGGAGGAAAAGAAATCACTAAATTAATGGAATTAGAATGATGAACAAAATGGATGGAAAGATGGACAAAATACTGCTGTTATTAAACTTCCAGCTGTCAAGTACCATCCATCTTTGAGTATTGAAAATTCTTATGAAAATAGTTTCACTATCTCCTTATTATCCTATAGCTAAGAAAGATTCAAGTAGATCGACACTTTTTAACAGGGAGTATTGACAGTGTGTATGTGTACGCGTGCATGTGTCAAGCAACCAGGTGATGTTCAACAGGGCTCTTTCAAATTGCACTGGGGTACTATTCTGAGCAGAACGATCACATCTCATCACCTTCAGGTTGACTACTGCAGTGCACTTCACTGGGGCTGCCTCAGCAAAGCTAGGGCAAGCCTGCGTCATCTYGACCATCTTCAAAGTAGTTACCAAGGGTAATTCCAGGTTTTAACCACAGCCTATAAAACTCTCTTACAGTTCAGGTCGTGGCTTTTTTCAAGCCATTCTATGTGTGTTTGGCTTACATTAAGATTAGATGAGACTTTCAGACAACAGCTACTAGATGTAAATGTGAAAAAGCCTGTAAGTGTCCCCAGGCTGTGTATACCTTTCTGAAATTCAGCCATGCGCAAGTTTGTCATCTGAGAAAGCACTGTTGYCAGTGTTTTTTCTCACTACCAAACTACCAGAACTCATTCTCTCTTCATTTTCAGTCTGTAGCAAGATTTTATAAGTAACTTGTTTAATGTTTTACTATGTTATTAACCATTAATACTGGTAAAGTCATTTTTGTTCTTTGCATCTTTTCATACTTTGTTTTCGGTATCCCTTTCTGTTTTTCTTCTTTAATGGTTGGTCTCTTTTCAGGGTAAGTCTAACTGTGCAACTCTAACATATATGCAGCTTTCATGAATGCTTTAGCCTGCTTGGGCATTGGTTTACTTGTCTGTCAAAGGAGGGTAATTGAGCCATCAGATATTGTAAGGTTCAACCTGTTAATGAGTATGGACTCTATATTCCACTATTTTGGAAGTGCTTTTTTTCTGCAAGYACCCTTTTCTAAAAATTGTTTGAACATTTTAAGTCCGGCCTAAACAAACAAGTTTGTAGCTTCTAATTCAGCTTGTAAACACCTGCTCTGTAGCTTTATTTACTGTGCTGCATACAAGAAGATCCTGAGCATTCCTTGCAAGGTTATACTACCAAATGCTTGTTTGGCAAGTTTTGATTTTCCTTTTTTTTTTCCCCTCTCTCCTGCTAGAAATGGCTTCCCAAAGCAAACGGCTGCTCAGCTGATCCTGAAAGCCATCTCCAGCTATTTTGTGTCAACAATGTCCTCTTCAATCAAGACGGTGTATTTTGTGCTCTTTGACAGTGAGAGTATAGGGATATATGTGCAGGAAATGGCCAAATTAGATGCCAACTAAGCCTAGAAAGCTGCAGTACCAGCCCACTTACCTGTCATCCTCTTCCTCCCCAAATCCTTAACTCATCGTGAAGCAGAGCATCCCTCATTTTAAATTTTGCTCATTTAGGGGAATAAAAGTGGTTTTTTTGGTTTTGTTTGTTTGTTTTGGTTTGTTTTTTATTTTTCTTTCTAAAATGTTTTATGTTGGCACTGATAGTTGGCATTACTGCTGTTAATGCACTGTATACCAGGCATCGTCTGAATTTAGTGTAATCTAGGAGATTTTATAGTTTTATTTTAATGAAGTATGGATTGAAGCAGAAAGCTGTTAGGAGTATGTAGTCTTCTACTTGTGAAAGAATCAGGCAGACCCTATTTTGTAACTGTGTTGTGGTGCTTTATCAATACATTGAGTGGCGTTCCTTTCATTTTTTTTAAAGAACAGATGCTATAAACCTAATTTGTGTTTGTTTATTGTCTTAATGATAAATCTGGAAGAAAAAATACAGAAGCCCTGTTGTCCTTAATTATATTTACAATTTTGAAAATGTGTGAATTGATTTAGTAAAATGTTTGAACTGTTGGTGGTGGTGTATTTGAATTAATTTTTCTCTTAAGCATTCATTTTATAAATTCTGAACAGTTAGCTATGAAAAGCATGACAAAATACCAAATCCAAACTAGTGCACTGCTTGGAGATGCTGGGCGTCTTGCAGGTATTCGCTGGATTTCTGCATGCTGAGTGACTTTCCAAATCAGATCTTTTTCCAGTGAGCAATCAAACATTTTCTTTTCTTTTCTTTTCTTTTCTTTTCTTTTCTTTTCTTTTCTTTTCTTTTCTTTTCTTTTCTTTTCGCTGCCTGCACACACTGTATAGATTCTTTCAAACCCTTCCACTATTCCTTTGGGTTTTGGAGGTAGTTGAGTAATTTTTTTTTTTTTTAAGTCATTCTGGTTTACACAAATCAAGATACAGGATTCAAGTAAAGTCTGGGAGTTTTTGAACTAGTTCCAGTAATTTAATATTAGTCTGTTTGAAGCTGTTTTGTATTTTTTCCAAGTATTTATGAGCCCAGTTTGTACTGTTTGCCATATAGTTTGCACAGCTGAAATCCATACCAACATAAACCTTTACAGAAGCCACTTGTTTTTGTACTTTAGGAAAGAAGAGGCTACATGTTCAAAAGCTATTTCATATGAATGCTATCTCTGAATGGGAAGTTCTTCCTTTGAAGTCTTCAGCCTACTTTCTAGATAGTAGGCATACGTTTTTGATTTTTATTGAAAACTTCATTTGCTGATGAAAGAGTACTTAACATTCATTCTGGATTGATCCAGAGCAATGAGTGGACTGAGTCTGACTCACTGGTTTCAGTAAACTCAGAATTCACTAAGATATGTATCCTGAATACCAAATAATAAAAATGTGTAGCTGGAGTTCCTGCAAGAATTTGTATTTTTGCATCGAATTCTGGATATTTGTAACTTTGGTATGGACTGCTGTAAAGGAACAACAGGAACAGCAGAAGATAAATTTTAAAATAACTTTGTTATTTTAAATACTAACGTTCAAATGTTTTAAATAAATTATTTTAAACAAGTACACAAAGCTAAGAGGAGTAAAGAGAAAATTAATTTTGTGCCTCAAACACATAAAATGTTTGGCCATATTGTGAGCTCAAACTTAAAAGATTTTTAAAGAATGAATAAAATGTACCTGATATCACAAGCCTTAAAAGACAGTAGTTTAAGTGGAAATAAATGAAATTAGTGAAATAGTGTAGCATTTAATTGTGAAATGCTTATGTTACTGTAGTTCCATTGACTTTCATAGTTACAGAAAACTGAGACTGCAACTTTCCACAAATTTCACTAGATGTCACCAGAAGGATTGAAAAATAGGCAAAAACATGAATAAGGGGGTCCTGAGTGAACATTTGGTGCGAGGAGGCACTGATATTTTCATTAGAGAAGGAATATACACATCAAAATGAGTATACCCAACAATTTACAGCTTCTTGGCCTCTTTGCACTAGAGTGGACTGTACTGTAATCTTTAAAGTCTCAACTGCAAAATGTTAATATCAGTAACTGAAAAGGGGCTGTAACAAATCCATCCTTACGCTCTTACAAACTGGCAGGGAGGGATCAACTTTTGTCCTTTAGCTAGAAGAAAATCCAAAAGCGAACAGGAATGTAATTCAGATTGCGTAGACTTGTTTCTTCTGACCTAGCATCTTGTCTACTTTGTCAGCCACTAGGTCCATAAGTGCGTAAATAGTGTATGTTTCCTTGGGGTTGCTTCTGATGTGCAGTTTGCTTCCACTGGATTCAAGGCTTTCTACAAAGGAAAGGCCATGAAGAGCTCCCAGCTGAGGAGACTCCAACCTGTCACATCCCAACATGAACGGAGTGATTTTCAAGGACTTTTTACATTGCCTTGAACGTGAGAATGATCTACTTCACTTCCCACAGCAGATGGATCCGCAGCCTGAGAGCTCTTAGAAAGTGTTTTGCTCCTGTTTAAAATCATTTGCAGTTTTGAAGCTGGTCTCATAGGGGGTATCACTGTATTCTCCTTTTGTACAAATCCCAGCATCGTTCTTCTTCCTGGAGTTTACTCAAAAGCCTGCAAACTCTCTATATTTGCAGTGAAAACAATGATTCTGTTGTTTTGACCCAGCTTGTTCCCTGGGTGACCTTGAGGCTGCTGCACAGCTGGTCCCCCGGCACTTGTAGAAAGGTAAATCTGCCTAGAGGAGGAGTTAGTGGGTCTGTCACTTGGCCCTTGGCTGTCCGTATGCACCCGTATTTCCCACAGTCTGCAGAATGCTGCTCTGGGATCCCGAAATCCAGCCGGCTCTATCRGAGCGGAAAGGAGAAGCCAAAGATCCAGGAACAAGCTTGAACCCAGCCACACGGTGTAGCCTGAGTAGATTATGGCACATGTTCAAGAACCTAAAAAGTAACAGATCAGGTTACGTGCATAATAGAAAAACCGAAGGAATTCCTGCTAGCATGTATTACAGCCAAGACAACATTACTTTTGGAACCTTCATAGCATTTTGTTTCTTATACCTAATTGTGCCGGCTCAATTTGCAAAAAAAAAAAAAAAAAAAAATCTAATCACATTTAGGAAAGACCATGAATGACAAGTCTTAGTAAAAGGGTCTCTATAGCTTGTTCTCTTATCAATAAAGTCCACTATGGATCTTACCTGAAAACACAGGTTAAAATGTACCCACCGGTTCTAAAGGTTTAAATGCTTGAAGTGTTAAAAGCATTCTGTGGCCTATGGCATTTTCCGTTTGGTGTGTTTCAAACCCTGTTTTCCACTGTTACTCTACTTTCAGTCCACTGACTTTTTCCACTGTAGAGGAGAAAATTTGTTACAATCCTATCCTTAGGGTGCATCAGAGCGTGTAACTTCAGAAGTTCCCGCTGTTTTTACAGCCTGCTATGCTCCCCAAGGTTTTCTCATTCTAAGTTGTCAGCCTGTATGATCTGTCGATCTGCTGTAATTATCATACTGCATTGATGGTCAAGTTGCCAGGCTAGGTTACAGCTGCRATTAGCTGTTGACAGAAGTGTTACTTGTCCTGTAGAGGAAGTAAGCAAAAATGCAAGTTTGGATTCTTTTTTTGGTTTTTGGAGGGTTTTTTTTTGTTTGTTTGTTTTTTTCTCTGAAGAGTTCATAACAATTGTGTAGATCATCTGCCTCTTTGAATCCTTATTTCCTTAAGTCCATTTTTCCTCCCGAGAAATGGAAGCAATGAATAACATATATGTAACCTTTATTTGTCTAAAAAATATTTGGGAATGGCAGATTATTTCATAGCAGTAATGCAGATGTGCCTTCTGGATGATTAGTGCCATGACTTTTAGTCTCATATTACATTCCATTGAAATTAGCCCTCCGTATTTAGTGATTAATTTAAGATTCAGGCTTCCTCCATTCACTTCAGCTCCTCTCTGGATTTCAACTTTTCGGAAGTTCGGCTTTAGTGTTTTGGCAAATTCAAAGGTATGAACAGGCCCTAGCATTCACATCTGGCCTGCAATCCGGACTGAAATTTCCCTAGTGTTCCTCGCTGTGCTTTGTGTGAGGGATTTGGTAAGAACGAGCTGCTTTACCTCTTTCAGCTCAGATGGCGCTTTGGACATTTTGCATGGCAGAAGAGAGTGGGATGTTGGTAAAATGACGAGCAAAGACCAATCTGCATAAAACATGGGTGATGTGAGGCAGGGAAATACAGTGGGGGCTGCACCCACTCTGATGCAGCCTGTTTGCTGTTTGGAAACCACATTTTCCGTTGCTTTCTGATAAATGGGAAGGAAACAAAGGATAGCTTTTTAGTCACGGTGTTTGTCTGAGGTCTCAGAGGTCTTCGGTTGTTGTTCTGTTGTACATTTTATTGTTAGTATTTTTGCTTCTAGGATAACCAAGAGCAAGTAATTGTTCTAACTGTTCAATAAATTATGGATTTATTAAAATAGATTGTCTAATTTTGATTAATCTTAAAACACCTGGAAAGTGACCACTTGTACAGCTGCCAGTTTGTTAAATTCTGTCCCCTGCTATTAGCCTGCTTCTCTGTTGCCCTGTGGACAGTGACGATTGCCAGTGGGTACTGGAGTTCAACCCATTGCTTCCACCTAGAGCTCCCAAGAGACTCATGGTCTGCCCTAGGTTCCTGCCATGAAGGTTGTGGCTGTCCTTACGCCTTACCGGTACAACAGTGGTCAGACTTTGTTCAGAAGCTCATCCCCTGGGTAAAGAAAGCTCAACTGACAAGGTTACGTTTTTTGGCCTTTAGGACATGCCAACATTCACAGGAGTTTACAAGGACAGGTCTGACATCTGGTGGGAACGGTGGATTTCCTTGTAATGCTCCATTTAGCTGGTTATTTCCAGATTATGTTGGATCTTCATTTGTTATATGTGTGTTTCAAAGAAATGCCTGCAGCTAGCATCCTTTTAAGTGGCATTATAACCTCAAATGTCAGCTACAAAACATACAGGATGTTACTTTCCAAGCCTGAGTTCAGAAGCTCAGAAACAGCTTCTACTCAGTTTTTTCCCAGGTGTTGATCATTCTTCTCACATACTAGATTAATTAGCACTGTGATGATCCATTGAATGATATCTCTTGCCTGCTACAAATTGAGAGTGCATTACTTAGGCTCCCTCTTAACTATTACATTGAACAAGTACAACATACAGCATGGTAACGAGTGCACTGATGGGACAATGTAAGAACATCTGCTCTCCAGAGATTTGTCTWGAACAAATGCTTCCATGTGCGAGATTTCATCGTAATTACACCGTTCAAGGAGCTCATTAAGAACATCAKCAGCATGAAGATAAGCACTGTATGAAAATATAAAAAATAGGTATTAATACCCAGATAGGAGAGTTTGTAATCTTTCAGCCTTCAAACATACAAAGGAAAAGTCACTGAAGTTGCTGTGTATTCGTGCAAGTGTAAGAAGACTGGAGTCTGACTCGTTAGATGTGAGCAAAGCACTTTCAGAAATGCTTTTTCAGACAAAAAGGGAAGCAGGAAGATTTTTGCTTGTAAACTCCCTGAAACCCGTGTAYGCACCTTTAGTGCATCTGAGAGATTAAGAATTCAGAGAAAGTWCTCTGAAAGGTAAAATGGCAACTCAGACAAAACATTGGTACTACACGCAGGCCGAAACACGGGGGGGATTCCTTATTAGCCCAATAGGCAAAAGTTTGTAGAAAAATAAGGTTCCAATTTCCCTGTATTTGTTAATACCAAGTTTTTTGCGAGCTGTCCCTTGATCCTAGCTAAAATTATTTTTTTCTAGCCTGAAAGATAGCATTGACAGCAGCTGCAGGCACCCGGGCACTGGAAGATCAGGTCCGTAGCCTGCGGTAACTAGTCACGTAGTCTGTTCTGCGATCGCTTTACCGAGGACAATAATACCTACACTTGTAATGGCGACTCAAAGGAAGCAGCATAATTGATAGGCCTGAAGAGCGCAGGTAAGTAGAAGGATTGTATTTATATCCCTGGTGTGAAACCTAATGGGAACCAGACTATTGCACACTGGCTAGAATGCTTGAAAATTGCCACCAATTCCTTCTGGTGTTCAGCTCTTCAGAGATTTAGTTCATTCCTCCGTAGAATCCTACTTAATGCCTCCACAACTCATGTTTAACCATTATCACTAGCAACTAACTCATAAATGCCTCTTCCCTCGCTTGGATCCACGCACAGGAATCAAGGGGAGATGATACCACTGTTTCCTAATACAAGGCAAAGAGTGACAACACTTCACAGTGTAGCCTACGAAATCCCAACTCTTCCACACTTTTTCACCAGCCTGGTTAACAGAAGAAATTCGATATTTTTGTACCTTGAAATGACTAGCCTTCTTAGGCTTAGGAGAATAAATTAAAGTTGAGCCAAAGTATGCTCAGCTGCAGTGGATGGGCAGATTGATTTGCTTTCCATCTGGGAGATTAAATTCCACTGCCAAAAAAAATGGCACCGGCATAATTAGCTGTCAGTCAAGTTGCAAAGAGACAGACTCTGTGGGATAATTGAAAGCCCTGCAGCTTCTCATTACATACTACAGTAGCCCTATTTGCAAATTTCCACCTTGAGGAAGTGCTCCGAACATTGTCAGAATTGTACTTACTCTTCCTGGCACATTCTTTCGAAGTGAAACAGAAATATTGTGCAGAGGTGGATTAATTTTAAGTAACATTCACTTAACCTAAGTTGGTTATAATATATTTGTCAACAGCCCCTGACAGCTCCACCAGGCTTTAATTGCAAGCAAATCCAAACAACTCGAAGGAAATGGTAAGTGTTCAACACTGCTTCTGCCCAGGAGACACCTTTACAAGCATAAAAATCACCTCTCTCCTTTCTTTCCCCCCTCTCCATGTAATATCCCTCCCTTGTGGATTCTCTTATTCAGCAAATTGTAATTCATAATGGACCTATCAGTATGCGATGTTATAAACATGTACGTTTCATATAAAATAATCAACTCCTCTCTTCCCCCCCCCCTCCCATTTCACAAGGCTAGAGCATGCTTCAGAGACTGCTAAACGTACAGGGAAGTTCAGAAGAGACAAGGAGTTCTGATGATTGCCTCAAGCCTTGCTGAAGGATTGCTAGAGTCTTCTTGTTGATGTGGTAAAAGGCAAAAAGGGCCCTAAGAGAATAAAACACTTTACAGTCTTCATGCTAAAGCAATAGGGAATATGTAAACCAGATTGTTTCTCTGTATATAATAGGAGCCAACACCGACTGCAGTCTTCCTTTAGAGTGAGCAGGTGCACTTTCTGTCACCCTTCCCTAGTAACTTCCTAATTCACCAGTAAAACACAAAGCGAATCAGGTCCATCCTGCTTGCCACCTTCCCACTTTTTGACAGGAAACAACTACTGCCAATATAGGACAAATGTTTCAGGTTCTTCCCACCCATAACTTCCCACGGGAGGATGCAGCTCTCCATATCACTTGTCTTAGAACYGGACATTACACGATCAGGTCTCCACTAAGGTGCTTTCATGCTGATGTATTCAGTGTGGGAGGGGAGGGAGAGACTGTGCGGGCTCTGCCTGCTTTTGGCAGCTTCCAAGTCCTCTAATCCAGAAAAGTTACTGCTTCCCACAGAAGAGGGAGCCAGTGTCACACCTCCCACGTGTAACTCCGAAACCTCTTTCAGCTAATAAAGCCCAGTCTAATACACTAATAAGTCTTTTTAAACCAAAGCTTTCATTATAAAACGTAATTTATACTCACCTTTAAGAGCACCACAAACCTGAGTCCTCTTAAGGCACAGATTTTCATCTTACCTCCCTGCAGCACTTTCTCAAAGTTGGCTGTGTTTCCAGACCTGATGGGGACTCACTGGTGCGTACGGGGAGCCGAACTGGGAACAGAGCAGGTGGTTCATAAAACGACTAAAGCCGAAGTAACTCGCTTGTTGCTATGATGTGGTAGAGGACTAGCTTGGCACAAAATAACAAGACAGAAACTGCAAAGAATGGTGTRAAACCCTATTTCTGATTATTCAGGCTCCATCAAAAATATAAATACCCCAACTTGCTTGTATGCCTACTGGGAGCAGATCAGGATTTAGCACACAGAAGGGTCTCAAGTTGGCTTATCCTCATCTATGTTAGGAAAAGAAAAATTGCCCTTTTTGTCTGTRTACAATGCCCCTTTATGATTTATTAGACAGTCCTCCTTTTTTGTCTCAATTACTCACTTCAAAAGGGGGTGGAAATGGGACATTCCTAGCCCTAATACTAAATGCATGTAGTCAATAAAAAAGAAAAAACGCTGAAAAATGTTTAAAGGGAGGGTGCTTAAGTTATTGCAGCCCTTGGGAGCATTAATGTATGTGCCAACAAGTTACTGTATGTGGCTTTAACATGCTTATTTATTCTGCTGTGCAATAAAACTCTGTCTTAAATAGTGCCAAAACCTGTTTGCCATGGCAACTCCTCATCACACATGTGTTCCAGTACTACTTACAAGCACCTTCTTAAAGAGAAATACACAGCAGGATGAATGGCTTGTGACCTTCGGGGCATTTTACGAAGTTTTAAGCACCCAAGTAAATATTACTTTGGACCGAAATATTTCTCCTAGGATTTTTTTCCTCTTTGGGTAACTCTTTAAGCAGTGAAGCAAAGCCTTTTCCCTGTTCCTTACTTATTTCTCTCCAAGTGAGTTGTAATGGCTTGGACAAAGGGCAGAGTCCGATTTTTACCTGGCAGGTCTCAGGTGTTGCCAGTTGGCTGGAGAAACATGGTAAGAGTCAGCTGGTCTTCTATGGTTTCAAGTGCACTGCAGCTGCTCCTGATGTAATTAGTCATCCTTTGTTACTGGCAGAAGAAAATAGATGTTTTCCCTCCTCCCATCTGCACTAAATGTTTGCTCAGTCTAGCCACTGGCCTTAAATCCCAAGTGTGCACGTGTCCACGTAATGCTAACGCTGCACTTACCAGTTCTGCAAGTGCCCGGCCCAGGAAAGGGCTGGATTCTGGGTCCTTGTTCCACTGCTTAATTTACTGCTTTGCCTGATGTAACTGGAGACACAAACTCATTTCCCACAGCGCGGGAGAGACACATCCAGGCATCCTAGCAGCAAACGACAGAGAGAGCAGCAGGTACGGCTTAACCTGCTCGCAAACATCTCCCAGCAGCAGGACGCTGCAGTGTGGGAATCCCTCGCGGAAACAGGGATCCTCTGACTGTTGCACTGCTAATGGTTGTCCGTGGCAGCTGAAATGCAAATGGCGCTAAATAGGGAACCAGCTCCTCAGCCTTCCCAGATACAAACTCRTGCTCTACTAATATGCGAGGCAGGGGAACACGAGGGGGGTTTTAGTCCTCTGGCATCATATCACAGATYTCACAAGAAAGTTCAGTATAACCCCTAGAGAAAGAAATCTCGCTCTGAACGTTACCAGCCTCTCGTGGGCCTTGTGCACTTTCTAGAGCTAACAAACTCCCCTCGCTCCGTCTCCCACCAAAATCCCTATCATGTGTCCAGTTACAGACTGTGGTGGGAGGGAGAGGGCCGGTCCCCAGAAGCAGGGCTCAGTGCGCAAGATCTTGTCCAAGAGACACTGGGAACATCCCTAGAAATGCTTGAAGTGACATTCCTCCTYGTAGCCAGGTCCAGGGAAAAGACCTCTCCAGCACCCAGGGGACAAATCCCAGAAAGCAGCAAAAAAGAGTTGTTTTAAAATAAATAGATGTACATTAAGCAAGAAAAGAAAACAGTGTGTTCTTAATGCTCCATTATTAACGGWGCTCAGTAAGGGATTTTCTACTTTGCTGGAACATGTAACAGGCTTAAATGAGAATCCCGATCAGAGTAWAACTTTGTAATTATGCAGATAACATTTTGCTGCTGCAATGACAGCCAAATGCTCACACGCTGTGTTGGTTACACATTTCTATAAATAATAGAGATGTATCTCAGCTTGCGCTTGAGCCATGAGCATGTCACCTTGACTAACTAATAACCATTTAAAACTCCAGGCATTTAATATTGTTCTGTTGCTTTTAGTGAGAAGTTCAACTACTGGTCCCTAGAACAACTCCTGATGCTGTTGTGCCAGGGATGAAGGTTGATTTTTTGGCCTCATGTTATTTGTTAACCTTTTCCAGCCTCCGTTGTTAGCAAAGCGCAGCAGCAGCTGAGGTGCGTCCTATGGATGAACCACGAGCACTGCCACTGTGAGAACCYCTGCGAGCTCTACGCACAGACAAGSGAGTTGTGTCGTCTGTGTAGGGAAATTGTCGGTTTGCGTTGTGTTTCTTTGCACATACCTCTCATGTGGGATATTTTTCCTTATACTGTATAAACTGGAACAGAACTACAAAGCCTACAGAAATGGAGCTATTCGATTTGAATATGGCATCGTTGTGAGTCTCCAAGCACTTAGGTTTTGTTCTTTATCTCCCCAAAACAATAACAGCATTCCTAGAAAAAATACAAATACAAAAATATCCAGCATTTTTTTTCCTTTTGCAGTCGCTGATCGTGTCTGTGATCTCAGTGACCACCAGGGAATATACCCACACCTTTGCATACCTGCAAATGTGACTCAGTGTAATTCAGAATCACTTAACGTACAGAAATAAAATGTAACAGCTCTGTACAGTAAATGATTCCTTCTGGTAAACTGCAACCTGCTTCTGTGCTATTGCAGTGAACGTGTGTTTTACTGCTCTGGCAATCGGATCGATCCCTACTACAGCAAGTCTTGTAAACAGATACGTTCCTCAAGCTGATTCCTGATCAACTCCRTGTGAGTTCAAATTTGTGCTGAAACGTCCTCATTATGAACACTTCTGTCGTGTCTTGCAGCTTCCTAAATCCCAACTGGAAAACATCTTAATATTATACTGGTGTCATCAGTTTAGAGGAACATATAAAATAAGTTTATTGAGCTGCAATCATGCAGTGCATTTGCAAAATTCAGAAAATATGTTAATGTGTTATTTCTCCTAAAAACAGGCACTGGAAACATACACTGATCTACTTGTGCATGTGTTTACAATTATTTCTGTACATTACTGTCTCCAAATAGCTGTTAGAAAAATATCCAAGCTAGTGTGTATATGTTTAGTTTTACTCATAAATTCCCATAAATGCACAAAAAAAAATCTCTGCTGCCTAGAGACTTTTTAAAATGTAGCTTTAACTGGGATCAGATACCATAAGTGATACCTATTATTGCATCCTACCCGCCTTTTCCATTGTAACTTGGAGGCATCACARTATTTTGTGTCATTACTTAGTGTTGGCAGCATGAAAACTCTCCAGGCTGAATTAGCATCTTAAAATTTCTCACAGTAAAGCACCTAATCCATCGGAAAGGACTGCGAGGTCTCGGCTGATCATTCATTTGTCTCATTGAAACCCTATGACTCCATTTTAAGAGCTTTTTTATAGACTCGTATAAAGGAGAAAGTGAACTTTTTAACATGTTTGCACTCCACTAAGTCAATACACATAAAAAGAAGTACAACTGGGGTTCCTCTATGAATATATGGCCCAGAAGTGCTAAGCTGGTAAAGAGACACAGCTACTAGCTAACCAAGAGATGAACTTTTTAATTGCTTTTGCTTCACTTAGCTAACCTCTTCTTAGAAGCAAGAGACTTCCAGAAATGCAAAAGTAGGATATGGGATTTTTTTCCCCCTAAATTATTCTCTCTGAATAGTCCATCTTACTCTGGTTATTGCTCTGTTTTTGCTTACCTGGCCTTTGAACGCCAGTCCAAAGCCAACAGGACTAAGCTGCTGGTATATGCAGAATATGAAGGCTACATGCAGATGTTATAAAATAAACCTTTTGGGGRTGGATACGTGCACATCCCTTAGAAGTATTCCCACTGCACTATAATTACTGCCTCTGTAGGACCTTACTGTTCAAGGGAAAATGCAGGTTCAGAATAATGAGTAGCCTCATAATACCCCTAAAAGTTTATATTGCAAGCGTCCTCAGAGGAGGGAAGGAAGCACTTTGCCCATGCTTACCTGGTAGGCTGGTCACAGAGCTGGGGTAAGTGTTAAGGGTATATTTCTCCCAAGCGAAGGCCTCGTGCTCTTGGCCATCCTACCTCCCACATACCTAATGATGGTCTGCAAAGCACAGTGCTTGTCCCATCTACTGTGCACATCACAGCATCTTCACCTCCCCAGCATCTCTGGCACTTGTCTCGATCCTTTCCAAATCGGCACAAATTGGTGAGTTAAGGGAAAGAGAAACAAAAGCTAGGCCCTCTCCACTGGTGGTGCTGAAGGCGCTTGGCCCCCTCCTCTGATGCCTGCAACATGGAAAGAGAAACTTAGAGAAAGCAAGACAGAAATAGCACCAGAAAGATGCAGCAAAAAAGGAGCATGTTTTTAAATAAAAACCATCAGTACCATTACAGCTATCAACTATGCTTTGCCCAAAAGGTGAATTTTTATTAAGCTTCTATAAAGCTTCTAAATCTGGAACTTCTAAAAGCATTTTTTTGTTTAAAATGAAAGTTTAAAATGGTGGAACTTTATTGAAAGCCAATGTTAAAAAAAAGTTTGTCCAAGAGAATACTTGAGGTAGACACTGTTATTAATTATTATTTGAACATTCACATCTTCAACAGTTTTTCAGAGACTAAGGAAGTGTAGTCAGCATCTCCCACCCAGACAGCTAAAGAAATACCATCAGCCCGCCTTTTCCACAGACACTTCTCTCTTTCGTAGTGTGTAAYTTCCAAAATGTCCATGCCACTGGTAAGTTTAACAAAGCAGGTTTAATCCAAAGTTAATGATAGCATTATCATACCATTGATTGTTCATTTTTCAGGAGCTGAGTAGCATTTGGGGTGTAATGAAAGAAACTCAGATGAAGCTGTCCTTCATAGGCCAGCTTCTCAGGTCCCATAAATCAATGCAGTTTATCACCATCTTTACATCTGGAGAGTATTTTCCTTCCTAAATCCAGTGGAAACTGTGCTGTGCAGCCAGGAAGCGGGAATTGAAGGAGGTTATAGCAGCACAGTCAAGTGATGGATTTGTCACGAAGATTAAACTGGGGAGGAAATCTCAGGACTTTCATTGTCATCCTTCGCAGTAGTTAATCCCACACTGCTCCAAGCAATTCCTGGTGATTCTTGCCATCCACTGGCACAAGCAGACCACACTTCCCAGTAGCGTTTGGCAGGCTGGGAAGAAGTGAYCCGAGAGGATCCAGCACAAGGAATAAGCTCCCTGCATTCTCAGCTTCCTCAGCAAGTGCGAAAACAGTCACCTAGTCCACCAGCCAAGTGTGAAAGTCAGTGGGAGTTGGATAAAAAACTTCTCTCTCCTTCATAAGGATCTCTCCTTTGCTGACTTCACAGGCCCAGTCCCCTCCTCCCCTTCCTACCATAGCTGTGTTTTACACTGAAATAGTAAAATCCAGGCCTTGAGATGGTGCATCCTACAAGTTCAAAGCACACGGATTCACCTGGTGTTTCCAGAAGATTTAACACGTTGTCACATGTTTTCAATGCAATTTCTTCTAGCTCTTTTTCACACTGCATCCTCTGTTAGTTCTTGGTAGTCCTGGGAAAATGGGCCTGAAATAAGGCAGGGAACCTGCAGCTTTTCATAGCATACCCCTCGCAGCTTTCCTTCCAGCATCTCTCCTCTGCCCTTCCTCTAACGTTGTCCCTTTGCACTCAGCTTGCTTGGGATCAGGTGTGATTCCCAGCATTAGATAAAGAGCATAATTAGCCCTGGCAAGCACCTGCCTGGCTTTTTGCCAGGACATGTTGGAGCAGTTCAAGTTAATTCTTAACTGCAGAACTGAGCACCAGCAAGGGAAAACGCAAAATAGGAAAAACAATGAGAGGAACATCCACATAAATGAATGAATGAGGAAAGAGGGAAAAAAAAGAAGAAAAAACATGAAAGTATGAAAAATAAAGAAAGAAAAACTAGGGAGAAATTAGGAAAAACAGAGACTGAGAAAGTGCAATTATATTCAGAAATAAAGAAAAAAAAMCTCCCCATGTCACACAACCAAAGGAAGAATCAGTTGTGAGATGTCTTAGATGAGGTTTCAATTAAAAGCTTCATGTGAGTTGCTCATTTTTCATTTGCTTGAACCATACATGTATTAGTCAAAGCCCTCTGAAGAGTGATGAAAGCCACAGAATCCCCAGCCATCGCTCCACGTGCCAAGTCGCCAGCTCTACTTCCATGCATCGTCTTTTCCTAAAAATATTGTTCTAGGCTGTTATTTATTTGACCAAAGAGTTGAGATGACATTTAAACCAGTGGGAACCACAGGCTAGAGAAAATGCTTATTAAAAACTGCCTCAAACTATATGCATGGTTTGCTATCGTATTTGTCAAACTGTGTAACAATAATTCTATTCTTTCAATCGACTCAGGGTATGCTGCCTGGCAAAACAGCCAAGACATATGCAATGTTCTCGTAGGGGAGGTTTTCTGATCTTGTTCCTCTACAGCTCGAGCAGCATGCAGTACACCTTATTTGGGTTGCCCTATGCCTTACTGCAGCCAAAAAGACAGTAAAAATTGCCACATCCCACCCACACACCTGCAAGAAAATAAGGAATCTTAATTCAAGGAGGGATGGTTTTACTTTTCAGGTAATAGTTTGTGCCTGCCTGCTGACTACATGAAGAAGGCTATCACCATGGGCTTATTTAAAAGGCTTGTTTTCAAAATATGAGGGCAAAAACTACCAGCTTTGTTGATACTCTTGGAAATGGGAGCAGAAATCTGTGCTCTAATATCCTCTCTGAACCTGCAATGAGAAGTCCTCTAGAAACGCCTGTTTTCTTACCATGAAATGAGAGTTTTCAAGTAAGGGAGTAGATATAACAAAACGTGCAGACCTTCAAGTAAGTGGATCAAAATAAACATGTACACTGCAAGAGAAAAATATTCATGGATTAGCCTGAAATTTGGAAGAACCAGATTCATTGCCCTGCTCCACCAAAGGCTTTGTGGAAGTAATTTATTATCATATCCATACCTGTATTAAGAGCCTAACTGCTGATTAAAATGACCCAGAGAATTAGGTACTTAAATAGTTTGATTAAGTATTAAGCTTCTTAATGCCACCATTTCTACATTGTAAAATAGTTATACAAACACAACCCTTGCCTCTCAGAATAAAAATGTTCAGGTTGTAAAGCATTATATTAGGATGAGTTGGGACAATGGGGGAATAACTAATTAAAGATAAATGCACTACCTATTTCCTTCTGTCTGGTGAGAAGTCCTGGGAGTCATTAAAGCCCTCCAACCCTTGTTGAGCTATACCAACTGACAGGCAAAGTTTCCTATCACCAGTAAATTTGTTGTGGAAGATTTGAGGTGGACAGTGCCCAGCCTCAGGAACCAAAGGACGTACATACTGAGAGCAATAACAGTGCAAACTCCTATTGTATACTACTATATCATGTTCAAACCTACAGAAATCAGCTGTCAGATATAAATGGGCTTTCAAAGTATTGGCCATGAAGAATATGTTCTCTAGGGACTCTACCAACCTTATTTTTAGCAGGGAGACCTTGATTTATGGATCCAGAGAGTGCTCAGTTGACCTGATCACCCAGGGATCAGGGCAACATTGCAATAACTTCAAGCTTGTTTTAACTGAGGATCGTTTTTTTGCACCAAAGCTTTGGAAACTTCTGCTTTGACAGGATCTGCAGACCCTTCTAACTGCAATCTAATCAGCTCTTGATTCCCAAGTCTTGAGAGGACGTCAAGAGTAAGAGGACATCAGGGTCTTTGGATGAATACAGGAGGGCAGGCCCTGTGTAAGCAAAAAGAGTTTAAATATTTCTACTGTTACCCTAATTCGTAGTGTGCCTTGCAAGACCTAGTGGAGCTTCAGTTATGATGGTCAGTTTGACAACAATCTGAAATATGCTATATCCAAAATAAAATCTGAAATATAATGAATGTTTGAGGCAGCAAATACAATGTTTGTCTGTATGTTAWAAGATGAGTTTGACCATACGGAATACCATGAAATAAGAATTTGAAATGCTTATGAGCTTAACTTTATTACCTCATCCAGTGCCTTGTTATATGGCCTAGTTTTAACCAGTCAGCTGTCCGAATTCAGTTGCAGACRAATTATCTTCTAAAGGATGGTGGGAACTACATGTCACTGCTGCACTAGGTTTATTCAAAGAGCAGCATTCCTGGAGTGCTTGTCATTCTAAATGGCTTTGTTTCAGAAACAACAGGGAGTATAATTTTATCTCACTTTGACAACAGTCTTGGGWTCAACTCTACCACATTTCTAGCAAYGACAGAATTCTGAGAGCTCTTCCAAGTTTCCAAGCTGTTCTTTTCAGTAGGATCACCACAACTCTGGTCTTGTCTTGCAGAAAGGCTARAAAAGACACGCCATCCTGAAGACAGCTTTTGGGCCAAAGTATTTGAACCACTCCATATTGCAACAGCTCACCAAAAGAACTTCCCTAAACTCTAAATAACAAAGTTTTCAAACAGCTCTTTTCCTCTTTCCTTTGTTAGGACAACCTGTTTCTTTTTAATTAAAAAAGCCAGTGCCCTCCTGAGAGATAAACAAAAGGGAGGGGGGAACCACAGCCAAGTGAACAGAATCCATTCTCTGATATGCAGTTTGTGCATGGTTAATGGATGTTGGGCATTAATATTTCTTACCCTTTTGTCTGTGTTCACTGTAATAGAAACCCCTGTCTAGACTGAGTGGCTACTACAAGTAATCCCAGTAATATCCAGTAAAATCACTCTGAAATGTGATAGCTATAGTTATCAAGGAGCACTAGGATTAACTTGATTGATTGAACAATGGACTTCTGGTTTTTAACATGATCTATATGTGTCCCAAAATCAAAAAATATACATATGGTTGTAAACCCTTCAATGTGGGCAACTTATCATAGTCTGTAAATGTACTGACACACCCTAAAAGGAGAGAGATTAGTGCTGCTCTGAAATGAAAGGATAAATGGCAATGGCCATAAAGAAATACTTTCACCTAACCAGCCACTGAGTCTGCAAGGACAGCACCCATCAACCTCTCTATTGGTAGCCAGGGAGCAAATAATACACGCTGGATCAATCTCCTGTTAAAAGCTCTCTCCTGGAAACACATCACAGATGATGTTTGCAGCAGAGCCAACCAAGACAGCCATATCCTCCTCCTAGGGCAGTCTCAGTAGAAGCTCAACAAACAACTATTTCAATGAATGAGGAAAGTGAGATTTTACCAAAGGGGATGAGATTACATTGAATGTACTTGTGGAATTTAAATGAGCAGTAAAACATCTAGGCTCAGGTGTAGAGTGTCATCCACTTCCAGAAGGAGCATACAATACATGGTTTTCTTGCTGACCTAGCCTGGAAGATGCATCTGATGCACTCTGGGATGAACTCTGTGGTGCTTGTGGCTGATCCTTCTGAAGACTGATTCACATGCATGAATAACTAATTAATGCAGTATGCAAGACCTGGAATTAGGACTCCTCCTTTCATTTCTAGCTCTGTCCACAGATCTTCCTATGAATTTGGTCTAACCTCCAGGTTCTCTGTATATCCAAGTATGAGCCTGGAAATGAGAAAAATGCTTCTATCTGACAGGGTACAGTTAACATTCAGCAACTGATCTAAGCATGGTTAGATAGAGGATGGGCCATTCTTTGCTTTAGAAAAGCRTCAGGCTTTAGAAAAATTACTTGTTAAATAAGTTTCTTCCAATGAAGGACTWTTTAAAGGCTGAATTTTATCTCTAGGTTTCATACACAGTTCCCACTAACAAATGGAATCCATCATGACTCTGGAGTAGCATTTAGCTGTAGAAAAGATGACAAAGACTAAATATATGGTTACCAAGAATTTCAGCACCATGTAATTCTCTTTATATATGACTTTTGGAAAGACCTGAGAGGGAGATGGGCTTCTTTTTCATCTGTGGTGTACTGAAGAACAATGTGATCAGAAGGGAATGGCAAGGTACTAACTCTAGTGAATTCTACTGGTGTTCATGTTATTTCTGCCCCAATGTGTGCTAACACAGAATATTTGCGTGTCCAAATATTTTCAAGTTCTGTCACATGCTGCAGCTAAGAAGCAAGTTTTCTTACTGAGCATCATTGATTTCTTTTTTATAATGCACATGTGAATCATGTKTCATTTTGTTCCTTCATCAAAATGGCAGAATAGGTGGTTCAGGTTTGTTTAAAATTACAATTAAAAGAACTCCCAGTACATTGCCAATTGTTAAGTACTAACYGACCTGGGACCAGTCAGTCTGCTTGTTCCCTTTGTCTCTTTAAGTAATTTAATGTGAGCAGGACACAGCAGGAAAGGCAACTCCACAGAAAGCTCCTCATTCAGTTTTTTATTTTTCTGGTGGAAATATTTTCATTTCTGTAAGCTGGGACCATGCCCACAGACCAACCTTCCTCAAATGCTGACCAAAATCCAATACTTAAAATGAGTAAGAGATGAGTGATTTAAATCACTTCCACACCATCAGCCTCTATGGAGCTGTGAGAACTTCTCCTCAGGTGGAGATGTGGTCAGTGGGTTGATCATGTCTATCAAAATGAGGTAGAAGAATTCTCCTGCACTGACCTGACACTGAACCTTTTGCTGAGCCATTCACAGTGCAGGAAAATATTTATTTTATTACAGCCCTGCAGAATTCATCCTAGCCTAGTTATTCAGATTAAGACCAAATGCATTGAGCTTGTATGAGGTGAAGGTCTGTGAGACCTATATTTGGGATTTTATCTGTCTCCTTCTATAGGTGCTAGTGAAGCTGAACTGGCACAAAAGAACAGAACTGCAATATTAATAGAGCTCATGGCATCTTGCAAGCTTCACTGGGGACTCTGTAAAGTGGTTAGCCCTATCCTGCGTCAAATACTGTTTGCAAAGCATCATGTAACACAAGTCCCTCAGAATCCTGAGAAATTCCTTTTACAAGAAAATTCCTGAGGACCTCCTGGTAGACTGAGCAGCTCCAAGTCTTCTAACCTCRGCCTCCATTTGTTCCTTGCACGTCACAGAGCCCGCAGTCATCTCAAAGCCATAYTCAGTAAGAGCGCTAACTATCCTAACAGGAGTGGTGGGGTGGAGGAGGGAACCTCTTCCAAACTGGAAAGATATCAAGCTGTGGAGAGCTCATAGTGGGCACGTGTCTCTAGGCATAACCCAGGTCAGATCGTGGGACTCCTGATATATGATAGAAGGGACCCTTTGATCTATATCGAGACCTAACTCTGAGATGTATGGTAAGACATCATTGAAAAAAACTCATACGTTTCTGATTTTCACTGCATTAACGGTTATTCCAATAGCTATGAAAGAACTCTAGGAGATCTCGTGGGTTTAGACACTGATGAAACCATTAAAGTGTTTTCTCACCAAAATTTCTAAGTAATCCATGTTCTCATGGTAACAGCAAAATCCCTGCTAAAATATAGTTGCAAATATCCTGTTTCTTTTTATTGCTGAGCTGATATATCAGACTTGGGATATGAGATATACGATATTTCCATTACAACCATAATGTCTCTTTGGGACCTATATGGTGTCACTGTGTATTACCAGGCTTCAAGAGCAAACCTGAATACAAGGAGTTTATTTACTAAAAATATCATATACACACTTCCTGATTCATCAATTGTAATATAGAAATAATAAAAATAATGTAAAACTAAAAAGCTAATTCCAACATTTTAAAGCCCAAATGTATCTTTCAAACTTAGGGAATGCTGTTGGGAAAAACACAGGAAAATAATGTGAAGTATTTCAGAAGTTCTTTTATCTGAACATGATCATGAGAGAAAGTAACACCCAAATGAATAACATGAGGTTTTATTAATGTCTCTAGGGTTGTTTCTGTGCATGTGTGAAAGAAACCTTTATAAAGGAGGCATTATTTGAAGACGCCCCCAATTTCTATATGGTTTTCCAAAAGCATAACGATATATCATGAATACGGAAACAGAGATCTGCCATAGCGTTATCAGTCCAATCTATCTGGGAGTAGTTTGAGACGCAAGGAAGGGTGGTGAGATGCAGATGTTATCAATTAGCCAAAGAAGTTAACAAAACAATTTCAAACCACAACAGTTGTTCCAGCTGAAAAGTCTGAAGTTCGAAGTGAGTATTTAGCTGTGTCCTCACTTCTTTTCTTTGTGCTGATAGGAAGCCAGTCAGACCACAGCTGTGAAATCCCAGCTTTGGGAACCAGATCCACCCCATCAAATCCAAGGGGCAAGAGTCAAGACTGCATTGTGGGTATGTCCAGCCCTGAGGAATAAACCACAGCTAAAGCTGAACAGGTCTTGTAAAGTGGATATTGATTAAAAAAATAATAATAAGGGATAAAGAAAAGTAAACTTGCTCCTGCCAGTGGCAAAATCAGCAGTGATACAAAGRCTATGTAAATTGCCATTTAAAAGAATTACCCCAAATCATGGCAAATAAGGAAAATACGTGAGAAAAGATGATCAAACCTAGAAACAGGGAGGAAATGTCTTTGTTCTATATCCTGAAATGCCATTACCTGACTCAGAATCAATTACACAAGAGTCCGCACAGTTTTATAAATACTCCTTCCTCTTCAGACTATGCTGAAGCCTTGGCACCATCCCTTGATCACTAGCTAGAACAGCTGAACTAAGRTAGAGGGAAAATCAGGGATTTGTGTTTGCTGCTGACATAAAACAACAGATGTCSAGAGCACAGGAGAGACCAGAGACATTCTTTTTCTGCTCCAGCTGCCAAACTCCAACCCTCTGTCTCACTCCCTAGCTAAGCTAGCACAGCCCCTGCACATCCTAGCAGGCTTGTTATGTCAGCAAAATCTGRGTTTTGAAAGCAAGCCTCCAAAGGACACAGACATACCCAGTGGGACTAATATGATTATGCTCTCAGCCGCTGAAGGCACTGCAGGTTTCAGAAGGCACCCTGAGGACACTGCAGGATATAAGGGCAGTGAGTATAAGCAATGCAGAGCAATGGTGCTTTCAACGGGAGCCTGTATGAGCAGAGCRGATGAACCTGCTTGTCACCTCTGTGAGTTAAAGTCATCCAGGCTGTCCATCTTGATCTACTTTGGGAAAAGTCAATGCAGAAGCTACAAAACAAGTAAGTTCAAGATAAATAAAGCTAGCCTGCAAAGGTGTGACGCCCTGGCCTTGTCTGAGATGAGATTCCTGGTGGAGTCCATGGTCCAAGATCTTGTGCAGGAGACAGAAAGGTACTGCTGTGCTCAGTCAACAAGGCTGTTTGGTGACAAGCAGCTCAAACCAGGGAGAGGTTGTGGGTTACAGGGTTGGGACCACTAGGAACAACTGAGGATAGCTGRGCAATTGTATGTATCACGGTCAATTAAAAGTCAATGTACTACAGAGAGAGTGCAGCCAGAAGCTTGTAAGCCAAACATGATTGGAGGGTGTTTGTCGGTGTGGCTTACAAGAAATAATAAACAATAAATACTATRTTCTCTGATGCTGAAGTGATAAGAGGTAAAAAATAAAAAGGTGCTTTACCCGCAATTTTTCACTGTGCTCTACAATACGCAAAGGGGAGTGCAAGAGTTTATTTCATTACCTTGGGGCAAATAGACATCCATTTTCCACCATGAGTCCTGCAGGATATGGCCACTAGCCCAGAGCTGCTGTGATCTGTGGTGTGTCATTTGGATTGCATCTGCTGCAGGCTAGTCTAAGGTAAAACACTACTTCATTGAGTTTATTGCCAAGTGGTTGCACCAGCATACAAGCAGTTTGAACAGGCTCTGAGTCATGCAGTCATGGCACCTGGTGCACCAGTCCTTACATAAAATAGGACTGAGAGAGGCCCCCTGGGTTACTGAGCCTTGTCTCCTGCTATCACAGGCACCATGTCATATAATCCCCTTCATAAACACAGCAGCAGCTGTAGGAGAAAAGCCTGGAATGGCTGAGGATGCTGAATGCGAGGTGTTAGAGGTTCCTGAGTCAGTGGGATTTGGAGTATGCAAGGAATGCAGTTTTGCACTGTTTAGAAGAGCAAAATAATATTTTATTAATGAAGCTGGAAACTCATATATCCTGGGAAACACCCAAGACCTTAATTATGCCAGAGAGGCATCAGAGTAATGCAGTATTTGCTTTCTACTTCTGGCCTTGAGTTCAGAGAATTCTTTTTTTTCTGTTTTAACATTTGGTTGAGCGCAACATGCCAGCAGAAGAAAAAATCACACTGGTTTCCACTCCTGCAAGGTCTGTGTCTGTTTTAAATCATGAGAAAGGGAGACTTCTAATGAGGCTGATTCATATAATGATGTATTTTACAAGCTATTCTCAGCAGATTCACTGCAATATGTCATTCTTTATGTACCACGAGAGAAATATGAGCACACAAGCTTACGAAGGGTGGAGAAGTATCTGAATATCTGACTAGTTTTGCACCTCATGTGTTGGAGAAGGAGAAGAGAATTGGAAGATCACATAGAATATTGCTTCCAAAGCATCCAGACCTCAGGTCAGCTGTGAACTCCACTCCAGTAAATATGAACATTACAAGACTTAAGTGTCTTAAAACTTATTTCCAAGGAAGTGTCTCATTTTATTACAACACGAATAAGAGACTCTAAGGTAATATTTACTTTGTTTTACATTTCATAAAAAAAAGACGACTGTAATTTCATGGAGGCTCTAACAGGAATTCCTCTTTCCATCCAAGCGGAAGAAATCCTGTTCAGGACCTTTCCCTGAGGGCTGGAGAAAAGCACATTAACATGGAAACTCCCACTCTGCTTTATTTGTGAGTTACTCTTGCAGGAGGATGAGGCTCAAATTCAGAGAAGCTATAACTGGACTAACTGGCCAAAGGCTGTGACATTAAGGGGTAGGCGAGGGTGAAGGATCTATGCTGAGAGGATAATCCCAAAGACGCAGCTCTCCAGCTGATGAAAATCAGAAGAGATTCCCACCCAGAAAGAAGGTAATTGCAGGGGCTTGGAGGAAAATGGTGCAGCAGTTACTCCAACTCCGCCTGTCACTTCCAGCACTGACTTTCCCAGCAYTGTCTTTTAAGATGCTGGAGGAGGGGTTGAGGCTCTTTTAATGAAGTGAAAGGATGAGCAGGAGGCCTGTCAAGAACAGCAGTGGAAAGAGAAAAGACATATGCAAAGAGCCCCGTGCATGGGGAAACCAGAGCCGTAGCCTGTTCCAGACCCAGGAGCCTCTGGAGCACAGATGTCTCCAGGAATTCTCCACGCTGCACCCCAAAGAGTCTTGGCCAGGTGAAGAGTGAGTCACTTCCGTGCGGAGCTGGAGGGCGAGGCGGTGCAGGCCAGCGGCAGCACCAGCGCCGAGCTGCGGAGCACGCCTGCCAGCACGGGATGACGCCCCACAGTGCTGGGCCCTGGGGACCTCGTGCTGAAGGATGGCTCAGACACCTTCCCTCGGTCAGCTGTGACTGGTGAGTCCCACCTGGCCTCGGCTTCTCGACCCGGGGTGTCCTAAAGGCGCAGCTGCAGGTCTTCTCTGTGCACCTCATGCAAACCCGATGCCTACTGTGTCGAAGGGGCCCTGCTCTAGCCTTTTTCTCGCTGCCAATGTAGCAACCTGACTCTGGCAAGGCGAGCTGGCCGCCGTTCCCTTGCTGGGCTGCCAATATACCTCCTCTTCCTGGCCCGAGGGGTCACCAGAGAGTGATAGAGGCTCCTGCCAACTCTGTCTGCTTGGGAACAGGGGACCCAGCTTGGAGCCCCAGCCCAGATCTTAGCAGTTCCCTGCTGCTAGCTCACAGATCAGCCCTTCTGGATTTCTTCAAGGCAGGCTGATTTTATTTACTAATTTTTTTAATTGTTTTGTGGCCTCTTCAGTGATTTAGTCATAACACCAGGGTCAGCCACCAGCTGCTGCCCATTCCCACGGTATAACCTGCCCATTTTACTGTCTTTCCTTAAATGTAATACGTGGTGCATTTGTGTCTGGTACTTTCTCTGGTTTCTGCAATTGAAATTTTATCCGTTCATGAAGTGCCCAAAATTCTGCAGAGACACTTGGCTTGAACACTCGTTTCATTGTTGAAAGCCAATACTGCTTTAACAGATGCAGTAAAATTGTGAGAATCTGAACTCGATTTTTCTGCTATAACTACCACAGACGAAAGAAGTCTACTCCACATAGTTAATATTTCTGTTGCTTACTGGCACATGAGAATTAAAGGTGTTCTGGTAGTTTTCAATCCTTTGTGTTGCCTAAGTACTTTTGGCCAGATCCTTAGCTGGAGTAGATGGATGTAGATATGCTGCAGTCAGCAGAGCTATGCTGATTTATACCACCAGGCATATTTTTTTTTACATGTAGTTATCCTTAGAAAGCAATCACCAGGCTCCCTCAAGCTGATTTCACATGACTTGCAACTGYAGTTTCAAAAGTAATGCTGTTCCTGAAGCTTCGGCACCCCTCTCGGCATGTTCCCACACTGTGCAGGCATCTGTTCAGGGTACAAACTCCCAGCCTCCACTTGAAGTATCATTCATCCTTAGACATGCTTAGCTGCATAATTATTGTGTTGCCTTGGACAATTTTAAACATCATTTCATAATGGAGCAGAAATCTCTAGACCAAGCTGTCAAGTAATTTTCATTGCAATAATTTAAAATATGCAAAACCTGTCATTTCCTCCTCTTGGGGAAACAAAAACAGAACAAGTCAATTGAAAGACTGCATTGCTACTGCGCACTCTGTCTAAACCCCATATCTTTAGATTCTCCTTCAATATCATTTCTGCCTGGTGAGTTAGAGCAGTGCAGACCAGTTGCCTTCCACGTCTGCCGCAACTAAACACCCTGTGGAGATGTTAGGCTCTGTTTAGTGTACAGAAATCAGTCCTGAGTTACACAGCTATCTCCATTCAGCAACACTGTTTCTCTGTTCTCTGCCAACCATGCAGGTTTGTCACCATTTGAAAACAATTATTTTCCTCTGACTTGGCATTTTTGGCTGCTGCCCAACTGCTTGGGGCACTTTGGGATTTATAGTTAGAGACCCTCAAAGGAATAGTTATATCTTGAAAGTTGAAACTATTTCCAAAAGGCTAAAATGTAACTTTCAGCTGAGTGTGGTTTCCCCCACTGGAATTGCTTCGTAGGGATCTAGACAATTCATTTTCCTGCAACAGAGTGATTGCAGGAATAGTTAAGGACTTGGGCAGAGAGAAGAGGTGGTTTTCTCTTACACCAGTRCCATTTTATCTGGTGTACAGGGACTTTAAACTAGCTGTATAATTTACTTCCCTTTTGAGAACTTTTACATCCTCAAAAAGTGTGAATCAAATCTTCTAACTGGAATAACCCCTTATGAAGAAATAACGCAGAGTAATTCGTTTAGTAAATGAGGCTAATAACAATGTTCATAAGAGAAAGAGAGGAAGATCCAGGGAATATGGCCAGATCTGKCTCCCACTGAAGTGTGTAGTACCCCTAAAAGTCCTCACACACCTAACGCAAAGGTCCTGACCGAGGCAGGCTGTCTCCCACGAGGCGCTTTGAGTTTGAATGTGTCACCAGTGGGGAACACTGGGCACGGGGGCATACTCTGATCACTARCTGTATGATACAAAAAGATGTGCCAAGCAGAAATTTCTATAGTCTTCTTAGCAAACACCCTTCCACGGATCGAAGAACAGGTCTGGACAGCTCACCAACCTGACACACTTAGGACTTGCTCATTTCTGTAGCCAGGAAARCATAAAGGAGCATGCCTCTAGCAGCACTTCTGGAAACATTTGATACCCTGGTCTCCCTACATAGCGTGTTTATAGAGCAATCGACTGGAGTGGCTTTGGACATGACTTCCTTCAATGCTCCAGCTCACATTTCTGCAGCCTGCTACTGCCCACTCATTTAAAGARAGAAAAAATTTTAATCATCTTCCAAGTCTGATTTCTGCAGTTGCAACAGACATCCTGAAGTGTAAGCGTTTACCTACTCATTAGTAAAACACGCAAAAGACTGCAGTAAGAACAAGTGAAGCTATGTACCTTTATATAGGCCAGAAGAATGTCAGTGATTTTGGATAATAACTTTGGTACAGATATGGTGAACTGAAGGTTCAGTGTGATGGTGTGAAAGGACAACACCACTTTCCCAAGCGGAGAGTAACAAGAAATCTACACAAAGTAGAGAATTTGGTACATAGAGAATTATTTTGAACATAAAGAAAAGTAATGAGTATCCACATTGGATCAAAAAAGGATTTTCAAGGCTCTATCATGGCATGAGTCTATTCATCTGCAGTTAAATGAGCCTTTTCTCTTCCCATTCACGATAATGTTACATCCCTACAGCAGAAGTAATATAACAAGGGCACCTTTACATAGACATTTAACAGTCTACATTATATTATAACAGGTGGGCAGGAGGAAGAAAGCCAGCACCACTGGACTGTAAACCTCTGGCAGGATAAGAGATTCAAGGGGAATATTACTAACACCTAGAGTCCAACACAATTTAAAATAAAATAGATAAATTTGCTTAGTGAGTGACAGCAGCATCTGGTAGGAATGCAATTGTGAAGCACATCATTTATCAAAGCTATGCTTTGCCCTGCAGCTTTATCAGTCAGATTTCTTTACAGAGCTTGACTACATCACCATCTGAAAAGCTCATATTAAAATGCAAAGTTAGATCTTACCTGCTTTCACCGGTTATCCAGTCCCTTGCCTCACACTGCATTTCTGACACCTTTGCCCCTTGCAGACAAGAGCTCCGTTCAGCACAAGTTTTAGGTGATATTCAGATTGCTTTCGACACTCGGAGTGCTTAATTCTTCAGGCTCTCTGGAATATATTGGCATCAGGGGTGAATAATCCCTCCCAAGTCATCACATCAGGCCTGTTTTACTAAATCTTTCCATTATTAAGAACAAATTTAAACAGTTCAAATATGCTTATTTTTGTAAAGAGTCTTTTAAAAATAGTTCATAAATTTATGAGCCAGCATATGCTACAAAAATACAATAAAAAAGAAGAAAGTCAGTGACATATTTTAGCCCAGTTTAAACTATCTGTCAGCCCTATCCTCCCATCTTGTACAAGTGGTTTTGCATAAAATTAGTTAGCAAAGTCCTGCTAGGGTTAAGAYGTTCTTTTGGAAGCAAAGAGCAACACTTCATCTGCTTCATTAGCCCACRGCTGAGTTGTTATCCACATTCCCAAACAAGCAGATAGGATTTAGAGATGTACGCGTGCAGACGCAGTGACTCCGCACCTCAGGAGGAGGGAAAAGGGCCTCCCAAAAACCCAGCTGAAGATTCAAACCTCTCGCACAAACTCCCTGTGTCCATCCTTGTTATTCATACCTACGTCCAAGAGAAGCCAGCCGCATTCAGAGAAGCAGTTACGAAAAGGAGTCCCTGAAACTCTGGTATGTCCCCCGCCATAGCTTAGGTGAATTCATGTCTGCAATATTGCCAGACACTAAAGGGATCTTTAGGGGAAAGAAGCCAGGGAAGCCCTTCTCCTGGAGCAACCTGTAGGCTGCTCTAGACAGCCCTGCGTAGCAGGGCTCGCAGATGCGCTCTGTGTGCCTGGGTCTCAGCTGGGCAGCAGGGCCASACTATTGCGATAGCGTCTAGGAACTATCAGCAGCTCCCAGGGGTGTTACTATAAAAGCTTAGTGAATTAGAGCCCTGTATAATTGAAACCCAGACTTCTCTCAGAAGCATGCTTACTGCTTCCCTCAGGCCAATGTACTMGTGCAAAACACTCACCACTGCCCAAAAAGGGATCTGTGCTCTCTCCTTACACACTTCTACAACAGTAGTGCCGTGTGACTTCGGCTGGGGTCCACCCCTGCTGCCAGGTGTGCAAGAGAGGAGGTGCAGGCCCAAACCKGGGTATTACCGTACTCTGCCCCAGAGTAAGCTCTGTGAAAATCGCAGTGGTTTGGTCAGTGTGTTTTTAAATCTCTGGCTCTTTTAAAGCAACAGACTGCAAGTGTGCGGTGGTTCATTGTTATTGCAGGAGTGTCTTTTAAAGATGGTCCCCTGGGGCCATCTTGAAGCTTCAGCTTGACAGGTGTATGTAACATACCSAGATCCAGGGAGAAATCCTGCCTTGTCAGTTGAACTGAAATGAGTCAATGAACAGAAATGACAGAGCGGGGGTTTCACATGTGGGTTAATTTACAGCATCTCTAAGTGTTTGCCATTTCGGTATTTGGAAATCCTGTCACATTCTTTGCAAAAGTATGAATTATAAATTCTGTACTGTATGCCAGTCTGGCCCCCACTGAAAGCCTTACAAATACAGATGTTTCAAGAGTTAGTAGCTAGCTTGTTTTTCCTTTTCTATAGAACCACAAAGACAAAGGGGGATGCAGTACCTTGTAAGCCAATCTACTGCCCTATCGTAGCAATACTTTCCCATAATGGTGTTTTATTTACCTTTCAGGATGATATCCTGCTACACTTACATAACTAAATGTAAAGCATTTYGGTCTGTTTTTTATTCAAGCACATTCCTCTCTTGAGTAAAGCCCACATCTCAAGGTACAGCTCGCATTAGGCAAGTTAAAGCAAAATCTGATGTTAAAAACACATAGATTGGGGGCTGAGATTTTGTCTTTTTCTCCTCAAAACACCAACCTTACACCTTCCAATATTCCCACTGAAAGCAAGCATGATTACACTACATGAGGTATAATCAAAGCAGGAAGRTGTATTTATACAGCACAAGAAACATACTCAGGTATCCAGAGAAGATTAGCATATCTTGCTACCACATTGGCCTCGAGGTTTAAAACAACAGTTCTACTGCAGAGCACCATAACTCCATCTCTGATTTTCAACTGGAATCTTCTGATAGGAAGAAAAGCAGAACAAATATCTCCTTTAAGCCAAAGATTTCAGTGTAGGTTTCTCCAAGGCTAGCACCTCAAAGACCTGTGGACTTGAAATAAGGGTGGCTAACATTTTAATCAAAAAGTGTTTTGAAAAGAGTAAATCTCAGAATTTCCAAACAGGTGCAGTGCAACTTTGATAACAGAGATTCAGATCATCATCAGATCTCTATCAGCAAAATGTCACATACTTGCTCTGAAAAGATCTTCCATTATTCTAGACCACATCTTAAACTATTCACCAACTTTTTTATATTTAGATAATCCTAAATGCTCTGTACTTATTTGGTACTAATTACTATCTGAAAAGCTGTCTACACACAAACGTCTATGATCTTACAGCTAGTCTGGAAGCACTTTTTTTCCTAGAAGTTCTGTGCTTCTGTGAAGAGCTACAGCCACAGCACTGTAGGCACATCAGAGCATCCTTCTACCCTCCGCGTGCTGCCTTCAGCTATGTGGAGGAGCAAGCAGAGGGACAGCATTGCCTTCTGCATCAGCAGTTGCTACTGAAGCAAAGCCTGGAGCTTATCAGATAGTGCCGTTGTCTGTTAAGAAAGTACAGCCTAAATCCACAGGTTCAGCCCTTTTGCTGTGACAGAGCAGCTCTTAGGCAGGCACTCAGATGTTTTGGGAAAGTGAACAAAAAGCAAGAGCTCCCCTTCATCCCATCTTATGTGACAAAGTTGCTTGTAACAATCTCTCTGTGCTCCTTCTCCCTATCTCACACTTGTATCTACCCAGTTCTGATGAGGGAGTAGGACACCAGAGTAACCCTTCTGTTTGCTCCCTGCTCATCTCTGTGGCTTCCCTAGAGAAGATGGCAATAGGAGTGGGCTTCATGACCTATTACTTATTCTGGCAGGCTGCTCAGAATGGGCACATGAAACCCAAAGTACTGGCTCTGACTCCTGCAGAGTGTTGTAGCTTAGCAGACCAAGACTATCCCTTTTCACTGTTGAGGTGTTCATCTTTTCAGTCCCCCAGCAGGGAAGTCTTCTCAGAGTGCCAGATAAAGAACATGTTCTTGAGTCATGTATAACCAAAGAGGTTTGGAGAGGTGTAGGATTGCCTGGACACTTCATAGCCTCTTCATTATCACAAACCCCAGCAGTGTGCATCAGGTTCAACACATTTACGGTCATCGCATATAATGCTGTGCTATTGCAAAACATAGAGTAGTGCTGACATGGCTGCAGAATAAAGCCAATTTCTATTTCATTTCTGGAAGTACTTTCCAAACGCTTCTTCAACCAGATTTCCTCATGCCAGCCCCAGCCTCCACTGGGCTCTGATGAGGGAGAGCAACAGTTAGAGAAAATGACCAATGCTGGACTGTCTTATTACTTACGTTTTGGTAACAGTTCCYTTTGCTGTGACTACATCAGTAAGCAGTGATAACAGCTCTTTTCTCCAGGGCCACATCAAGCTGCTTCAAGGCAGATTTTTTTATGTCTTCTTTCTCATGCCATAATRCACAGGCTTCATGTCCAAAAAAGTCTTCTGTCACATTCAGTTCCTGCAGCATTATTCTGACAAAAATCAGTCACTAAGGAAAGTCCCTGATGTCAGAGGTTTCATCAAAGCAAAGTAATAAATATTGCAGCAGTCAGCTAGTCTTTGGAGTCCTGCTGGTGTTGCCAGGAATCTCACTTACTCCTTCAACACTGTTGTCAAAAGAATTGCATTTGCTAGAGTTTCTCTTTCCTTCCACTGCTTTTTTTCCCCTCCTCCCCCTTTCCTTTTCTTTTCTTCCTAAGGAAATGAGGGCACATACAAGTGAGATACTGTACCATCTTTATCACTCCACCATCTGCAAATGGTTTCATTCTTCTGACAATTTCACATGCAACCTTATAAAAAGACCTGACGCACTTATGCTGCTAACTTCAAAGATGCACATAGCTATGTTGGACTAGTCAGTGCTGATGGGGCAGACAGTAAGAGGCTGTCTTTGATTTTTTTGTGAGAATCTATCTCTGTGTTAAATAGCTAATGGGTGAGAAAACGATTCTTCCAGTTGTACAACTCAATCCTTTAAAATGAAGTCAGAGAACACATTAGTGGTCAAGTGAGACTAAGAAACCCTGGAAGTAAGAAATGACCCTCAGAATTTTCCACTTTATCCTACAAAGAAGGCCAAGAAAGCTCTTGGCAAGACTGTAGATATTCCARTGGGATTTAATACTGTGCTTTTCCTACTTTTAATACTTTCTCTACGTCCACATATTAATGGAGGGTAAGCATATTAACAGCAGGAAGGTAATTGCACTGTCAAGACCAGAAGTTTCATGGTGAATGGAGGCAATTCTCTCCTGGCAGCAGGCTACCAAACTCAAGTCAACTACACAGTGCCCATCCTCATGCAAACTGTCTTTTCCTTGGGATGGCGCTGTGGACAGGTCAGATGTTAAGTGGCAATGCCTGAACCTCGTTCTTCCATGGGCTTCATTGTGTTCAGTTCCAAACACTTCTGCAATGCATTCAGCACTCTCAGCTCCCATTTGAATCCAGGCCTTGGAGATGCTCAGGACCTCGCAGTACTGAGCTCTGTTTGACTTGCTCCTCCAGAGTCAACAGTCAGCCCAAAACCTTGTAACATGCGGGAGTACAAACACCAATGAATCTTTTCTGCCTCCTTGCTAAAGGCAATCTGAGTGTTTCAATGGCTGTTTTCTTCACATGAACATTTTTCTATTATCTCTCTGCTAGAGAAGGTCATGACATTATATTTTGCCATGTGGAAAATTTAACCAAAAGTAAAGCTATTTTTGTTTTCATTTATATTTCCAGTTCTTCRTAATGTCAGGGGAATGTCAGGTACCTGAGCCCCTTTAACTTCAAAATGACTTTTTAATGAAAACTCATTTTTCCCATAATGAAGACATGGTTTTCTGTTCTCTTGAACACTGTTATTTTTATTTTAAGAARTTCTGCAGAAAATGACTTTGGTTCTCTTTTAGTAATGAGCTCCCATGTAGCAAAGTAGAACACTGCCTTGAAATATATATATATAAAAAAAGAAATACRGGGAGAAAAAAGTATCTTTTTAGTCTTTTGATAAAAATGCTTACTTTTTCTTCTTCATTTCTTATAGGTTAAAAAATACTTATCAAATCAAAGGAGAGAAAGTCTTGAATATTCCTCTTTGGCTCTGTGCTCAAACTTAAGGGTTTTTTTTTTTTATTTCTCCTTGGCTGTTCACAAGCCCAGAGGATTTCTTTTTTATTTTTAAGCCTCTCTAGAAAGCGCAGTCTTCTCTCTGGGGACAAGTTCTAAAAGAAACAAATCAAGAGACGAGGAATTTTGGTAGTCAGTCCACTCTGGTTCATTCCTTTGTCTCTCTCCTGTCACGACACTTTGATTCTGCATCCCCCACATCTCTCAGCCTTTTGAGGCATTTATAAATTATAGAAATATTTATTATTGTGGAGAAAATATGATCATTCACTGAACTCATGGTGAACTTTGCACGCATGCTCATTCCTTTTATCCAGAAATTTTTTTTCATAGGGAGGAACTCGCTTAAAGTCTGCAGACTTTTAGGGTGATTTCAGCAGGTGATTTCAGGCTTGTACTGGGGAAACTGGACAAGAGCAAAATGCAAGGTCTTCTTTTCTAAACTGAATCTGAAATGTTCCTTCATTTTTGCAGAGTTTAGCTTATAGATACAGCAAGCACAAAGTAGGAGGGTAAACCTCTGAAAAAACTACCAACTACCATCATCCCACACAGGTTTATGGAAACGACGTTATGAAATTTTCAGTTCCTAGTGTTGTTAAAATATATGTTCAAGAGAATGAGGTGTGAAAAAATGTTTAATGCTATTAAAATRTAAGTGTCACTTTCTCTGGTACATGCTAGAAGGATTATCTGGTAGATATTTAACAGGGATCTTCTTATTGCCTCAGTTTTCCAAGACTTTCTACTAGAAAGGAGAGTTCAATGCAGGAGTTTTCTGATATCCAGGTATGGAAAAGGTTGATAATTCCTAATCTGTGGGATATGGTCCACTGCTGATTTTGGAGCTAAAGGATAATGCCATGTTTCCTTTCATGCTCCTCCTTGTAGCTGAAAAGAACAAAGTTCCTCTCAGTGTATGTTATTTTGTCAAGGCAGAGACTCTTCTTGGATATAGACACTCTGGATTTGAACTCAAGTCTCCAGAGAAGGCCACTTAATCCTCAGAAACACCTACAGTAGCCCCCTTAAAGACTCCTCACTTGCTATGTCTTGTGTGATATCTTCCATTAACGCAAGCAGGGACCCACACTGCCTGATCACTAAATGATCTGCTCTCCACAAGGCCAGAAAATGAATGCATTTAATAAGGATTAACCCCTGCTGGCACTAGGGAGCAATAAATATTATAGCGCCAGCATCTGTAACTCTATAGTTATCATTGTGTCAGCATTTCTGTTATAAACCAGGGTTTGGGGGGGATTAGAACTCAGCCATAAAATTTGCTCCAGGCTGAAACTTGGCATAAAAAAAAAATCTCAGTCTATGATTGCTTTTCTTTTTTTAAAAAGCCTGTGGGGGGGCGGAACTCTTCAGTCTATTTTAAGTTGAAAAAGAGCAAAATATGAGACTCTTCCCAAATTCTTAAGACCAGCATCTGGGCCTTTGGGAATCAAGAAAGGGAATCTGGGAATCTGGCTGTGATTGCACTTAGGGTGAGTTTTCACTGGGGTATCAGAAGTTCAGGGATTAAAGAAGACTTTTAGCATTTCTTGAAAGCCGAAAAAGCTTTGTCATATTATATGAAAGAGCTCAGTCCTTTAGCAATGGAGCTTTTTAAATGCATCTTGCTCCCCATTTTGTAGCAGAAAAGTGGATAGTTTTAAACTACCAGGACTTCCAAACCACCCTCAGTACCTTGGCCAAGTCAGAGGTAAGTAGTTTCACCACGCTTTTTGTGCTAAGCTGTGGTGGAACAAGGGGACAGCTTGGGGTAACTGAAAGAACGTTTGTTTGGGGTTAATTCTGTGCCCAGACCTGGCATTTTTAGCATAACTTGTTCCCTCTCAGAAACCAGATGCGTGACCGAGAGGGCCGATGCGACAGTAAGGCATCCCAGGGCTGCTGGTGCTGGAAGGCATGGAGGAACAGTCGGCAGAGACCTCTGCTCGGGGGTGTCACGCATGAGGCTGAGCCTGTCTCAGCTGCAGACRCTCATCCGCCTGTTCCTGCCTTCCCACTGTACAACAGCACTGCGCGGGGTTCACTACCAGCAGAGGAACTGCAGTTTGGAGGAAAGCCTGATTTATCCCTCCCTGTATAAACACACACTATCAACCGGGTTGCCACTGCTTCGTGGCACCCTGAGGAGCAGAACATGAATTAATTTGTTTCCCCAAAGTAAGCTTTTCTCTTAGAAACAGGAGTGCTATTTTGTTTCTCGTGCAGTCTGAGGTACAATATTGAGTTCCAGTTTCCCTTAAGAGCTGAGCTTCATCCTCCTTCTACTAGGATGGTTTTATTTTAGTTACCAAATATTTGAGGTTAAAGTGAATAGTTCATCTTTAATGGGATTATCTCTTTCAATGTTTGCTTTCATTACAGTTTGAATTGCTCTGAGCATGAGAATCTAACCTCACCAAAAGCATATTTTTGTAATTTGATACAAACTAAATTTAACCTTTGACTCTCATCTATAAAGACGTTACTTTTTTCCACCAAAAAGCAGAATGTTAGATTAAAGATCTGCCAGTTTCAATTTCCAGGTTGCTAACCTTCCTGTGATTGGGTCCTGAAACATGGAAAGCTGAGTATTTAGCAAAGGTATTTAATATTAATAGTAACAGTCAAGATGGTCTTATATCTCCTACTTTTTTATTAAAAGTAGGAGGTCTTACACCTCCTACTTTTAGTTTAAATAAAATAAAATTTAGTTAAAATAAAAAAGTAGGAGGTATAAGATCGTCTTGACTGCTACCAAATGAAGGTTCTCTACTGATTTTTAAAAAGAGAATAATTTCCTTGACCTGTACTATACAATATAGTGGACCTCTCTGGAGAGAGATACTTAAAATACAATCTTCTTTTTAAGATACTTTACCACTTCATCATAATTCTTTTGTTAAACAAATAATTTTTATCCAAATGCTTTGGAATATTAAGCCTGTGCTTAAAAAAAACAGCTTCATGTTCTCTCTTCTGAGGATTGACTCTTAATGTGATACAGAAAAGGAAACAAACTCTTTGTATTATTCTATATTTTTCTCCAGTAAATCATCAGGGAATTTGGAAGAGAGATGTTGCTTTTTAGAAAAAGTAGATTCTTGTTCTCTTCTGAAAGAGTCCTCGTGGAGTTTTTCACTTCTGTTCTGATCAGATGAAGTGCTGAAACTTTCACTGAAAAAGCTTTTCAGGTATTTATCAAGATTTAAGATTTTTTTTTAAGAACACTTAAGCATGAATGAAAATTTATTACRTCTCCAGTCCTGCAAAGGATAGTTCACAAGTGGATCATCTGCCAGAGCTCTGGTGAAGTCAGTGATACCGCTTCCCTGCATTTCTGCCGTATCAAAGTAGAGGGGGAAACAACTAGCTTCATAAGTCAGGACGCAAAGGGGATCGTGGGTGCTTTTATTTATTTATTTAATACCAGAAAGTTCACCAGGAATTCTACAAAATTCCTACGGCAGCAATACTTTTTACAACACRATTTTTGTGCTGTTCATAGGAAAGCCTTTGTGTTCGTACACATGCTCAGGCTCCATATGGAAGGTTGATTCTAGTATRAAAATTACACTCTGTTAAATCTGCCTATTCTGTGAAGGGAAGCAAGCAAGGAAAAAAAAATAGAAAAAAAAAAAAGAAACCTGCCTTATATTTCAGCTCAGCAGTCTTCAGAAAAGGATACTGCAAATAAAATTCAAATTGTAACACATACTGCGCTAATAAATGGTCAGCTTAGAAGCATTTCCTGTTTATACACTGTGTTAATAAGCATCCATCACCCATGTCACATATACGGGATACCAAATTCAAATGTCAAACAAAATGTAAGAGGTCACACATTTTCCTTTGCTAACTAAAAGTGTAATTCATAAATATTATTGCTACCAAACTCTCCATCTACAGCACTTGTTTAGAAATATGCACATGTAATATAAATTGTGATTAAGTTAAATGGGTATATTATTTCCTGTTTTAAGGGCGAACAGCAGCATGAATTATGTTTTACTCAATAGGCATTTCAATAAAAACGTATAGACTAACAAGCTGCTATCATATACTTCAGCTGCACAGACTAACTTGAGAAGGGTCTTACGATCCACCACTGATATTTAAACTGTTTTGCTATCTGTTATATCTGCTGATGCACGGAAAAGCATTTCCTTAACTCAGAACCTCTTCCCATTTTTTTGTTATAAAAATAAAGATTATTTGACTGTAGTGAGTTTATACATGCAGAATAAATAAGACAAACGTATCAGCTAAATTCATTTTTTTTCTGTTTACTGACTTAGGCAATGCAGGGTTTGAGGAAGTCTCTCTGTGAAAACAATCAACAGCTTCTGTCTTTTGAAATTACTCACTTCAGTTTGCAGAAATCAAACACTTGAAGAAGAAAATAAAGCACAAGAATGGCTTAAACRCAGATATTTTTAAAAATAGGGAATGTGCCTTCAGTGTCATGTAGTTTATATATTTTGTAGAATTTTCTGGCTCTTTTCTACAGTAACTCATTTGATACTGTATTTCCTATTTATCTGAAGCATTTTAGGGCCTGATCAGAATGTTCTGAGGTCTGCTGGTAGATCAGATTTAAATGAACTTAAAATTTAAATTTTCAATTTAAAATTGAAAGTCTGATGTTAAAGTAATAAAGTTGTACTGACAAAATGTTCTCCTTTCAGGCCCAACTAAAGAGTCTTCTTGCAAACAAGCACAATGAAAACATTAGAATGGAATAAAAAATATATCTTTTCCTCAATTGTTATGTAAAAAATGTCAGAGTCACTTAGCTTTGCTGAGTGCAATTAAACAATAGACAGGAGGAAAGCTACATTTTGCTAAAGAAATATCTTAGATTGTATGTAAAGAGGGTTATTCCTACTGAGTAGCTGCATACCCCAAGATAAGCAAGCCCAGTTACTGCTTCTCTTGAACAACTGCCTACAAAACTTTGTCGCAAATACCGTCAAATCAAAGGCTTTCAAGGCAAATAAGAATGCCACACATTCCCAAGTTATCTACTCTTTTTTTTTTCAAAGCTTTGGTAGAAAAGAGATTTTACTAAGTTGCTGGAGTCTGGTGTTCTTTTAAAAGCTTGTAAAATAGGAGTCTGAATATTTTGTTTTATTAGCAGGAACATAGTACATAGCAAACGCATAGAAGATCACTAAAAAGGAAGGGGTGCTAAATCCTTTAAGATACTCAGAGATGAAAATAAGTTCCATATTCTGAAAATCATAGGAAACCAGGCATATAGGAACATTGTGCATTAATATAATTCAGACTATTTTACAGTAGTAYAAAATCTTTGATGTGTCCCTATTTATGAAGTGAAGATACAATCAAAGCAGATACAATCGAAAAGGGAAAATATCATTCCACTTAAGGATTCCAGTGAAGGAAAGAAAGTCTTATTCATTAAAATCCCAAGACTGATAAATAACTAATTATTTTAATCTTATTCTGCATGGTTTGGTCACTGAATTTCAGTAGTTTAAAATATAATAAATGGAGGCAACATAACAAATTGAGGCAAAATATTATCAATGATATGTATTACTGTGTGATTTCCTTGAGAGCAGGCAAAAAAATACAGAAGTATTCCCACATCTATTTTTAGAGCTGAGTTTGTTGTGCTGTGGGGTTATATTGCTCATTTTTCACCACTGCTTGGATAGCTTTTTGGTATTCCTGACCATTCCCAGATCTTGGAAGCATTGTAGATGTTTATCACAAATATACTAGTCATCAGAGAAGGAGGTCTGCTTTCCCACTGTACTCCAGTAATCCCACTAAAGCATGGAACCATATTGTCCATCCATCTCCAAGGTGGAAAGAGAATTCCCCAGGCGGTTCAGAGAGCAGCCTCCGGCAGTCGGCTCCAAAAAGAGAAGATGCTGGGTAGCAGCAACATTGAGGCTCTAGAGCTGATCCAGAGAAAGAGGCCTGTAATGGGGATGAACCAGGCCTTTTGGGATCTCAAGGAGTCACTGGAGCTGGAAAACCAGCCCTACAGCTCAGTCCATGAGGGAAGAAAAGATGATGCAGGAGGGAGGAGAGGATGGCAGCAACTACTGCTAGGGGAGAGGGAGGGTGACCCAGCTCGAGGTTAGGAGGCCCTGCATGCTCAAAGGAAACCTTTCATGAGTAAATGCAATGTCCTTACACTAGTGAAGATCAAACTCTTCCTAATCTGTTTCAATAGACAAATGACTTAACACATGTCTGCATATTCTCCACATAAGCTTTTTAAAAATAACTGACAATATTAGTAGAACTGATATCTGTGTAYGTTGAAAAACAGCAACTGGAATAAGTAGGAACACATTTTCTTTTCTTTCCAAGAGGCCAAATCCTTGCTTTTTTCCCCCTTCATCAAACAAGTACCATTTCCTTGAAAGATAACAAATTTTCTGAAGACCAACAGAAATAACGCAAATGCATATTTTTCTGGTCCAGAAGCACTCTATGCATGTTCTAGCTGATCCCAGTTAACTGACAGATCTTCAAAATCGGTCTCTTTTTTATATATTTATTGCTAAAATCCCAGTTCATGTCTATGTCAACTTTTTGATGAAATCTCTTCCTGTTACAGACATCTTGTGAATGTGCAGTCATGTACCAGCAGATCTTTATGCAATAATAATTTATGCAAAATTTGTGACAAATTAACCAGTGTTGCCACCAAGGATATTCACAATATAGTGACATTTTAATGATGCTTATTCTCCTCCTCTCCAAGATCTGTTTCACTTAAAATGAAAACTCAGTAATTTTAATAGGTTGTGAGAAAGCTTTGTGCTGCTTTCATTTAATATACACAGTTATTTAGAGCACCTCCTCCACTGGAGGAGGCAAAAATTCTTTACTGTTACGCCAGGTTTCCATTTTCTTTGCATTCCCGCTTGCAGAATCTTACAACTAAAATGAGTCAAAACAACATCTAGCTACTGATACAGAAACATGAATTTTAAAGAGCCTTAGGCAAGGATTTGGGAAGGTGTCAATACCTCAAACACTAGCATTTGGTTCAAGAAAAAAGGAAGATCATTTAATAGCCAACCACCAATTAAGCCAAAAGTGATTTCTACAATGTACTTGCAGGTTGTGTTCTTTTATCAAAAATTTCATTAAAACCTGTGCATTATCCACAGAAACAACAGACACAGTTGTCTCCAACCCAAGTGTTTTCTGGATGGATGTGACTAATAGAGATCTCTGTGTTAAGTCATCTCCTCCAGAGAAGACAGTCAGAAACCCCTCAGTAAAAAGCTGATTCATGCACTAAAGATTCATATGTGGAATTTATGCATGCACTGAGAGGTAAATGAGTGCAGAGTCAAGGTCCAGAGGATGCGAGTAATGTAATAGACAAAGACTTTCTGGAAAGGACCATCCTCTTTGCACTCCAGTGCTCTGTTTTGGAGAAGAAAAGCCTACATAGTTCTTCTTTCAGGACCTAAAATATACAAAGATGTAAATAAATGAAGTGACTTTTGCATGGGAGCAGAGCAGAACAGTCATGTACGACAGTGGAAGTTACCGTATGTCCCAGCACCTAAGCGTGGCTCTGACACACCGGAGACATCTGCAGCATGAGGGAAATTCCAGGAAGCTACTTCCAGTCTGTCACTTGCCTACCAATTTTAACTTGAAGAAAGTTCAGTTGGTCAATACATTTTCTTCTAATTACAGATTGCTTAACTTCGCCTACCTTCTGTGTTTGCACCATGGAGAGCAGAACATCAGGAATCAGACATAATTCATAATAGGTGGCCTTCTTTAGGAACCAAAACAAACCAAGAGAGAGGAGACATTGAGCACAGCTATACCTCAGAGGTAAAAAGATGTGGTGGGAACATGATTTGCCTTCCGTAAGTAAGGGTCTGGGTGGTATTACTTCTTACCTTGGCTCCATTCTGCCCTCCCCTGAGTACTGCTCAAAAAAATCTTCTCCAGAATAATACATATCCATACCCAAGATTATTTTTTTTGCACAGCATTGTCTGCTTCACTTGCAGAAGGCAGGCACAAATAGTGCACTACATGGGACAAACTACGATCRCATGAGTAAAGGAGATGAATATCTAATTAGGAAAATAAAAAGATGCAATCTTGATCAACCAGTTAGAAATTTGGCTTTCATAGTTACAGTTAGCTTGKCATTCAATAAACTGTTGTAGCGAGGCACAAAGGCTAAACTGGAGCAAAACTAGAGAGAGGCCATCTCCAAAAAGGAGCAATTCTTGTCCTTTTTCCAGTTATGTTGCAGCGCCTTCTCTGCGTCAGAGATAAATGATGAATTTTGATGAGAGGAAGGCTGTGGGACAGAAACTTTGCAGTAAAAGCCAAATGATATTTCTTCCTGTTTATAACCACAGAAGTCTGGCTCTTCCCCTCAGTAACACACCAACTTCTCCCAGGCACTGAGCGTGTGTACAACAGAGAGCTAAATCTGCATTAAGCCTTTAGATGGCAAATGTAACACTATTGTCAGGTCACAAGAGAAATTTTATCTGTTCATGGTCAATTAAGCTAATTTAATTCCCCAGCAACTCAGTGTATAAGGTTCAGTCCTTGCCACCACTTGTTTTGTTCCACTGACATTCAATCACTTATTTATCTCTGTTGCTAAAGGGCCACACCTGAGTCCTGATTTATGGAGCATAGTTGCAAGGGAAGAGCAGCCTGTTTGACTGTTGATTATTACTTTTCTGTTTAGTGAGTAACAGGTTCACCTGCACTGGTAACTTGGAGGGGAAATTGGCAACTGAAACTTCATCCTCCTGCCTGTCCAAAAGCATTCCTTGCTTTTGTTCAAAGTAACAATTTAGATAACCACATCTGACACTTGCAGTTGCAAAATAATCTTTTTTCCCCCATCATTTATCTGCCTTGTGCATATGCCATTCATGCAGGTGAAATAACACGCACAGTAGATTTCTCTAGTGGTTAAGTTTTCTTTTTTGCCTCTGAGAACCTTTCATGCACCACTATGATATGTTGAAATATTTCTTTCTGGGACTTTCCAGATACCAATGGAGTGTTTTTACTATCGGGCATATATAAAGAGTCTGACACTTCTGGGAAGAGTCAGACCTTCTGCGCATGCATAGGTACAGTAAGCCTAGAGCATTATGAACATGTCCTGTTTATCACCAGCACAGAGTGTCTCTGCAGCTCCTAAGCAGTAAGCCAAATCTACCAGGACTACCCCAAAGCACTTTTCTCTATGCATGTATGTGATAGCTTTGATCTATTCACAGGCAATGGACAGAGCTGAAATTTCAGGATGGCCAGTGGCTTAACTGGCACAATAACACTGCTGGATTGCCAAACATCTGGATATCCACCCCTAACAGTAAAAAATAATCTAATTCCACTCCAACAAAATTTCCAAGAGAAAAAGGAGAATGTGTCCAGGGAAACCCAAACATAGGAGTAGTTCTAGAGTGGAAGGGGTTAGATTGGGCGAGGGAGATTAGGGTTTTTTAATAGAAAAATTAGACTGTAAAAAAACAGAAACCAGCAGTGGGCTTCAAGGATAAATGTAGGCTTCTGTTTTCTGGCCCTGTTTGAAAAGGTTCTGAGCACTTACAATTCATATTTAAAGTGAACAGCTTCAGATGTTCAGCTACGTTTAAGTCATTCAAGTCTATTGTGTCCCTTGAACCTCGAGACACTGCAGCCTTTTAACTGTAACTTCCTGTGGCTCATTTCTAGTACAGAAACATAAACATGTGAGGTCTGCTGACTCTTTATCTCCATTTAGACTCTGGGAACTTGATAAATGCAAAACATTTGCTTACCTTATGAGAAGAGGAAGTCATGCTCTCTATTGCAAAATTTTGATGGCAGAAGAAGGACTTGCTGCTGTAAACCAAGGAAAATAATGCTAGAAAACTGCATTTTCAGACAGATTGTGTGGATTATTTTTTATGATTTCTGACTGTTTTGACTTGGCAAAGCAGGAGTCTAACAAAACAAGTGATGAAGGCTTCTGGCATGTGACTTCTCAAATATTTAGCAAGTATTTGTAAGCTTTATTAAGTCAATATGACTCATTCATCTTGACTTGCTTACATGTATGTTTCATGTACAGTGCTACGTAGACCAATAGAAAGTGTTAGTCATTTGTTTTATTACTTCAGGGTTATATTTCAGCAAAACTATCTAGTTTTGATGCTGTTTATTTTCAAAACAGCTCAGGGTGGATTTTGTAGGTCTGCAAAGCCACTGGCCTTTTAATTTTTTTCTTGGCAGGGGAGACCTAGAAATGTGAATTAGAATCTCAGTTTTCAGTATAAAATTGAAAGAATAAATTTCTTTCCCTTTTCTTTGGGGACCATGTTCTTGGAAATATAACTCTGGTGAAGGCAGAGCAATTACTTTTGCCGAAACGCTTTCACTACTTTTTGCACCAGACCTGGTCTTTTGCAGCCAGGGGAGAAAAAGAAGAAAACATAGCCATAGATATTTTGGTTTTGGGAAAGCTTCCACATCAGGCAGGTTTAGAGAAGAGAGTGACACTGACAGTGGTACATGCAGCCATGAGTTTATCATGGAGACTGTGGGTTTTTCAACCCTTTCTCACCATCAGCACGTCCCAATTCAGTGCATTTATATAATCTCTTCAGAGCTGCAGCAGCCGCCTGGCTGCCCTGAAGATCAGCATCAGCATCCATGGGCTTGCACAGATCATCTTGCAGCATGTGCTAGTTAAAATTATGCCCTGAATTGAAATATGGGATCTCTCAGCCTAAAGTCAAACCATAACTGTGCCATGTTATTGCGCAGCCACTGGAGTAGAGGTTATGCCCACTGCTAAGGCCACACAAACTCACTACTTTAGTGACTGACCAAAGATGTGAGTCCTCTGCTTATCACCAGTGGGATTTCTGACCAGAAGAGGGGTCAGCCAGCTAGGTAGACTGTGGTATGATCTAATGAGCTGCCTAACAGTCTGACAAAGAAAGAGATCTGATTGTGCTACTGAACTATTATTAAGTCACAGAGGCTGCAAGGCAATAATTTGAGACATGAGCTTTCAACATATGACCTAAATCTAACTGAAGTTTGTTCATCTAGCCAGATATTAGTTTAAGTCAGTTCTAGAGTTACTATCTGAAGCCAGAAAACCACACAGCTAGGCCTTACTTAAAAAAAAAAAAAAAAAAAAAAAAAAAAAAAAAAAAAAAAAAAGAAAAAGAAAAGAAAAAAAAAATCAAACCTGTTTTTCCATGGAAAACTGTTGTTCCAACTAAAAGAAATTCATGCACAGTATTTGCCTTCTGTTGAAAACTTTGTCCTTTCACTGGAAAAAGGAAAACCTAGGCACCGAAATATATCTGCTGAAAAGTGCAAATTTTATGTATTAAATCCCTGCCAACAAGTTGTTCTTAATGGAAACTTTGTTTTCATCACATTTTCTGCAGAAAAATCTTGCCCAGTATTTTATCAGCTCCACATTGACTTCCATTTGTAAAGCCTATGCTACATTTCTTCATTCATGCCTCCATTGTATAAACAGTCAYTTTTATTACATTCTCTTATTCCTTTAGACCAACAGCACATCTTCCAGGAAAGAGAGTGAGGGAAAATTAACTGCTTTCTGTAGACATGTCTTTTAAATCAGGAAAAGGGACTAGAAGTGATTACACATGCCAAGAGGTCCTTGAACTGAAAGATATTTCAGTGGTAATATATAAATGTATGTATATAAACATATATATATATATATATATATACACACACACACATCTCTATATATGAACACACAGACACACATATACGCACACAGATATACCTGCACACACGAATAACACATACATGCTGCAAGGTAAAAAAAAAAAAAATGCAGATGGAAATAGATTTATGTTTCCAAGCCAAACTCACTTAATAGTATCCAAATGAACCCTGAGAACTACATAATATTGTATCTGTAATAGCAATCTACCTAATCTATTCTGGAACACATAGCTTTCTGGCTGATGTCTCAGGGTGCTCTAACGCTGCCAATTGTACAGTAAATCTACTGGGTTATATTACTAGACATATCATACAATTCACAGTACAAATGAGCCATCCGCTAACAACAAACACCAATACAGATGATTTATAAAAAAAGAGACAATAATAAGCAGGACTGCCCTATCTTCTTACAGCCTTATGAGTCAAAAAACGAGTTATAATGCAGAACACCTGGACAACATAATGAAAGTCCTGGAAAGCAGTAATGGCTCAGGAAAGCTGGCTCACTAGCATTACATAACACTGCATCCACCATCCTGGAACCTAACGTGCAGCAATCATGCCCAAAACAGCTCAGAGCGGACACTATTCTTGCCTAGGTGTTTTTCAGAGGACAAAGAAACACTAATGCAGTTCAGTGCTTAAGTTGCTGTGGGGGAAACCTTACTAGAATGACCTTCCAAATTCAATCTGGCACAGGGTAAAGAATCACACATTTTTAAGGCCATAGTGAACGTTGTATTAATGAAGGCTGACCTTCAAGTCTCAGCTGAGCCTGAAGAACCATTGCTTTTAATTCCTGCACCAAGCTCAATAACATGTAGCTGAGCCAGAGCATGGAGTTCTCAAAAGCTATGCAGGCATGCTTCAAAGACACAGCCCGTGAAGAGAGATGATTTTTCATTAGATCAAATATTTTGCAGGAAAAAAAACGGGCAAGTTATTGGGCACAAAAGTCCTTGTAGAACCAGCCAACACGAAGTCAAACCCAGACTGAGAACAACTTCTCTGGGCGTGATGGAGTTGTGTTAGTCTTCCAGGCAATTTGAGTGCAAAAGGGTGATTGGTACTTGAGCAGCTGAGAAAGGTGATCAGGTTTTAACCCAGTGGGACAGAGAGGAACCAGTAATTACCAAGGCGGAATTTTTGAAGCTTAGCTGCAGGCGGGGGTCGTGTGAGGAAAATTGCAATGTGCCATAAAACCAGACTTCCAGTGATGGAGTCTTTATCGTGTCTCTTGGGAAACTGTTTCATTAATAACTTTACAATATTTAAAAGTTTACCTCTTATTTCCAGTTTTGATTTTTCCAGCTTTGGCTTCAATCCATGCTAGTCTTAAACAGATTTTTGCTTGTGATACTTAAGGATAGCACACCCTAGAATTTCACTTCCACTTACGGGTCTTTCCTTACAGTTATGGGTCTTTCCACCTCCTTTTTCATTGGTGTCTTCTTTGATATGAGAAAAAGGAGAAGTTCCTGGTTTCCATCCTTGGAGGTCAAACATAATGCAGCGCAAACTATGTGAAAAGATGCTTAGAAGACATATACGGAAGGTCTAGGGAGATCCTAAGGAAAGCTCTGGCGTTCTCCAGTGAACACAAAAGAGAACCCATTCCTGGAGACTTCTAACAGAAAACTGCTGCCATATTAAAAATAATATTTTACACCTGAATCTCAATTTGGTGGTAACCGTTATAAATACCTTCGAAGGCGTAAGCCCAGCAAAGGTGACGAGCAAATCAGATGCCAGAGGCCAGATTCTGCTTTGCCAACCCACTGATGGAGTTATGGGGGATTTACGCTGCTGTAAATAACAGCAGGATTCTCTACCTTATCTATACTGCGCCTTGCTTACTTGTTATTCTTTGCAAGGCCTTTATGTAACATTACTGGTTGTCCTGAAAAAATTGGGATTAACTTGGAAGAAATACATTGCAGATTGGATTAGACTTCAAAGAGATGTTGCCCAAGAGAACTTTTGAAAGGCTTTTAAAAAAATGAATTGTACTGATATAGGTTCTTTCCCTTTGAACATGGAATTAAAAAAAGAAACAAGTTTAATATTACTTAAATACATCCAACAATTTAGTTGCTTGGTATTCCAGCAAGCCACACGGGGAGGTTTCTCAAAGGAAAGTGGGTRTTTCAGTGACCTATCTGCAGCCCCACTTCTCTTCAGCTTTCCCGCCTTTCCCGCTCTAAAGGCAGCCCTTCCCCATTAACCGCCCAGGAGGTGCACGTCAGAAAAGGCAGCCTCTCCTCCAAAGGGCAAATACTAACACACGGGAACGATGTGGAAAACCAGCCCAAGGAGAGGATAAATGTCAAACCCGCGCGGAAACCCAGCCTGGGGGACGGCCAAGGTGCCCGGACGTTTCGCTCAGGCTGCCTCGGCCACCACGCAGCAGCTTGTCTTTTACACAGGGAAAAAGGCAAATCGGCCTGGGGGGGTAGGAAAGGGCCAGGGCCTGGGCAGCCAGGCCGGGCCAGACCATGGCAGACACCGGTTACCATGGCAACGGGGCCTAGGCCTGAGCGGCCAGGCCGGGCCAGGCCATGGCAGACAGCGGTTACCATGGCAACGGGGCCTAGGCCTGAGCGGCCAGGTCAGGCCTCAGAGCCATGGCTGCTGAAGAGGTGCCACAGCTCTGTTTGCGCTTGGGGTGGCTGGGCACCKGGCTTCCTCCCCGCTGTGCCCACAKAAAGCCTGTCTCAGTGTACACATTTGAGCCTGCGTTCAAAGTATAACACCAACACCGCCATCAGGCACCCTGCTTTTTCTTAGGCACAGGTGCTAAATGCCTCCCCCTGTATGGACACCAAATACAAGGTGTTTTCTGTCGCTTCACAGCCTCCCCCAGCCCAGCGAGGGCCGGCGATGGCAGAGACCAAGATGTGTTATGGGGGACGTCCCTCTCCCTCSCAGGCATAAAACCACCCCTTCAGTTTTAATCCTTTCCCTTGGGATGTGGCTGCTCATTCCTCAGGCACCACAAAATTGCCTGGGGACCTGCTGAGCATGTGGACCTCCTTGCACACGTGTGACTGCATGAGATGTGGGTCTGGCAGCCTATGCTTAAACCTCCTGGGTTTAGTCTTTAGGTCTTTGAATGGTTTTCTGCTCCTTTCCATGTATTTTTAATCCACCTTTCTGCAGAAAGAGAGGCATCATTTGTTGGTAAGGCGTTCAGGTGATTCTGTTCTGCTGCAGGAGAGGCTGAAGGACTAGCTGGTTATGGCACGAAGCGCTTCTCGAGGCATGCAAAAGGCAGGGCGCCAGGTATCACCATGATACAGACCTTGGCCTATTGCAGATTTTCTTTGGGGAAGAGCAAATACAGAGGGTAAAATGTCATTGTTTTCACAAAACGTAATAGCCCTCTTTCTTCTTCTCCTGAAAAGCCTAGGAACTCCAAACAAATTTAGGAGCAATTCTATTAAATGAAAATATTCTTGTATTGGGAACTAATTTATATCTCTGCAGCCCAGCCTTGTGGAAGGTCAGTTGAACAAATCACCCTCCCAGGAGCTGGGGAGGAGTTGTATGAGCTCCCAGTAATCCTCCTAATGGCACTCTAACTCTGTTTCCCACTTTGTTAATCACTGGCCAACAAATCCTGGCTTTCCAAATTCGTTATCGGCCTGTCCTTACTGTTATCCCTGCCCTCTCCCTTCGGTTGCACACACCGCACATCCTACGTATCCAGATGCTATATGCATCTTTGGTGCATGGGCACACCCAACTTTTCAATATAGGTCAACTATATATATCTGGGGTGCTGCTGCGCATATGGATTAGTGCTGGTGAAGAAGCAGAACAGAATGAGCGCTGGTGGCCAGCTTCGCTCCTGYGGGGAGCTTTAAAATCCAGTCTGGGCTCCAGAAGATCTCTGCCAGTGGAAACTGCCCAGGCGCAACACTTCATCATTTCATCATGTATCTCCTGGCTGGGCTTGCCCCACCCGACTTTATTATTAGACAAAATTTTACAATTGGAAGCTCAGGTCAATTTTTCACAATCTGCAAATTAAAAAAAAAAAGAAAAAAAATGGTTTGAATTTTCTCCAAACTTCTCATGACCCTTCTCCCTTCCCTTCAGAATAGATCTGGCAATTTTCAGGCCTAATGTATTTTCCAAGTCCTAGTAAAAGGGGAAGCTGCCTGCAAACCTGCTTACAAGCTTCGAAGCCTGCTGGCTCCTCAGAGCTCAGCTGGGCTTTCCACTCTGGTGCCTCTTTGTGGTATGTGCAGTAGAAGTCTCAGCTTCTCTCAGACTTCCTTCTCCCTCCTCTCTTCTGGTTACAGTGTGCCTCAAACACAAAGAAAAGGAGGATTAGAAGTGGAGTTTGGCTGAAGAACAATGACATCTGTTTCAGTGTCAGGTGACAGCCATTTTTTGAGGGTTTTGTGACAAGAACATTACTTAAGAGCACGACTAGATGAGAAACAAGTCCCACCTCCATCCTGTGGAATCTTGCTCTAAGACCATGGAAGCTGCGAAAAATCCATTTTCTGCAGCCTCTTCAGAAGGCAGGATTTATTTTATAAGAACACGCAACTATTTTATCAGCTGTTTCAGATCAAGTATCCATTTGTTTGCAGAGGAGTAGTGGCTATTTCTTAGCTTCCTCCCCAGCCCACTGGAATTATATTCTTAAGAAACAAAACAGCAGTAGTCATTGTTAACTAGCATTAGCCTGTATGTTTGAGTTTGTCCTACAAAAGCCATGAAATAGCAATCTTTGCTATTCTTTTCATATTACAGTACATTATACCCAAGCAGCATATACAGGCGCTAACCTAGAATGAGGTCAAAAAACCATGACAGCAAGATTCAGGGGGATTTTCTACCTCAATACTCAAAGTCCTCGATTGCACAGACTTGTGGCACAGCTGCATTGTTATACTCAAGTACAGAGACTGGTGGTGATTGCATGTCTTACCTGGGGATCTAGGTTTTTGTAAATCACCAGTATGATTTAGCTTCCTTTTTCTGCAAGAAGCCTATGGCACCTCAAGATCTAGGCATAAATTCATCCCTAGAATTAAGGTGATGTGATTTGCRTCAGTGCTGAGCACCCTGAAACTCCCACAGATGCCTTGCCCAGGAGGAAAATGCAAAGGAGARTTTTGAAGCAGATGGCTTACTGTCCCCACTCCAGAACAGTCACCGACTATGTATACAGTCATACCAACTCCTTCTCTATGATACAGCTTTATTTGCATAACATGATACCAGTAACAGCCCAGATCTCCTCTCCACACTTGGCTGTAGAATTCTTCCCAGAAAGTAGGTTCTACATTCTAGAAATCAAAATGGATTGTTTCAAAGCATCTGCATACTTTCTTCTATAACTGGTCCAGACTCTTGCCTCTCTGCACCCAGACACCTAAATGTCTTTTGAAAACTTTGTCTGTCTTCGGTTGAGGAGTGCCACTATCAAAAAACTACTCTTGGCCATTACTTCTTTTGGGAGGCTGAAGTCTGTGGAGTCAGTGTCACTTGTCCCTTAGTTTCTTCACTACCATCTGCTGCACCCCCAGCCCCCACCATATCGCRTGAACTGCAGACTCTGCACCAGAGGAATTACGTGGAGCTTGAGGCAGCCATGATTTATGTTGCAATACAAATTGCATCATAAGTTATGCTCCCCTCAAAGGCAATGGATGCTGACAAGAGCACCTGTCATCCAGATTCCTCCCTTCTCCCCAGACCAGTTTCTGTCAAGGTTGAATTGGGGCCAGCATGCTTTAGGATTCAGGTCACAGGATTCTGCAAGCTGAAGGCATTGGGCATGGTTGCTTGCACAAGTTTTCAAGGTAGTATTTTAGCAGTGCTTAGCACAAAGGAATGGAAGAATTTAAGTCAAAATTTGTAGAGGCACAGTAAATAATAATGATTAGAGCTAGCCTGGTTTTCAAGTCTGAATGTCCTTGGCAAGAAAAAAAATAATAGTAACAAATACAAAGCTAGCAAAAGCTGAGGCAGATTACCTGTGCAATGTAATGGCTTTCTTTTCTTGAATTCTCCTCTTTTTTTTTTTTTTTTTTTAATATATGCTACATATTAGCAAAGTCAAAGACAGCTTAACAAAGATCTTTTCAGAGTTTAGGTCTTTCACCCTCTCACTTAGTAAGTTTTTCAGTGTCTAAGAGTTTGAAGTTTTGAAGTATTTTTCATGCCACTGCTGGTGACCAGTTCAAAATAGGGATGAACAATGGTCAACTATGCAGAGTTAAATATTCTCTTTCAGTGGATCATCTTATTCCCTTTTCCCTATTACATCATGGGAGTGTTTAGCTCCCATGAGGCTGTTGGGCTACTGGCAGAGACAAATTGTTGGGTTTTTTCCCCCCCTGGAAACTTTTTGCCTGGGTAGAATCTGAGAATCCTTTTTTTTTTTTTTTTAACTTCTCTGTCATAACCAGTCATCTGAAGTGACTGTGCTTCCAGAACTCCCCATCACAGTTATTAAATGTGCCCAAAGCTGCCATTTAGAGTTGTTCAGTACAGCTGGTGCAACCTGCCCTGCAAAGCCCTGAACGCACTGGGCTTTGCAGTGTACACACATACCTTTCCGTCTTGTCTGTGGCACCTTATCTATGGACAGGACAGCATAGCTGAGATGAGACATACATTAACAACTACACTGAGACTGGCTGAATCTCGGACTTCGATACCCACCAACGTTCTTTGGACTCCCTTCTTCATAACATACCTGTTGTTGCAATGCACAAAGACTCGTATCTTTGAGAGGAATCGTAGGAAAAGGTGTGCTGTATTTGTTCAAAAATTAATTATTGATGTCAGTCAAACTCCTCAGCCTTGAAGGTGTGAAGGGGAAACATTAAACCTGTGCAAAGGTCAACTTTACCAGGACCTACCTATTCAACGAAAGGAACTAAGGCAGAATGATGAATTGCCAATGAGTTCCTGTGTGTTCAAGCAAACAACAAACTATTAACCTGTAAATCTGAATAGTGCAAAAGGAATTCAGTTTTGAGACAGAGAAGTATCTATGCAAGAGGTTTTATGAGTTGTGGGTCAAATCTGTTAATTCCTTCCTTTAGACTTTCCAACTGAGCACAAAATACACATTTCCTCAAGGGGAAAACAAGATCTTGGAAAAGAAGATGGAAGACTGAGAGGAAAAGCATGGCCCATCAGCTATGCACAGCAGTGAAAAGTAAAGGACAGTTTGGCCAGACTGAGTTTTCTTTTAGTTAAAACAGATACCTGGAKTCCTGTGTACAGAACAAGTAAATGCTGGTGGTATGTGGGAAGAAGAAAATGCAAATGGACTTTCCATCACTGGAAAATGGCATCTATCAATGTGGAACCATTTATTCAACCAGGACAGTAAACTACTCATTTGTTTATTATCYCCTTGTTTTAGAAACAGGCCACTTAGGAAATCGCCTGTGGTCAAATCTTTCATTGAGCTATGCTTAAAGATCAAGTGCAACTAAGCCCAGTAAGTTACACAACCACTTGATGATATGGACAGAACAACAAAAAAGTAAAAATGGAAGTTTTGATAATCATGTATTTCAAAAGACCTTAGACYAACACTCTCTCTTCCCTGGCCCATGAGGGTTCACAGCCTCCCCCAGTTATAGGGATGCAAATTATTTCATCAATCTGTTTTCTCAACTACAGAATTGGAGTGCTGAAAAATTTTTGCTTGTTGAAAGAAGGCTCAGGGCCTGAAGTGATACATAGCCTACTGCCACACTTGCATGTGATCTACAGTCCCAGCTCACAAAGAGTTTTTAATTTAACGATTTTACAGCCTCAGGGTTTCCACACTTATTTGGATATGAACAGACCCTCACTCACTTTGCAAGTTAGGAACCAAAACCAGACCAGACATTTTTTGTTTAGGTCCTTAAAAGTTGTTCCCTCTATTTGCTTTCCTTAGTAATCCACAAGTATCAAACATCTGGGACTCATCATCTGTTTTCTGATGACTATGAAGAGCCTCATATTATGAGCAAGYCCAGCAAAGCCCAGTATGCTGCCCAGTGTCCAGTTGCTAGACTATCGAAAAATAGCTCAGGAGGTGATCTCCTGAGTCTCTGGACATTCAGCTTCACATGGGCATTGATCTGAATGGCAAGTCATATCAACCACTACAAGATTTTGCTATGCAACTGCCTAYACTAATTTGACCTAGGACATCAGATTACAGTAAGACACTCTAAAAAGCTAGGAAGCATTCAATTTCCAAGCTAAAAATAGATTGGCCTGCCTGAGGACTGAAATAACTTACCAYATTGCTGCTAGACATATATAGAGATGGATTTACTACCTAGACCAATGCTTGTATTCCCCATACTTAGCAGGCTCTGAAGATTATGCTTTGTGTTGCTGTAGTAGTAAACAGTGGACTTGATTCTACWGAAAGAAACACACCTGAATAATGCAGCTTCAAGTTTAACATGAGTAAGTCACTTAAGTCAAATTATTCACATGTGGTTTTGCAGGCTTAGTTCTCTGCTGGATCAGCTAGGTCTCAGGAGTGAAGTGCTGACACCCTTACTAGAAAGATAATTCAGCTGGCTACAAACATCAGTGACTCTATTTGCATCTGTCATCACAAATATATTTCGGTTTTAGATGGAAGAGAAAAGAAAACAAACACAACATTTTCTGGTTAAACAGAAACAGAGTACGGTATCACTGAGACTTTCTAAAGGAGAGTTTATTTAATTTATTCTTCTGTACACACAGCTAGTTTGCTAGGATATTATAACTCAACTCATTTCTCTGGTGACCCATGGCAACCTCTGGATCAAAAGGATTACTCATGACTCATAACTTACCTTGGCTAAATATAAATATAGGGCTTTAGGTTAAGTAATCTAGGCCTTAATCAATAAAACATTTAAAGTGACAGTACAAGGAGGGATTTCAGAGTTGTACTATTATAGTGTTAGCTCCTAATGCTTGAGTTTCTGGGGTTGTCTTTTTCTGGTCTTAACATGAATACCCCACATCATGGATTTTCTATGCATTTTGTGCATACAAGTACAGCTGCATACATTTTGAATGTTCTTCTGTTCCATAGCAGATATATGCTCAGTTTTTCCCACAGGAAATCCAAGCAATTGCCCCTGTGTGGAGTACCACAATTAGTTGACCATAATTGCATACTTAATGAGCTTGTATATGTTTTGAGTGCCAATTTCTCAGATGTGGCCACCTAAATGGATATCTCAATCTCACTTTTGGGTGGTGAGGTTGAGGAAAAATGAATGAAAGTCTTATTTCATATATTTAAATGGACCACTTAAATGCCCAATACTTACTTAAGTGCCTGTATTTTAATATCAGTTCTTATGTGCAAATCAGCCAGCTCTGTCAACTAGTATTGGCAACAGGAGATTGGGAAAACACAAGTCAAATAAAATATGACTCATTTAAAAGAAGTCAGGAAGCTTTCCAAACAACTATGAGGATGTAAAGATAACAGAATTATTTCTCCTCAGTTTGGGGAACCTTCAGGGTCATTCCTTTCATAGCCAGTTGAGGGAAGTGGATAAACTTTACCTGTCCACGATGCTCAGCCAAACTGCACATCCAGCTGAGCAGGAGACTGAGCACAGAACAGGACTCCACATTCCCTAGGTAATGTGATTTCTACAACCTRTATCTCTGCCCTTCTTTTACAGGGGGGGTTTTGCTAGATGAATTCACTGGTGCATTTTACTGCACTTTGGAAAGAAAGCAGCTACCACTCCATACAGCTACCTGAGGACAGTGGAGCTGTACACAACGATAACTAGCTGGAGTCCTAAATTTCCAGAGTTTTCTTGTGTACATAGCACAGCTTAGCTAGCCTGGGGCAAGGAATGAAATGGAGCCTGGTGCAGCTCCACTAATATCCGTTTCAACAGACAAACCCTTGACAGATAGGACAAAGGGCAGTTCCCCATCAGCCAGTCCAATAGCAATTTCCAAGAGTATAGGCACTGATAGCTTAGACTAGATATGAAACAAAATGATTTTCTGAGTGGCTAGGAGGTTACAGAATTGATAAGAAGCTGGGTTTATCTGTAATTATTTTCATATTATTGACTAGCTGACACATTACAAACAAATATAGACTATACTGGTCACTCTCTGTAGTTCCACTGACTTCAGAGGAGAGAGGCTGGAGTAATACACCTTCCTCAGAGCTTGTACRGTTCAATTTATGAATAAGCACAATGCCTAGTTTTGGATATTAAATAGCTACAATTTTTCCTTTCCGAGAGAAAGAGCCAAATTTGTATCTGGCTTTTTTTCTTGCCCAGGGTAATGGAAAAGAGTAGATTAATTGCAGCCTTAAAAACCCTTCCATGAGTTCTTCAATTTGAATTATTTTGTATAATTCACAGAGAAAGTGACATGATTTACATCAATATATACAGTTAAGTTGTTCTATATTGTAAACCATTAGCAAAGAGGGATGAGGAGCTTATGAAAAGGAGTGGAGAGACTACAGTGTTATGACAGAATGAAAAATTTCTGGACACGCAAGAAGACATCACATTGTTTCCAYTGGAAGATAGTTGTGTATGTTTCCTACAGCAACTATAAGATCTTTGGCCTGTGCACTGGAGACTATTCTTTGTTTATTTTTATTGTATACCAGAAACTTTCATACAGGAGAGCAGGACAGATTGTACTTCAACAGCTAAAGTATGGGGCAGGGGGTCTCTTATGAGGGTTGTGGCAGATGGATATAAATTGCAGCTCACTGAAACTATCTAATGTATTTCACTCATCTGAGTCCTAAGCAGTGCAAGATGGACAATGGTTTGACACATAGTTGCCCCATGTGTCTCCATTGCCAAGTAAAGATGGCATGTCCTCAATGTCCGCAAGTTGGATCTCAAAGCCAGACCTGCTGCGATATGAATCCCCCAAGTTCAGGGAGTAAGTGAGAGCAAAGTCCTCTTCCTCCCTCCAAGCAAGAGCTTGGGAGCCTGATGCTGCACAGACTGGGCTAAGAAGGCCAGAAGCTACAGGCACTCTCCTCAGCTCCCAGTGGGTAGATTTGATGTTAGAGGCTCCCACAGGACGGTGTGGGTGGAGGAAGGACACGTAAACACAGTGACTGGTCTATTTTGAGAAATAGAATTCACCCCTGAAGAAAAAGGATGGGAACCCGGATAGCCTTGGGAAGGGACTTGGATGGTGACTCTCTTGTTGCTGACACAGACAGCTTTGTCCTCCTTAGCATCTAGTTTTGTGACCTGCTACAACCTCTTGGGAAAGGAACAGTTTCTAACCCGATAAAGGGCTCTGATAGCTTCTTCGTCTTGGTAGTGGCTTCCTTCTTTCATTTTTGTTCATATATAATCCCACAAACAGGACTCCTCAGATGAATGTAGGCTGGAGAGGTGAGATGTTAAAAGAGAGCAGGCTTTGTATAGAATTAAGCCAGTGTTAAAGACTCACCTGAAGTTATAAATCTAGAATTACTGAAAGGCCCTTAGCAAAACTGTCAAAGCAAACAGGAGAATATCCTCCGAGCAGGATTTATAAAGTGTTTTTGTCTTTCGATAGATGCGAAGATCTGGGAACTCTTTTCAGATGGTGGGAAAAGCCTGCTTGCAAGCAGCAGAAGCACATGTGGTGAAAATGTAAATGAAGACAAGAATCCACTGTAGTTCCTCACACTAGAAGACCAGAAGCAATCTGTGTATATGTATGTGCTGCATGATGGCTTTTTGTTCTTGTTTTCTTTCTGGTGCTGAAGGTACCTGAGGAAAAACAGTCAAATCATTTCTTAATCGTTCTTGCGATCATGTTTCAAGAAGTGTTCTTCTTTTCTAAAAACTGCTTTTTTCCCCCCAACCTGGAGAACGAGATAACTTTCCTTTCTAATCTCCTAACAATCTGGAATGAGGTCTCTACTAGCTCTGCTTGTTGTGAAACAGCTTTTGGGAAATAACTCCTAGTCCACCTAATCATACTTCAAATAATCTTTGTATGACTGTGATGCAAATCCATAATCTCCCAAAGCAAGTTTATAACCATTTTAACAACCAAGATTTAAGGAGGTTATTGCAGGATGGGCAGGGAGAGAGGGGTGAAGAACTGACCAAGGAAGCACAGTTCAGTTTGTCTTCCAAACATCTCCATATCTCTTACAGCTTTACAAGGATGAAGTGACTGGTGAGCAAACAAGGAGGCCTAATCTCAAATAAAGAAGGGGGGGTCTCATTCTGACCAGCAGCCTTCTCTGAAGGTCAGTTAAGCACATACTTGTTTCTTCCCAGCAAGGCAGATACTTGAGTTTCACAGGACGCAAAACCTTCAAACATAAATGAAACATATCCCTGGGATAATGAATTTACCAAGCTGTGAGGTCTAAATTCATACACTTAGCAGCTGTGTGCTGTCCTTGGGGACATCAATGGTGAGTGAAAAGAGAGGTGAAGACTTTGTATTTGAACACTAGATAATAGATTGCATGAAACTGTTTCTTAGACAAAGTCTACCTCTGTCTACCCTTTCCAGAACAGTCTTCTGCTAAAAGAAACCCTGCACATATCAGGGACAGAGTACAGACTAGGATTTAAAACTAAGGTGGCTTCAGCAGCTCTTAAAAGGAGTGTCCCAAGAACACAGCAAAACACACAGGGTCAGAACTGCTTCTAGAACAAGATTAAAGCCTCTAAATATTATTTTGACTGCTTTCTGTTTACTCAATTRTTTTTAATTAAGCCTCGCTTGATTGGAGAGTCAGCCAAATATGAAGAACAAAAAAGAAAGTGAGAAACCTAACCCCTCCAAACCTCTGCTAACTGGTTGAATTTTCACAGCTCTAAAACACAATATTCCTGCATGGGTGCACAATGCTTCTGYATAAACCTGCTTGCGGGAATTTATTATCCCTGTGTGCAAGTCTTTGAAACCATGATTTTAACGGTAATAATTTCTAAGCAGTGAAATTCATGGAAGTCTGTAATATAATGCCAAGTTTATCCTATTATGGTTTTAATTGGAATATACATTTTATGTGTTATTAGAAATATTATTGTCTTCCTTATGCTTAATACTATATGAATAGCTAAAGCTCTTTAATGACCATGTAATTTATTGTCCCTATAGTTATGGCATTAAGCTACAAGTCATCTAATACTTGCAAACATTGTGAACTCCAATTACAGCTACACCAGTGATCCTTCTGTCAACTGAGCTAAAAATGACTGAATGATAAGGTTAAGCACTGAGCCACATAACACAGTTATCTGGAGCTCAGCACCTGTACTACAGAGAAATGTCCAATAAACTATAGTTAAATAGTTTTACTTTGTTATCAGATATAACAAATACAAGCRACTTCCAGAATGTTGTTGATCACTATGATTCCATCAATCTTTTATGTATTTATCTGTTTATCCTAATTTACTGCTAATCAGTCAATCACTGATTCTCAAGAGACTAAGATTTCACAGGCACCAGGGTAGATTCTGTCTACCCTTACGGAAATTTTATAGTTTCATGAAAAACTGTTTGTAACTTCTCTGCAAAGYGGAGTTTTTTTCCAAATATTCACAGCTATTTGAGAAAGTACCAAAATAGCTGACTAAGAAATTAAGACAATTGTGGAACAGGATAGACAACTTTTGGCTTGTAAGTAACTGGTTACCATTTAGTGATGTCTACAAAGCAAGGCAGCCTTCAACAAGCACTGTAAACTAGCAAAGTACAAAAGCACACATGTAATATGAGTATCTTATCTGGCAATCTCAGCCAAGGAGTCAAATATTCAGTCAATACAGTGAATTATATCCTTTTCTGTTCCCTTAATAAATAAGACTGAAGTCAATGAAAACCTTTCTGTTAGGTAATCCTAGCCCTGTCAAAATTTCTGTTGTCCCTGTGGCAACTCCAGCATCATGACCAACCATACCTTCGCATCTGTGCTCCCTTGCATATACTTTCTATGGCATATACATAGGCATTTTGGTTGTGATAGGCGAGGGAGGATAAATGTGTTTGTTGTATTCATTTCAGCCCATCAATAGGCAATACAAAAAGATACTATAAAAAACAACCAGAGAAAGCCCCCCAAAATGAAAGACCTCAAAGAYGATAACTGGAGAGATTGCAAGTGTCAGAAGACACTTAAAATTTTGTTTCTCTCTTGGCTTTTTCTAAACAAGAAGGGTATGAGTCTAATCTGTAAACCAGAAAAGCAGCAAGTGCAATGCATAAATCAAATCACTTCCCTGCAAGGTTCATTATTAGCACAGATGGCTCTTCAAGATCACTAATTATTTTATCTACAAAAAACCAATATTTTTCTTCGTTCAAAAAAAGGCTGCACTCTTTTCCTGGATGGAAACAAGACAGCCTACCTAGACTGATCCCCTRTAATTTTTAAGAGGCTTCCAGATCTATACTTATAGGTAGCCCTAGTGCTAGCTTTTCAAAAATCTGTATTTCAGGAGACGGAGCTGAAATCCATCTTCGCAAGTGACCTGACAGTCCTGGAAGGTTACAAACTGCTACCAGAGAGAGATGGCAAATTAAAAAGTGACTAGGGCAGACAGCATTTCTTCATTCAGATGCACTGCATTGCATTCAGGTACTTGGTACTGTACCATCCAGGTACCTTACCTGGGCCACGTTTGCTGTAATTTCTGATGAAGCTGTAAATGAAGCATGAACATAGTCTATCCTGCTTGAGATGCGCCATTAGATTGAGGGGGACTCTATCCATAGTATCAAGTTTCATTTCCTTTCTAAAAGTGGAGGTGCATGAGAAGTGTCAGAGTTCATTGAAAATATCATATTTATCTCTAAAGTTACCCATTCTGTCTGATAGCATACAAAAAGTACCATAAAAGAACCATATCATTCTCTTTTATTTATTATAAAACAATATAGACTATCTATGCTATATGTGTTACATATCTTTTTCTTTCTTTGCCTCTACAAACTGTAATTTGTGTTTGTTTGGGGGTTTTAAGCTGCACAATAGTTACAAAGAATCACAGTATCAATTTCACACAGAATATTGCAGTGTTAGCAAAAATTGTCTTCTGAATGACCTGTGATGCCTGTGTAGTTCCTCTGAGTAACTGTTCCTTTCAAAAGAATGCATGTAGAAAATTAAATAACTAAAATAGATAAATCACCTTTCCTCACTCATGATTTGCAATTACTCACTTAAACCACCTGATGTTTCTACTGCCCAAAGAGGTGGACTAAAACTTTATTAAAGAGGAGAACAACAAATTATGCATTTCAACTACACATTTTTAAAAGGAATAATCACTCAAGCTACATTTCATGACACGTGTGAGATTTGTGTGGATTCATACGTTTCCCATGACCATCCAAATATTCATGAAGAATTAATAACATGGTTCTGCCTTTAGCAAGTTCCATTCATTCTTATTTGTATCTGGCTATAATCAGCACCAAGACCCCAAATATTGGACGACTGCATCTGATTCTTGAGTTCTTTTCTTTTTGTTTATGTCAAAGCAAATTAGCTGGAAGGAGCCTGACGAGGAAATGGACCAAACTGTGGAAGGTCAGGGGGGCATTTCACTGAAATGTAATATAATAAGTACAATTTAAACAATGACAAATCCCATTCACCTCTTTTGTTTTCTTGAAATGTTTAGAATTATTTTTAACCTTCTTTTTAATAAATAAAATTGTTCTATTAGTTTGTCATACATTTGGATTTCATTAATTTCAGAACATTTTCCAGGCATCTAAAATTAAACAGATGTCATCAGGCTCATTTAGACCTCAAATAACCCTTGCAGCAGAACCAATTATTCAAGGGTCAGCTGGAAGTTGGAATTTTATAATAAAGAAAAGTTAAAAAGTTAAAAAAGGAGAAGAAGAAACAATCCCAACTCCTTGTCCATACAACTGTTAGCTCAACAACTGGAGATCTGACTTATTGTTAAGGGAAAGGGTGGAGCCAAGAGTGAAAGTTCACGAAAGCCGGTTTATTCCCTGAATGCTGTGATTGTTCCCTTTCCAGTCGAGATTAAACAAGAAATCTTTCTTCCAGCTTTCTAGCTCTATCATGGGGATGGATAGGAGGAGCAGAGGGACAAAAATTTGTTTTTGTTGTGAAAGTCGGTCCTGTTGGTCAAAGGAGTTTTCAAAACATCATGATCAAGCTTGGGAAGGTGCAAGTCCAAGGAAATACAGCGAAATAGAGGAGAATTTGAAATCTGGGAGTTGTGACGGCAATTCCATGTTCTATACAACGCTTCCACCTACTGTAAGAATGAAAGGTTTTGATTTTGCCTTGTAAGCACAAATGGTAATTTGTTGGGGAGGTTTTAAGTAGTGAAAAAGGATTTTCATCTCTACCAGCCTCTCTGAAATTTCCATCCTTTCAACTAGGACCCAGTTCCATGAACAGCTGATCTGATGCTTGGCACAAATGGAGAGGCTGAAATATGCAACAAGTAAGCTGGGGGAGAAGGAAGAGGCTGAGATGTCCAGTCAAGGGCAGGTCGGAGACCGGCTGGAGAACATAGTGCTAGGGTGCTCCCCAGTAGATATCTGGGAGGGCAATGCCAAGCCAGCACAAGTTGATTGGAAGGAATAAATGGCTTCTGTTAGCCCTACAGAAAAAGAAGCTTAAAAACATTATAGAGAGCCAGCTGCTTTCCCCTTTTCCTCACCTTGCCAAAGAGGGAACCAAGTTCCCAGCTGTGTAAGCCTCTCCAGATTTACAGGGGTGTGTCTGAGATCAGACACTGAAAATCCAGCTATTGTGATTTCTCTACTGAAAATTAGGAGCTGGGTTTTACTTTGCTGAGCAGGATGGAAAATGAAAACTGCTTTTCCTTTGTAACCTGAGAGGCTTAGCCAGACTACAGAGATCTGCAGTGGCCCTGCCCTAAACTATACCATCCTACTTAGCTGCCAGGATTGCTGAATAGAGCCCTAGGAAAATGAATAATATATTGTATGAAAACTCTATTACCATAACTTTAAAATCCCACATTTAGAGGATGAGGATCTCTCTGAAATACCATCAAGCACAATGGAAAGGGAATAGAGGGCTAACATCTGAAGAGAAATTTAATAATTGCCCTCTGAAAATTACTACCTTTCCTTTACTTTCCATTCAATTCCATTCCATTCCATTCCATTCCATTCCATTCCATTCCATTCCATTCCATTCCATTCTGCTGATACTGTAGCTCCAACCCTCAATGTGTCCTACCACCAACTTTCTACAAATTACGCTAGATGATTTATTAAAACACCTCTTATCCCCTTGACCTATTTTATGTCTGCTCTGGCCTCCTACACAGCTGTATCCAGTGTGCTCTAGTGGTCTTGGTTAGTTGAATAGATGTACTAATTTATTACTTTGAGACTGAAGCTGATAGTTCATGTCATGACAGAGAGATGAATGTGACAGACTTGGTGTAAAAGTAACAGTGATTAGCACTGGGTAGGAGAAGTCCCGTGAACAACCCAGTCTGCTTTAAGCACAGCTGGGGAAAGCTAACATGCTTCACTTTGAAGGGCCTTCCAGACCTGAGGCCTCTAGCATCCAGCCAGCTGAGCTGTCTAGGGGATCAAATCCCTAAACGGCGAAGAGTGAGTTATGGTGCTGAGGGATGAAAGCTAGTAGTGAGCTCTCCAAAGCAGCCAAATCTCTGCAGAAGCTCTCAGCCAAGGTGAGGACCATGAGCCTCCAGCCTACCATGTGAGTGGCCTCCCCAGCGCCTGATGGAGATAGCAGGGCCTGCCTTGCCTGCTGGGTTCAGCCTTTGCTGGTGTTAGCACCCAGGATTAGGTCTGGGCTCAGGTTTGCAAAGCCAAGTGACCTAAACCAATAGCACCTGATTGCTCTGCCAGAGCTTCCCTGCCAGGCAAGCCAGAGGGCTCGGTCCAGGGAGGCAAAGGGAGAATCAAGCCATAGGCAGTGCRGACATGAAGGGAACTGAGCTAATATGAAAGTAATACAGCAGATGTTAGCCTCTTGCAAGCAGCACTCTTCCTCTCTAGTGTCTGCTGCCGTGCTCTGTGGAATCAGGAACAAGCAGGTTCAGGCACTCGTCAGCTAAGGGCTGCTCCCCCAGGCAGGCTGCTGTCTACAGCCCTGCACAGCTTAGGTTGTTTCAGCACTAATCAGCTGCACAGTCACAATGGAAAGTCAAAAAGCTATAATAATAATAATAATAACAACAACAACAACTGCTGCTGCTTTGGGGCTACTCTTTTTTGCTCTTGCAAACTCAGAGAAACTCAAATTTAGGGGCTTCTTTTCTTTCTGAAAGGCCAAAGAACAGAGAGTTCTCAGGCAGAATTCACAAACCAGGTTCCCCAGTGCCTTTGGCAAGCTCTTGCAGGCTGCTGGTGATTTGCAACAGCTCCTTCTCCCACCAGCTGGCCCAAGTGCTGCAGACTGTGAGTCTTTACCTAGCACAGCTCAAGTCAAGTTATCAACCCATTGCTTGTAAATAACTTCAGATAACAGATAGCAGCAAACCAATGACTGCTATAAATTTGTACTAAATTTTCCAAACAATAAGATTACACAACCTGCCAACGGTTTGTTTCATTTAATGGGGCAGATGCTGTTATAGAGAGAATTGCTTTGCTGTAACTTCAGCCTTCACAGAAAACAAACATGCCTCTTCAGATTTCAGTTTTTCAGTACTTTTTGTTTTGTTTTTACATTTTCCTCCCTCTTTTTCTTAGTGCTTTCCAGGTTTAAAAAACAAAGGCAGTTCATGGTGGAGCAATAGTGGCTTTCATATTTAATAACTCTTAAATCTTGCTCAACATGTGGCAATTGTTAGGTAGATTTGAGCTGCAATTAAAGAGGCACCCTTCTTTCTCTTCAGCAACAATATAGGCTCTTAATCCGACTAAAACCATCATATTTTAAGAGCTGAGATCATCCTGAGGCAAATGGTATCAAACTTAACATGGATCTGTTTTTCATAGGGAAGTTTAAAAGTTAAAGTTCACTTTCCTAAAAGTCTTCCATTAAARAGACGGCAGCTCGGAGCACTCTTTTCAAGTGTCCACAGGTACCTATATCATAGGCAACAACATCTGGGGACGCAGGGGAGYGGATAATTACTGGAATGCCTTTGTGAAGTCCCGTGTACTTTGAGAGTCTGAGCTGGGACTCGAAATAGAAGTGAGACGAGGGGCTTTGTTGCCTGATTATAGATTTGAGTGGAGATAAAAGTGCTACTCGTCTGTCTCAGCCCTGGCAGATCTCACAGGTCTGATCTGGATAACTGATAAAGGCTGCAAAGGACAGGAATAAACAGTAATAAAACAACCAAGTGCAGTTGGACTTCCAGCCGAAACGCATGTCTAATCAAACCTGCACAGTTCACGCGGAGACATTTTTGTTGCCTTCTGCAGTGCCGACGTGGCTGTACACGTCCGTGAGGAATCGAGGCTGAAAGCTGGTCGTGATGGCGATGCGGTTTAGACGCGGTGTCAAAGGGACACCTCGAGAGCCCCGGCTCTCCAGTTCGTGGGCGGCGGCGTTTCGGCTGCGCGGAGTCGTGCCCCGGGGACGCGGCCCGTGTGTCGCGGCGCGGGCTGCGGGACGGGGACGGGAACCACCTCGCTCGCGRCAGCCTCGGCGGCGGGTGCCGTGGGGTCTGCGCCTCTGCCTTCTCCTTCAAAACTGGACATATTTGCTCGTTAGCAGAGTTAAGTAAAATTGATGTAGGTGCTTAGGAGAGAGTACTTCCCTGCTAGAAAATGAGATTTGATCAAAACTGAGATAGCCTTCCCCAGTATGACAGTGATTCTGTGGCATTTTTTAGCAGAAGAAAATAAACRGAAAATGTGTCCTTTCCAGTCTTGTCAACATTTCATGGCCAAGGTCTCCTTCCCAATTCCGAGCACCAGTTGAGCAACTTAGACTTGTGTTTTCCCACGGTGGGTCCCAACCCCTAACCAGATGATATTCCTCATGCCCTACTCTCACTTTTTCTCCGATACTGCAGAATTTCAAAGAATGTTTTTTGGTCACTCCAGTGTTTCTGAATTAGTTTTTCATACACAGAAATTTGATATTTTGACTTCTCACCCAAATTTAGAACTAAAAAGAAAAACCAATTAGAACCCCACAATTTCTTTTTCAGGGGAAATTCCACTTTTAATCAGCTGTTAGGATGGGATCAGTCTAGCTGGGGAATAGCATTAGCCAGAATAAAACTAGCAGTCCCTCTCTTCCGCGTCCTCTCCCAGAGCAAGCCTCACACCCCAGAGCAATTTTTGCAAGAGGCACAAGCCCGTGTCCTGATTTATAGCCTGCATCTGTGCAAAGGTAAGAAAGTCATCGTGACAGTAACAGCATCTTTAAGGGATTTGTACCAACAGGTATATATTAATATCTGTTGGTCATGCTTCTAAACCCCCACGCCCTCCTTTGAAAAGGTAAACCTGTACAGCAAAGGCTCGCCAAATGAGAACACCAGGGGACCTTCCTCATTTGTAATACCTGCAAATGACCTGAACGGAAATACCGGCACAAACTACCAAAGTTTGTGCAGGGCACAAAATTGGAAAGGGAACAAATAACGAGGAACGAGGGATTTGAATCTACTGGTTGCCTAGGCCAGTRGATGGAAAATACAGTTTAATGTACAGAAACATAAAATAATAAGTCTGGGGCGAGCAAACCAGACAGAAGGATATTATACTGAATGGTGATGCATCATATTGACCAGCGAAGGGATTTAGAGGTCACTGCAGAAAAATCCTTCAAGCCTTAAACTTGGCATATAGCTAAAATGAAAATAACTAGAGGAAAGGAGCAGAGCGGTGGAGGCAGGGCTCTGAAACGTAGGGTGCACAGCCTTCCTCCGCTCTCTGGCCAGGAAAATAGCACCAGAACTTTCCTCTAATTGGCACGATACCGTCTCCCCTTGGGAAGCGTAACATGGAGGCACTCGGGGCACCCACTCCTGGTGCAGTTACAGTTTCACAGCGAYATGCTGCCCCTACACCTTGCCCTCCAAAGGATGTAGAGGAAAAGGCAAGCCAAGGGCTGCACTGGTCACCAGTAAGGCACYGAGGGAAGCTAAGCAAGAGCCCCGCAGAATTTAGCGATGCCAGTATTCAGGAGCAGCTAACACTGGCTCATTTGCTTGTCAGTTTGTTCTTTGCTTTTGGCTTTGATAACCAAGAAAAGCCAAAGCACAGAAAGCCCAGGGGCCCCAGCGGGTGCAGCGGGTTTGTCAGTCTGAGCGCGGAAGAGCCGCTCGCGTCCCCGCAGCTCCAGCCTTGTGGACTGAGGCACTGCATAACTGCATTCRTATGACCTTATTGGCATATTTGCCATGACCTGTCCAGGATAAAGTGGAAGAGCAAAGGGTGGGGAGAAAGGAAGCAAAGAAGACTGGGCTGAGCAATTCATTTTCTTCCCCATCTGTCTAACAGGCAGTTACATTTTGTTATTTTCATTTTTTTTTTCTTTTTTTATCACAGTAAATACAGGGAAACAACCTACAGTCTCCACTGAGTGAGGCTGCTGGCAGCCTGCAGGGGAAGGGCTCCATCAGCTCATCAGCAGTGTCCTGGGAGTTCTCTGTTCCCCATAGCTGACAACTTGGGGTAAATAGGTGAATGTGTATTTACGTATGATGGAAAAAGGTGAGTAAATTTGACATCAGTCTGACTCTGCGATTCACATGCMCACATACACCTGAACAGAAGAACCAAGCACCAAATTGTCTTCTCTAGTCTTGGCCTGCTGGACAAGAGCACTGTACCTCTGCCACTTGCTCCTGAGTTAATTCTGCTCTTTCCCACCTGGGGGAGCAGCAGAGATTCAAAGCCAGACTACCAGGCTGACAGCACATACCCGTTTTCCACATGAGGCCGAAACATAGATAGGAAACGGTAAATAACCTTGGGAGGAAAGTTATGATGAGGATGCAGATGCTTGGAGAAGTCTCCTCCGTGGGCCTCCATTCCTCTCTCTCTCCTGTCCTGTCCCTCCGCAATCTCTRCCCCTCTTCTCCACCCTTCACCACTGTGGTCTCTACCCCTTCCCTGCTGCCACCTCTCAAAAGCCCTGCTTGGGACAAGGGCCAGGGAGGATGGTGGGATGCAGAAGCAGGCACAGAGGCACCAGCAGCTGAGCCGAGCAGGTACCCCGGCTTGTGTCCGGGTGCCAGGATCCGAGGGGACACCRGGCAGGGGCGAGGGCTGTCGACCAAATGAATGTCTGGCTGGTTAGGCGACATCTGGCAGTCACCAGCACAGTCTGCTCTGTGGCTGGTCTGCCTCTGGCTGTTTCCCTGTATGAACGGATAGATAATCTGGACGTATTCCAGCAGAATTAGTGTGCATGTGATGCTCAGAATGAACCTGGGGATACAAATACGTTACTGACCTATTATGATGCCTAAAATACAGGACCTGGAATTGCTTCCAAGTTCCCAGTCCAGATGCATGGCCTGGCTGCCTACCAGCTCCATGGCAGGTGAGACAGACGTAACACCCACTTTCTTCTGCTTCTCCCGTGTTTCCATGGGAAAAAAACCTGGGTGCATGGGCCAGAGAAGCCACAGCAAAGTCCCCAGTCTAGACACGAATTTGACCCTGGGTCCCACGGGAGAGAGACTTGCCCACAGCCAAGGGGAGGCCCCTACATGTAACCCCTGAGGTCTGGATTTTACCATCCATATTGCATGGAAAGTTTAATATACATCAGTTAATAACCCCCTAGTTTGATCCATAAGAATTTCTTATTGAATAAATAGGATTTTCAGGCTGTCAGTTGATTTCCTTTTCAAAGGCAGACTAACCTGCACCCTTGCTGTGCACAAACATCCAGGAAAATAAAACATTATTTGGTGCCAGAATAGCCCATCTCTGCCAGTTGCCTTGGGCAATACCCTCTTTTTACTACTCATAGGATTTGAAAAATATATTCCAGCTAAATTTTAATTTCCTCTTTTTTTTTTCCTGTGTTCCCTGTTCAGCAAAGGCTTGTATCACTAATCCATTGCCACAGATTTCTGTTTTCCAAAGCAGGCACTAAAACAGGAATCAAGCAAAATAGAAAGCTGCRGTTTAAGGCACTCTCCTCCTGTTAGAGATTTTCCAATGGGACAGTCAGAAAAAATGTAGAAAGGTGCAGATATTTTCTACTGTTACTACTGTCCATAGGAGCTTAAAAACTACCCCGTAAGGTACTTTACTGTCTTAATACATTCACTGCAAGAGCAGAGCAAGGATCAGCCGTTTTAGCTCCCCCCTCTTCCATTAGTGTACAAACTTTTAAAAGACAAGAAAAACTACAATAATAAACAAGAGCGAGCTTGCTGCAGCTGTGCTTGTCAGCTCCAGACATTAGTGTGGCTAATTCCGATTGGGAACAGTTCCTGGGCCTGGCGATAAATTAATCCCGACTCTGATAGTGTGTAAGGATTTCTCTATGCATTAGCTGAAACAAAACTTCCCAAACAGCTTGCAAATTCCCCTCTTCAGATATTTTGGTGACTAAACTCCAAAATATTTAGTCTGTGTATCTTTTTTGGATGCAGCACAATCTCCTTTTTTATTTTATTGTATTAGAATAGGATGTCTTTCATCCAAAAGAAGAAATTACACACAGGCTCACACTGAAATCRCTAAGGTATAAAGTACATCTCGTTGGGTTTGTGTCCATTTTCCAGTAAATAAGCCACAACTGTTTCACAGGAAAATAAACAGTGCCATGGAATCTGTTCTGAGAATGGCCTGAATTTTATTTTAGACTGCTGTTTTTTGGAAAACACTGCAAAAATATCTGGAAACATAATAGCATTCACTGATTTCTTTTTTCCATGTGTGTCTGTGGTTGTGTTGGTCCACTGGCAGCAGAACAAGCCCCATAGGAGAAGCAGAAGACCCATCAGATGGATAAAAATCAACAGGGGCAGCAGCTCGACTTGGCAAGCGTTGGAGAGCGTGGGGCACGGATGCCACGGCAGCGGGAGCCTGGGCCACCAGGCTGCCGGCGGCATCCCGCGCTGTGCCACCCCTCGGATTTCTGAGCTTTCTCCGGGACRTCCAAGCTCACACACCACGTTCATTGTGCAGTTGATCTTGGTCGCACTCCTGGAGCAGCTACGGGTTTAAGGAAGTTATTCACCTGGCCAGTTTCATCGCAGCCCCAATGAATAGTTTCATTCTGGGGTAATAAATACAAACAGAGGGAAGGCTGCTTGCCACAAGGATTCCTTTATGCTGTGCCGTGAATTGTTGGGTAGTGGCCAGTGAGCATTGAAAGGCAGGAGCCACCTGTGTCAGGTGTGTTTAAAGTTCATATTGACTCCTGCCCGCCAATATTTGCATGATGGACAACATCAGAGAAAGGTGCACTTAGTCATTAATTTTTGTCTGCCGATGGGAACGGCGATGAAAAGGAGCTCTTTTCTTCCAGGCACAGCTTTTGTTTTCCAGCGTGATCAGTCAACTGCCGGCTCGGCATCACGCGTTGCGGGGCAAAGGCAGGTCCAGAGCGTCGGGGATGTTCTGGCTCTGCTCCGGCCCCAGCACGCCTGCCGGGCTGACTCCCGACCTCGCCGGGAGCCGTGCGCGAAGCCCTTTCCTAGGGATGGATTAGAAAGCAAGCAAACTGTGTGGTGCATATGTTATGGCCATGACTTCCACCGTGAAAAATGTGACTTCTAGCAGTTTTTGCAGACTTTGTAACCCCAGTCAGTCTGCTACTGACTCCTTCACGGATTTTTACAACTTTGGCTCCGTTCACGACCGGGATGGTAGAGAACAGAGTTTTTTAATGGATTTAAGTTATTAGTTACTTATTATGAAAGGGTGTAACACTCTTTATGTTGTAAAATAAAGTCCATTTGTCTTTTCTCCATTTCCACAGCACACCGCGTTAAACGCGGTGCAGCACTGCTATTTTCTCTCTCTGGAGCGGCGTGTCGATCCACGCTGGCGTGCCAGCCTCTGCTGCAGCGATTGCCGCGGGGCGGTGGATGCGACTGGTCGCCATCCTTAGGAGACCCATCAGGATGAGGACTGGATGGGGCGAGCTCGCTGGGTCCTGGGCTCACGTGTTTGCTTCTGCTGGGAGCCCGGGGGATTGCAGAGAGAGAGCGATCCCTCCGGAGATCCCTCTCCTGTGAAAAAGAGGGGCTGTAATTAGGGAGCATCAGTATGGTGCAGCCCAACTGGGAAGACTGGAGGGATCTGCAGAGGGTTTTGGAGCTGGTGACTCAGTGAGGGTACACGCTGCTGGAGGCTTTACGGGGCTTGCTTTCTGTTCCCTAATGGAAGGAAAACTTTGCCGGGGGAAACATCCATATCCCTACATATGTTGGTGCACTGCTCCAATGACAAAAACTTATCTTCTCGTGCCCACACACAGGCTTCCCAAGCGGGATCCGTTTGCGCTGCCTGGCTGCAAACTTGGCAGTGGCCTTTGCACGGACGTCGTGGAGGGCAGAATTTGCTCGATGAGTACAAATCCCATCTGTAAGCGCGCCTCAGATGAGCACAGTGTTTTAGAAACAACCCCTTTTGCTTACACAAGGGCTCGCAATGTAGCCAAAATCTTCAGCGCATATCTGGTTTTCTCAAACAGTTTTTGGTGGGGAGCCAATATTTGTTACTTCTCCCCAGAACAAGGAGTAAACTCCAGCACAAAAGGCTGCGGGCCGCTCCAAGCGCCGACCTCAGGCAAGGAACCCCCCGCTCTGCTTAAACGCCTTAACTTGTCTCCGGTTAAAAAATACAGACAGGTCAGAGAGCACCATTTAAACTACATCATTATGTTCAAAGTACGTTCTGCTGTCCACTGGCGAGGGGAGGTAAACCCGGGCCCTTCTCACACACCTTGTAGGTCTCTTTTATAGCCGATACCACGTTGAGATTGCTATGAATGTTGCTTTGTTGTACGTTTTCCCCAAGTGAGAAGTTCCTCTCCTATCTACTAACCAGGTTAGTTACTAGTATAGTTCCAAAGTCTTATTCYTGTACTCACTATAGTCAAGGGAAAGACCCTTGCAGCCTTCCTACTGGGATGCACGTGGCCGTCGGGCACCGTCCCCCACCTCGTCCTTCACCCAGACACGGGCAGTGTAGGGCTCCCCGAGCCGCCCTGCGAAACCCCCTGAAACGGGGGTGCTTGGAAAAAGTCTTGTATCTCTGCTAAGGGGAATTTTGCTTGGATCTGGTGGTAAAATRAGTTTTTGGTTAACTGTTCCACTCTGCGCATTGGTGATGGCGAAGTGGGGTGAGACATTTCATGAAAACACCTTATTTGTCTTTCCCCTCTCCGCCTGGCACATTTGTGGACACAGCAGATTGTCTGCAAATGCTACGAGAAAAAAAAAAGTGAAGAATAAATTTCTGAAATCGTATTTCCACACAGAAACCAAAACGGCTTGAATTTCCAACAGTAAATACTTGGAATATAGCTGGGGGGGAGGTTGGCCAGAAAAAAACAAAATCGTATAATAAATTGATTCAAGAAAATCGCGTTTTATGCGCACCAGAGAAGACAAACCCCACAAAATAAACAACATTGAATTACTCGCTGAGATCTGATTTTTACTACCTTTTACTACTTCTACATCCCACGGTGCTAATACAAGACTTGTCCTGCAGTAGCAGCGCAGAAAACGGTCCATCCCTTCCTTTTAAACAGCCGGCTGTAGATCTTGTTTCTATATAAAATTTCATGCTTTTTTACAAGTAAACCCGAAAGCAAATGTAGCTCTTCAGAGCCGTCRTTGCTCGGGGGTTTACTGCCGTCCTCGTTAGCTCTCGTGGTGAGCACCCGGCCCAGGCACTCTGCTCGGCTGGGACTCTTCTTTGGAGGCTGCTGAGATTTATTTGTAAAATACCACGGGCGTGCGGCTCGCTGACTCGCTCTCCGCGGGCGGCTCYGGAGGAACGTCCTCCGCTTGGGTGACCTTCTGCGGCGTTCGGCAGGTGCGATGGAGAGCGCCGCTGCTCCGGGAGGGGTTTTTTGGCTTCGCCAGCGAGTGCTTGGTGCGGGAGCAAGGCGCCGCGACGCCGCGGCTGCGCGCTTGGCGCTTGCTGTGGATATTGCGCTCGGGGACTTCCGTGCAGTGAAATAAATTGCATGAAGGCATCTATATAAAAGTTGAGGCGTCGGGGTCTCTGTTGGAGGAAAGCACGGATTAAATCGCTTGGTTCCTGTGAARTGCAAAGAGAAACCGGTAGAAAGCGAAGTGATGAAATAATTCCCGGGGGGGGGGTTATTACCCCCCACGGAATTTCCCGGTTTGTTGGTAAATCTGTTTTGGCAGCATCAGCTGTGCTGCGGCCCAGGGCGAACAGCTTGGACTCGGGAACGTTTTGTTTGCAGATGATTTCTTCAAGGAAAATGCTAATTCCGTCCCGAATGCTGTATCCACAATCAGGAATCTGACCGGCCCGTGCAGAGCATCACGGAGAATCCAGGCTGCTTTTCCTCCACGAGTTTTCCACCTGAATCGAATACCTTTACTCYTGCCCGCGCAGCATCCCGTGAGAAAACGCGGAGGGCGAGTTTCGGCCCTGATGCCCCGCGGCGCGGCGCCCCGCTGCCCTGAACGCGGCGCAGAGCGGCGTGCGGGATGCGCTTTGCACCGGCCCGGCGCTTATTCGACCTTCGGCACAGCAGAGTTCAGAGCTGGGAGTTGAGAGGGCTCAGACCAGGCTGCAGTGCACCGTTATTCAGTACGAAATCGTTCGTTATCGGGCTGACGAAGAAACCCCCAGCAAAGCTGAAAGCACCCTGCAACGCCGGCCGGGCCGATACTTAATTTTTTGTCAGGAACCGGCTGAGAGCAGCTTTGATCAGAGCACAGGTTAGAGCCAGAACATCGTGCGGAGATTTCTAAACTCCAGAAGTTATTRGGGGAGCAAAGGACAGAAGTTAAAGCAATATTTTCTTCCTCTTAATGTTTGTGAAAGTAGCCTCACGCTCTCTCCCTTCCGGCATGGGAGTGCAGAGCCAGTGCACACGTTTGTTTTCTTCTTAAAATTTAAGGCTCCTGCAGGAGGCTGGTTGATAAAATGGAAGAGAGGACTAGTTAATCTGAAAATACAAAATAAGACTTTCTTTTAGGGAARAAGAAAAAAAAAGAGATTATTTTTCTAAAGGCAAACAGAGCTGTTAATGGACATTGTTTGCTTTTTAAGCGTGTGCGTTGATAAGTTAGAACTCCTGGAGATTGCATGCAATAAAACCGTGTATCCAAGATCGAAATAATGGTTTATTATTTGAGCCGATCCTTTTTAATTTACCCTGAGCAGCAGACAAGGTGCCTTCAGCAAAGTTACTCGTGTGAGCAGAGCACACAGCTAGGGCTGACTGTTAAGGCGTACGTAATTTTCTACAAGTGCCTGATACTGTTTTGAGAAAGTGTAACCTATTTATCTGAGTTTAGCTTAAAGCTTGTGTACACATGCCTGTGCACAGCAGACTGGCTGTTATATTTAAGCGTCGTGCGAAAACTGCCCCAAAACACTAGCAATCCAATTGCTTTCAATCGCTTTGCCGTACCCGCATCGAGGAGAGYTTGCTCGTGCTCCGCCGGGGCTCGTGCCCCAGCGACTCCAATGGCAGCARCAGCAGTCGAAAATATACAAATATTTGCACTGTGTTACAGACTGCAAAAGGCATCGGGAAAGGCGGCCTGTCTTACTCTATTATTATTTTACGAAAGAGCTGCTGTTTGCTCTGTAGGAAAAATATGTCTGTAATTAAAGCCGACAAATGTATGTTCTAACTTCAGCCARTATTTTTCATGACCAGAAATATGTAAAAACTAAATAAACGAAAACTTGGTTGAGAGGTTTAATTAAACAAGCAATTAAAGATGCCCACACTGCAAGCCCTTTTGTGTTGCTAATATTTATTTTTTCTCTGGGAGAAGCCTTTTATTTTCCAAAGGTTTATCTTGCAGAAAATCACTGCCTTAAATTAATTTCCCTTTCATCAGCTGTTGCTAAACCCCTGAAGATACTGTTGTAAAATGACATCTTGTGTGTTGTTTCAGAAATAAATAGCCTCTTGCTCGGGATTTTTTTTTTTTAAGTACTGGTTTCAAAGAGAGGGGGGCAGATTTATTTAAAGAGAAAGTTTCCTTCTCTGCGAAAATTGTCTGAACAGCTACGTGCAAGCGGGCTCCTTGTCTATCACAGCATCTTGCAGGATTTAATAAGCTGAAAGGAGRAGGAGGTAAAAGCCACCGGCGCGGGGCACCGGCACCCGCCTCGCCGCGTCTCTCCCCAGCTGCTCACTCCCGAATGAGAAATTTTGGGCAGATCTTTATTATTTTTAAACCCATTGGAGCAGGCTGCTGTGTTTTTCTCTCTGGTTTTATTTTTTTGGGGTGGGTTATGACGGTAGCGGTGCCTTGCAGCGCGGGTTTTGCGGGAAGGGGCAGCCGGCAGCGCCGGGAAACGCCGCGACGGTTCGAGGTGCCGGCAGCCTGCGCCCGCTAACGTGCTCACGGGTAAGTAGCTGCCTTGGCTGATCGCGGAATCAAAAAATGTAAGTCACTCCTTTGGGGTGATGTGCAGTGTTAAGCTGAAGTTTGCACAGATTTCCTTTAACACTAACACCACCGYGGCTTTAGGGATCGCGGGGAGAGCGAAGACGCTGTAGACGTGGACGGGGTGAAACCAGCACAGCTGAGCACAGATCGGATCAAGAACCTGTAAAATTTAACCCGGAGCGAAGCCTTTTCCGGAAGCGTTTCCGCTATTCCGCAGAAGTGCAACAGCTCATTTCCCTGCAACGCGATTTTTAAATCAGCATTTTATAGAAATGCAAACTCAGCTTTCTTAAAATCTATCGGGGTGCGTCAGAGGGCATTTGAAGGCACCTTCCGTACCAGAGATCCTCGCCGGAGACGGGGTTTGTTTTCCGGATCTTACAGACCCTCGGTCGCCCGYGCACTCCCTTCTCCGAGCCCTTTCCCCCGAGCCTGCTTCGGGCAGGGTCGGTGCTGCGCTCAGCTCAGTCCTCGAAACCGGAGGCACAAAAGCGACGTCAGGGCGGCACGTCCTGCTCCGAGAAGCCCCTTTCCCTTCGACGCGCGCTCCGCAAACACAATAGCGCATTGACTGAGCCTCGAGCTCGCCAGGCTTCAATAAATCCTCAAAGTGCATGAAATTAAAATTGAAGCAAGGGACACGCAGAGTGTTAGTCTTTCTCAAAATACTAATTTAATAACTCTCCAAGAAGTACAGTGGTTTAGGAAAGGCAACCCAGATGGGAACATATAAAATAAAGCTATAAAGTTTCCTTCAAATGTATTTTAATCATTGTTAAATATTTACATTTAATAAGCACTAGTTTTTATTGCAAGAGAGATGTAATTACACTTATCATTCATGGAAAAATGGAGTTTTAATAGCCTGTACATTGATTTGCTAAGTTGAAATAGTGTCCTAAAAATATGTCGCTCTCTTTCCCCGAGGAATATATACCATATGTGAATGTAAAACAGATGAGGATTTTTTATCAGTGCACAAACTGTATCAACTATATTTCCTATAGTCTCTGTTATATTGAACATAAATCTTTATGGCTGGTGTTTTGCTAATTAGAAGGACCTTATCAGGCTTTTACAGCCCTTACTAATAAAGCTATTTATTTAGTAAACGCTACCTAACGGGACRGGTTGCAACACCTTGACACTGACGCTGTCGGCTGAGGTCGCGGCTGCCCGGGACAGCGCATTTCGTTAGGACCGGGGCGGACCCTGCAGCGCCCGGCGCGCGAGCCGTCCTCCCCGAGCCGGCGCTCTGCCGAGCCGGGTCCGAGCAGGAGGAAGGCGAAAGGTCGGTTAGATGCAACGAGTCGGAGAAAGTTGCCTCTCGTTTTTATATTACCGTAATTTATCCGCTCAGTGGGTTTTTCCTCTTCTTTTTTTTTTTTTTTTTTTTTTTTCCTCCTTAGCCTTCCCGCTCGCAGCACATGGGGTTCGAGCCGTCAGGAAGCGTTATGTCAGCTCTCCTTAGCCGGTACAACCCGCTCGCGGCGGCAGCCTTCCACTTCAATCAGGCACCGCATCCGTAGCACCGTCCCGGCAAGGAAGCTGCAGCCCTGCAACGGGGACGGATTCGATTTCCCCGAATCACCGTTTCAGCCGAATTGTTGCTAATTTTGCTGTCTTGAAACCTACGAGCATAAAACCACCTAATATTCTGGGGGAGAAGAAATAGCTGCGTGTAGCAAACACACGTGTAGTACGTTATAAATAAATATATTTATTTATTTATTTATATTTTATAAATGCCTGTTAGTGAAGGGAAGCTGCAGGGAAGCTGCAGTACCCGACCCCTTCGGAAACACCGTCCGGGCTCGGGCAGAAAGGCAGGAGCGGCGCTGGGAGCCCATGTCTGTTCTGCAGGCAGCCACGAAGGTCTCTGCCAGGCGTTATTTTATAGCACTGACTAATTAAAWTCTTCTCATTATATATAGAAATGACGGCTCTTCAGGTGAAGAGGGAAAGGCTCGGTGAAAGCGTTTCGGAGGGATTTGTTTTGTCATCTCACTTGTGAGCACCGCATTTTCCCGACAGCAGGATGCTGCTATAGAAATAGAAATGCAGAGGGAACACACAACTGCAGRGAAAAAGCGTAAGTCTTCAAAAAATAGCCGTATAAAATGGCCACTGGGATTCTCCGCCCCCCAGTTACAAAAGCCCCTCGGGTCGGGGACGGGTAAGCGAGGCGCGGAGCGGGTATTCCCGTCCCGTTACTTCTGCCCGCAGTAAGACACCAGCACGTGGCAACATTAAACCAAATGGTGCTCACTCCTGAACGAAGGTGAGTTGTGCCCGCTGCAGTTGTCCACATGTGCTAGCTATTACGGCCTTGTTTCGTCCGGACTGCAAGGGGGCTGTTGCAGCGAACTGAGGAACGGCTGCCAGGAAATGTCCTTTCCTAAATGACATAATTAGGGTATCGGGGAGCCTAGTGGAAGCAGATTAGGGGCATCGCCGCTGTCCTTGATGCAAGCAACAATTCAGAGCACATAAGCAAACACTTAGACTATGCAGATGATTTAATATTGATTAAACTCTGATACCTGAGACTACTTGGAAGGCAGGTACAGCATGTTGGAAGGAAAACAAAGCACACATTTTGCCTTCACRTTTTGCATTAGCTAAGAAATGTTTTCATTGACCTCACTGACTGAAATCAAGAAATCGAGCCATTATCCAAATTAAAGTTATTGGCCTGGCTAATTAAAATTACTGGACTGCCTGATAAAATCAAACGATGGACAGTTAAGTAAATTCAAAGCTACGCTTTCTGTTTGATTTAGGTGTCCTCGGTTCCTCCCGACATCGCCGAGCGGGTCTGGGTGCAAACGCAGGGGAGGGGAATCGCGGCCGGCCCCGCGCCCGCCGCGGCAGCTCCTGCAGCGCTCGGCTGCCGGCTGCCCGTCCCGCCGCGCGGCTCGGCGCTCTTCCCTGCCAGCACGGAGGCACGTGGATTTTTTTCACCAAACTCTTCTTCCCTACCTGTGTTTATCATTCCCCTCGGGCAAGAAAAACAACGTCTCCTCGTCTAGYCTGTGCGGAGTTTTAGGTGGTGCAAATCAGTGCTCTGCTGAAACCAAGAGGCCCTGTAAATATTCGGCCCTGCATTAACTCTAGTGTGTCCCGGCTGCAGGGGCGTCTGCTCGTACAACTGGGGTTACTTGCTTTAAGGGCTTAGAGGACGAGGACCTACGGCCCTGGCAGAGCTTTTAAGCCGAGCGTCTTTGCTGCCGTGAAGGAGCCACCGAGAGCCCTTCCTCCAGCCCGCGAGCTATCGCGGTCCCTAATTCAGGCTTCTTGTTTCGTCGTCTTGTGGATTTTTTTTCTTTCGGTCTTTTTTACCAAACGCATCTGAGGCACTTGTGATGGTATGGAAATGTAGGCAGGTATGGCACGATTCGCCGTCGTTTCTGTCTGCTTCCAGCGGGTGGAAACTCTGGCTCGCGTTCAACGCTCTTGGATGCCGTGGTGATATAAAAGCCTTGTAAAATGTGATTTGTTCTTGTTTTAAATGGGTGTAAGTGCACAATGAAAGATCAGTCTAAATAAAAGCGGATCACGGAGTAAGAAAGTCCTTGGCAGAACGTAAGACACGGGATACTTTTGGGTGCACTTAGAGGGCTGCCATGGGTTCGTAATCAGTAAACGTTTTCTGCCCCGGCGTCGCGCCTGTTCTCCCGGCCCCCCAACGAGGAGCGGCGAGCCGGGACGCCGGGGCGCTCCGGGACCCCACGCGGGCCGGCTCAYCGCCTCCGGGCGCCTTCCTCCTCTTCCTCGCGGCCGCGGAGCTTCCTTCCCCTGCGAACCGTCGCTTTGAATCGCATCTTTATCACGTTCCTGGACGCCAGCCATGTTCCTGCAGCTTCTTCACCCTTAATTTTACAAGGGGAGGGAAATGGAAAAGCAGCTGTAATAGCCTTGGCAGACGCAGTCTTACAGTAGCTCGGTAATTACAGTATCTCAGTAGCGAGAGGGCTGAAGCCCTTAGCTTGTGCTCTGGTAGTAGCCAAGCGGAGCTCTCCTAGGATTTATCCCGCGTTTCCTCCCGCGCGCTGCCTGCCGAGCGGTCTGGCRCCGGCGGGAGCGCACGCGAGGTTCCCCGAACGGGGGGCTACCCGTCGCGGTGCCTCTGTCACCGCRGCTCATCTCTAATGCCACCAACTATTGCAAAAGCTGGCTGCAAAATTCCAGATTAGTAATAAGGAGGAAAGAGGAGCCTGGTTTGGGAGCTGGCTGAGACGCGCTCCCTGCCCGCAGCAGAGCTTGGAGAAACTGCAAGAGACTTTGCAGGGAGAAAGAAGCGTCCTGCACCGGCTTTTCCCTCGTCGCTGGAGGGACTTGTGCGGCACGAGCCTGCTTTGGACCCCCGCTGCTCCCCATCTTCTCCCGATTGCTGGTGGGCTGCAGCAGCAAGCTGTGTGCCACCCTCTGCGTGCTCTAAAACTGCTCTAACCGAGCACAGTGAAACAGGATATAATCAGCAATGCTTAAAAAACAGCAGTAAGACACAAATAATACGCCGCGCGCTCCCCTAACTCCTCGCCTTTCTCGCACACCTCCTGTRGTACAACCCTTTCTCCCAATATGCTTCTGGTTCGCTCTATCRAGTTTATCTCCAGATACAAAGCACTGATATATCTGGCTGCTTTCCATTTATACCATATGCCATCCATCTTAATTGAACGCAGCAGCGTATCGATGGCTTATCTGACAGAGAGCTATTTAACACTTAAAGCCCTGGAACAGATTTGTTGTAAATAATCTATTAGCCTCCTCACCCCCTRGCTCCTCGCTCAGGCTTGGAAAGCTCGGAGGGGAGCACACTGGGGACGAAGGAGATGTGGGGGGGAAATAAAGTGAAAGAGAATTCTCTTGAGAGGAAAAAARTTGCATTAGCAGCATGAGGGGATTAATCATCAAGCACAGTAAGATCTGCCACTACAACCAGTGCAACCCTAAGCAGAGAAACCTGAAATCTCAGATCTTCTAAAGTTTCCGAGAGGAGCTTGTAGAAGGCGCAAACCACTTTTTTCTTCAGCTTGGTGACAGTAAGACTCAGCTGAAGCTTAATAGATGCTATTTGATGCCTCACTCCAGAGGATTCTTGATTCACTTTGCGTGCCTATGTGATTTTTTTGGCCCCTGTGTGCACTTACATAATGTTGAAGGACGCTCTGCAAGCAGGCTCTTGGAGGCGATGGCATCTGGAGCTTAACCAGGGCCTGTTTGCTCAGGCAGCGAAAGTTAGCGTTGGTTTGAGCACTTCAGTACACAGATCCAAGCAGGACTTACACAAAACAAATGGTCTGAACGAATGTAGCCTCATTTTAATGGATGATCGTTGCATCTGATCGCTGAACTCTTTAGTCAAACTTTCGCTACGTCAGGGAATTGCGATAYAAGCGCTGGCAGATCTGCTTGCAGGAAGAACAGTGCTGGGGCTGCTCTACTTTGCCTCTRCAATTTTTACTGAGCTTTTTTATTTTTAATTTCTCTGATATTTATTATTCTTAYGAGACGTGTTCAAAGCAGCAAATCAAAATATCCTTTTCTGGGGAAGTAAATCTCCCAAAGCTTAATTTATCATTTCGAAGTAATACAAAGCTTAAATTTGTCTTTGCTGGAGCTGCATACAAAGTATTCAAGCATAAATAAAGAAAACATAAATAAAGTGGGCCTGACTCTCTTTCACCGTGTTATTAAAATTCCATTGTTTGTTCTGCGGGAAAAGACCTCCCAAAATGACAGTGGTAATCTGGGCAAAGGGAAGATTGTTGCCAAAGGCTTCAGCTCTTAAMGGGGGGAAGCATTTTAAAAACTGCCAAGGAAAATATTTTCATTCATGAGTTCACCCAGCCTAAACATGCATCTAATCCTCCAAAACTGACAGTTCAAAAAGGCAACCACAGTGGAGACAGGCAAAGCGTTCAGTTCAAAGGCAGGAAAAAAAAGAAAAAAAAAAAAGAAAGGGCCGGGGGATTATCAGCATTATCACTTTATCACGAAATGACCATCAGCTTTGGAAGCCAAGCGCTCCACCTCCCCTTCCCAAGGCGAGCGCCTTGTTCCTCCTTGCACCACTAAAAGGGCAGCAAATCCGTCCTCAGCGGCTGCCGACGGCGAGGAGGGGAGYCAGCAGAGCGGCTAGGGCTGCTCGTTTTGTAAAATGGAAGGATGCACAGAAACTGAAGGGAATTGCCCCGAACCTGCAGGAYGCAGGAGAACGGGAGTAAATCAGAGATGCCAGATGGAGCCTCTCGTCGAGGCACGTGGCCTGTTCCGGAAATACTCAYAACAAAAGCTAAAAGACAAAAAAATCCACACTAACTAGATATACAAACCTTTGATCATTTAATAAAGGGAACTGCCCCGACTCCATTTCACAGAGGCGGAGATTAGGGAATGCAAAACGTCTTGCCCACGGCTGTGTGAGAGGGCAATAGCAGAGCTGGGAGCGGAGGAACCAGACCTCTGAAAAAATCTCCAGCAAGTTTAAGGCCAATCCCTGGGAATCATCAACCTTCGCAGCCACCTCCCAGGGAGACGGCGCTGTCTTTTTTGCCTTGTTTCCCACAAATATTAAGGAGACTTCCCAAGGCTGTGTGGAAGCTACCGCCCCCCCTCCTCATTGACCAACCTATTTCTCATTCTTTTATCAAATATGGTCAAGATCCAGCAGATCTGACAAAACTGTTGAGACCTCAGTGACGCTCAGTTCCTACCAATTCTGCAAAAATGCACATGCAGATCTAGGAGAGACTTTACACCATTAGGAAAGGCTGAAGTGGGAGTTCAGCTGTTATAAGACACCAGAAATCTGCATGAGCCTTTTATGAATAYCCCAGCTGGTGAGCAAACCTCATCTGAAGTTAGGCACAGAGCAACCCAACCAAGAGAGACAACAACCGATTTCAGAAATCCCATTGCCCCCAGATTTATTTGGAATATCTATAAAAGGACCAGCCAGGTCAAAATGTTTCTCTGATTTTTTCTCTGCCTTCAGTTTCAGCCTCCTCRTAATGTGGCAATGCCTAACGACGCCTGCACTCCTTGCAAAGACACATGGGATGGGGGACTTGAGGGAAAGAACCACCAATTTTCAGCACTTCTGTCCCCCCACGGCCACTTCCCCATGGCTCAGGAGCCAGACAGTTGCAGTTTTGCTGCAGGAGAGGCTCACCGAGAGCATGCAGCAGGGCTCAGCTGCCAAAGCCCCGTTTTCCTTCCTTGAGGCCTCACCATGGTTTCTCCAGGGCTTTGGTCCTCAGGCTTCTCATGCTCAGCAGCCAGTAGAGGGGGCGTAAGAGCTGGTCGTTTCCTTTACCAACAAAATCTTTCCATTTCTGGCTTGTAAAACAGATCATAGCAACAAAAACAGCTCCCTGATGAGCTTAGAAAGCAAAAGAATTTGCTCAGCATTGATGGGTCTCCCAAACGTGCTTTTCAAGTTTAGGGCTGGGTTACCTGCATGCCAGAAGGCAAGTGCTGCTGCAAAGCAAAGAGCATGCGCATCTGAGAGCATCTCCGGCGGTGTGCACGCAGCCAACTCTGGATTTTTTTTTTTTTTTTTTTTTGGCCTCTATCTTTAGATGAAGCTTTCCTAAAAATCCTTCCCAAGTTTAAACCACAACACTGTGTGCTTTAAATATTGCCAAACATGCAAAAGTCTGACAGGAACCCGCAAAACAACGGCCGAGCAGAAGCTGAAACTCCATTCTGCGTCCAGCTGCCGGACTGCCGCTGTTCCAGCAATAAGGGAAGAAGAACCTGGGCAGGATCTTTGGAGGACTCCCCGTGCTCCCAGGAATGCCCGTGGCGCAGGGTGCTGAGCGCTCAGGGCCGTTCCTCCCCTCCCACAGCTCCGTGGCATCWTTCCTGCATGGGAGCTGTGTGGGGACAGAGCAAATCAGCACCTTGGAAAGGCAGAGGTGTCTCTCCTGCAAGTCCCAAGAAAAAGCTCTTTGCTCCAACGGAGGATGCTGAGACTTCAAGTTAAGCTGAACACCAGTGCACATCCTCAATCTTTTGCAAACGTGCGCAGGGTGAGTTGTCAGAGCTGCTCCCATGCAGCTCAGTCCTGTGCTCCAGAACTCAAGGAGAGCTTCGTGCTGACTGTGACAACCCAACAGCTCCACGCAAAGCTAAGGTGCCCTCACGAAAGCACGTGCCTTCACACAAAACCACCTTGCCCTGGTAAAAGGTCATCTTCAGTGCTGAATCCCAACCCACCTATCTGTCTGTTTTGCCTGTAAAAAAAAGCCCACATCAAGCCGCGAACACTTAGCAGCTCAGTTCCCAGCTGCATTTTCTTTCATGTTCCTTAAAGTATTATATTAAAAAGTGAGCTTAACATAGGCAATTAATTTCCTCCTCAGGAAGTCTTGGGTTTCATCTGTTTTATTTGCATATATTGGTAATCATTTATTCAAGGAAAAGCAAAGGTTGATGAAAAAGGCCATTAACTGCAGTACTGTGTGCAAGAGCCTCAGCTGACCGGAGCAGCGGCTCCGCGGGGCCCTGAGCAAGCCGGTGCATGGGCTGCTCTGCCCTGCTCCAGCAAAAGAACCGTGGGAGCTTKACAAGAGCCAGGGGCATCATTGCATTATTTGCCAAATGTTTATTTTGTTTAAAAACATAACTGAAATATCCTGCTAAATGCTGTCAGGCAGCTCCARTCTGTAACAACAGCACACGCGCAAGCTCCCTTTGGGAAGCTGCTGGCCAGCAGCACCCATGTCCTGCTGGAAGCATCGTCTGCTCCAGGAGGAGGAGCACCAGCTGTGGCCTCTCCAAAATCGCTCCCTGAGGTACCTACCGCAAGCCAGCAGCTTCCAGGATCCTTGAGGCTCTCAGTACACACACCCTCAGCTCGTAGCTGGAACAAGCAAGCGTTTCACCTGCTCTGCTTGGGGAAAGAAGCATCTTATCCCAGCATGACACTCACTGCGCTACTGTTCAGCAGGCATGCACAAAACACACACGTTACTCCCCAGCTCAAGACCTTAAGTATCTCTTTATGCAACCACTGGGGGGTTTTTTGCTAAGTTAATTCAGATGACAACAGGATTAGCCACTGCAGAGCTCCTTAACCATGCACTCGCAGTTTCATGATGGGCAAATGCTGGGCTGCTGCTTGGTAGGAGCCCTGTTCTCACCTGTCACATTTGATACATATGAATGCTTTTTTGACCTCCTTTATGCTGTACCCATTTATTATGATAGTGTCAGATTATCTGTTGCCTAAGACGAGTTGTAACAAGGGAATATTTAGATGAGCAACCCACATAACAACGCTGGAAGTGCTGCATGGTTTGGCAAACTCTAGGGCGTGCTTATACTGAAGGATAACAGAAGATACACAGATGGGAGCATAGCACCATCCACTCAATCTTGGTTGGAGTCACTTCAGTACAGATCTTGTAAACKGAGGTCAATATTACTGCTTCTGTACTAATTCTTTCTGCACATAGGCTTGTACTTACCAACATTTTGCAGATCAAATGTTACTAACCATTTTTTTCAAACAATATAAGCAACCGGATTTTCTGCCATTTAGGAGAAAAATACGTAGTAATTGAGATACTTTGCTTCCTTCATACTCCTTGACTAAACATTTCTACATCATTCAACAGAAAATCAGAATTGTCTGTTCACATCTTTGAAAAGACACATAGAATAAGTGAGCAGCATGTGTACACATTAGAAGTCCTTAGACCTGGCTTGAATTTGTAGATTTTCCCAAGACTTCATATTAATTTGGGTGAATTGCTTAATTTGTCTCAGCCTCCATTTCCYGTTGTAAAAGACTTTTCCTTCAGCTTTTTTCAGTTTAGGTAYAGAAGACAGCAGAAACAATCTCTCCTGGCATATTTTGGCAATGCATACATGGTGGAGCTTTACTTGAGCAGTGTTATCGTAATACAAATCATAATGATTGTAACATGATGTCATTAAGTAAGTTGCAAACTTCTTTTCTGTCAAATCTGATTTTATTGCCTATTAAACACCGTAAGACATTAGGGTGGCCCCACATGTGTTGGGACCCATGCTGTGTGCCTTTCTCTCCTTCCCATACGTGCATCTCTCTTGCCAACCACCTCGCAGCWTGGACATCATTTTACTGGGCTTACGGTGCAGCCAGGGGTCAGCAGTAGCACAACAGGGCTTCTGAGGATACCAGTTYTGAGTGTAAGTACAAAGTCCATCTCAGATCCTTTGTAAACTTTGCCCCTTGCCACAGGAATCCAATTCGTAYAGGAGAAACTGCTATTAATGTTCTCTTTTCCAGGTCTCCTTGTCTCCACTTTCCTGACCCAATGAGAAGTTTTGGTGTGAACAGAGATAACTAGAGAGAGCTAAGGTATGAGAAATCTTGAGGTGGACACTGCTACAACCCCAGGACTGCTCGTCTCTCCAGTACCTTTTAAACGACCATAACCCTTAAAAAGGGCTGTGGCTTTCCAAAGTGAAATAAGAACATTTGGCATCTGATTATTCTTAGTATGTCTCTCCAGCTCTTATGAAATAACTAGTCACTTGAAGAATTTGTTACTTGCTCAGCCTCTCCAGTAGTCTTTAGTGTTTAGTGCTGAAATGGGAATTGAGCACTGGCAATACGCAGAAGATCATTATGAGAACCGCTGCTGAAAGCATGCCCAAGTTCCCACTCCGGCTGGCCATCACTTTTACGTCATCACAAAACTGTGCTGAAATCTAGGAAGTCCTAAAAGCAGCAAGTTTTGCGGGGCTTGAAACATTTTTCCCCATGTAACTAGTGAGGTTGTTTATTGTCTGGGCAAAACACAAAACCCTTCTAACTCAGGGGTTAGTCACAAGGACCTTCAGCCAGACACCCTGGAGCTGCTGGCYGCAGGCGTTCTGTTTCTAAAATCCACTGTACGGCTATGAACATCCAGGAGTGCCTTGCCTATTGCTTTAGGCAGTTCATGACCGAGGCATCCCATCCCTTTCAGCCACTGCTGTGATGAAAGACAATTAGAGCTGAAGAAGACCTTTCCATGACTGATTGGGGCATTGCTGCTCTGCAGCACATCACACCTGATGGTTCCCCAGGTGCCACCATCGGTAGCAGTATCAGGCAGCCAGGATTTGGGACTGACATGGGGACAGCAGTTTTCAGACAAATTAAAAATCACCTAACTCTGAAGTGCCTACACAGGCTTCTATCACGGCAAGCTGTTTTCCAAGAAGTAGAGAAGGCAATGCACTGTGGTTTTTTGGTGCTGATTTATTTCAATAAATGGACAGGAACTGCTCCCATAACGCAAAAGTAATTACTTTTGAGGGATATTTCTTACACCCACAAAGTTGAAAGAAATGAAAAATGCTCCATTTTTGGAGGTGTATTCCAGAAAAGTGAGCTGAATATTTTCAAGTTTTTGTGGGGCTTGGGCTTTGGACTCTTTTCACTACAAATATACAAATACTTCTGAGAATGACATTTTTTTCCATGAAAAAAAAGAATTCTAAATTAAAAATTCAGATTAAATGCAGCTGCAAGAAAGCAACAGAGTAGGAGATGACAACAGGTTAATGCCAGACTGGTTCCTTTCCCTTCTCCATCCTGGGCATCACCTTCTGCCCCTATCAGCTGGAGGCTGCAGCATGAAGTAGACGGATTCCTCCCTAAAAGTACCTTCATCCTCACTTGTACCACCCAGAAAGCACAGGTATCGCAGTGGAGGCTTGCAAGGACACCCAGGCTGCAGCTCAGTTGCTCAGTAAAGGACTGCAGGGCTAAGTCTAATCCAGACAGCTTACCCCAAACCTCTTTAGCTCTTCTGCTAAGCAGAAGTCTATAGGCTAGGCTATTAAAATAAATGAGAAATCACCATCAGTCCCAGCATGAGCAGGATTTGCCCAGGTCTGAATGACATGAAGATGGAGATAAAATACAGTCATCTATACGAAAGTGAGGCTGCTTAAACAGTGATTTTGCTGGTGGTGTCCATTCATTCCTCTACTTTCTAATATACTGCTTTTCTTTTCTCGCAGGATAAGCACAGATCTAGGCAATTAACATCAAACTCCTTCCCCAAACCTGACACTGGCAATTATTGCAAATTACAAGACTTGACAGGAGTCTGAAGAAGTGGCACTTAAATCCACTATAGCATTATGTCTTTTTCTTCCTTAATCCCTTTCTTAAAAGCAGAAAAATGATATAGCACTCTAAGTCGAAACGAGCGACTGAAAATATAACGCTAAAAAATAAAAACATAGACATCCATATCATTTTACTTTGCTGGCAAACAGGATCACAATTACGCATACTTTGAATTTTCTGATGGCCCCATCAGTTCTCTGCATGCAGGTGCCTGGTTCCCATGCTTGAATCCCGCCAGTGGAGCCCATGGAGGCAGGAGATGCCGAGACTTGCAGGTAATCTATACCGCCCAGAGAACTGCAGATTTGAAGATGGGGCTGAATCACTCATCTCCATTCCTGCAGGACCAGGTTTCCAACTCAGGTGCTTTCTGTGCCACTTTCTCCTCATCATGGTCATCAAAGGCAACGTAACATGGAAACCAAGAGGCAATGCAACAGCAAACAAAGCTGTGACCAGGGCAGCCATGGGCCATCCTGGCGAGCTCACTGTCTTATTCCTTAGATATTCCTTAAAATTTCATATCAATATGCTGTAAAAATTCCCGCAGTTCATCAGCGGGGCGTGCAGGGAAAGCCGGGTGACGCCAGCCTTGCGCAGGGTCACCCCAGGTGGCCCCGGACTCATCGCCCATGGCTTTTGCGCCTGAGCACCACAATACTGGGGTACTATTACAGCAGCAAATTGGCCCATTAAGCCTTAGGAATAATAATTGCTGTTGGTAATTACCTCTAATCCACTAATGAGCCATTGTTTGCTGTGCACATTAAGCATAAGCTTAATGACGTGAAAAAGGCAAAATAGACTTGCCCCAAAACTGCTAAACCATCTTAATTGAACAGATGCTTGCTTAGCACCTGTATTGTCATGCGGATTCATGGAGAACTGTTTTAATTGCAAGACAATCTTCAGCGGATCATGTTTCCTTCACCCTGGGGTAGGTTCAGAAGTCACAAATAGGAATTGATTAATTTGGTTGCATTAGTACTTAGGTTTATCCCTTGCAGTGTGGCTTTTCCTCCAAGTTGAACAAGATACATAGGACACGGACCAATAGCAGTGGAAAAACTCGGCAGCAATARTAGGAGAGTATTAAAATCCCCTAATAGGAACAGCAAAATTGAAACCAAGTGTTGTACAATTTAATTTCTGTCCTGTATGAGTTATATTCTTATTAAGTAAAAGAAATGTTAAATGAAATGTATAAATTATTGTAACAGCAGTTGTGTAAAACAGAGTTTTGCTTTGTAAACTTTTGAATGCCAAGATTGATGGCTTTCATGACTTTCCCAAGATCTTGCAAATTTGGCTGAGGTTACTATTTTTGAAAAATTTAGTCAGTGAATTTATTACTTACACWGAAAAATCAGTGCAGTTCATTACCAATACAAAAAATTGCAAACATGTTACGAATTAGGTGAAAACAGCTTTCCCTAGAAAAATGGTGCATTTATGCTGTTTAAACATGACCTTTTCTTGTGGAAAACCACAACAAATTCAAGGTCAAAATGCAATACTCCTTATTCTGCACAAAAGCACTAAAAATTACTCTATCAGCACAGGACAGATGGCATTTACCCTCCCTCCCCAAATACATATGTCAAAATTAAATGCTGCAGTTTTACTCCAAATAYCAAAAGTGAACACTGCAGTTTTCCTTCAAATGACATGTCACTGAGGGTATTGCTCTTGAGGAAAGCTTTCATAATTTTACCTGTAGCAATTTCGTAACTCTTYTATGCGTAGCTTTGAAACCCCAGTAACAGAAAGATTATATACGTCTAAGGAGGGCTGTCCCCTATGGAGGCTGCATCAGTTCTTGCGTGGGCAGCACCACTTACTAAGCATCCTACAGAGGATTAAACGCTCAAATAATACAAATTCATCTTCTTTCACCAAACTGAGCCCATGTGGCAGGTCCACGGCTRGAGCATTTGTCCCAGAAATGGACCTGGATTCTCCCATTTCTCCCCTTGGCTCTGGCCACTGTACACCTACAGTTTCCAGCCTTCGCTCTGCCAGCGCTTCCTCCTCTTCCTCATGCAGGAATGTTTCCTCCAGGGAGGTCAGCAGAGAACAACAGTCGAGAGCAGAGATGCAGCACCTGCCTCTTCCTCATCCTGTAGCCTCGGCTGGAAACAGCATCCCATCGCTTCCTGTGCAGCCTCGGCCGGGCTGAGGTCTTCAAGACTGTTTTTCTTTGAACCAAAGGCCAGGTCCTCAGCTGGTGCAAGGGGCATCGCATCGGCAAAGCCAGCCCATAACTGGGATAATAATCATAGAACCGGGTTTGTTAGGGTGAAAAATGGGTTCTTCGGGCAGATACTGTACTACCTGTGAAAATCACTGCTCTGCTYCTAGTGTTGCTGTCCCCAAGCCTCTTCAATGACTCGGACGTGGTGAAAGGAAAATTAAAAAAAGCAGCCCATGAAAACGTGCTTTCTGAGCTGAAGTGCTCAGCGCCTGGTCCTAGCCAGGCAGGTCTCCCCCAGGGCAGCACTTAGCCGCCTCCCTCACAGCATCCCCCAGGAGGTCGCGTTTGGTGTGAAAGCCAACTCCAGCCCGTAAACCGACAGCTCATTTGTCTGTATGTATCTGAAGAGGGCCTATAAAAAGCCCAGCAACCCTCACCGTCTCCAGTGTTGAAATCTGAGGAGCCAAAATCTGAATCCAAATCCCTTGACACTCTACTATATTCATGATCTCTCAGAGAATGGCCAGTGCTTGACAGCATCATTCTTTAAATTTTCTCCATTTCCCATTCCTTTCAAGGAGGATTTTTCTTTCTTCACTTCCAAAGCGTTCAGACCACATGGGGACCTGGACACATTAAACCACAAGAGCACGTAGCCCATGGGAAGCGCGTTGAGCTCTTCACCAAATCACCCCAGCAGGAGGTGTTTGGGGGTTGCCCTTATTGCCCTTTAAACATGAGGTAGCAACTAGAAAAAAAAAAATAAATAAAAAAAAAAGAGGTTCCCGGCAGAAGGGCAGCCTGGAAATAAGACGTTCTCTGTTGAGTACCCAGTGCATGAGTTTGGACACTGCGGGCATTTTCTTATGAGGATTATAAAACATGCTGCTTACAGTCATATAAAATAGGAAAAAATGCTGGGTTTTGCCCCRCCTTTGGGAATCACTTGCTGCAGATTCTCTCTGACACAGTCAGGGACTCAATCTACCAGCTTTGAACTGTATCTTYTTTCCCAGATTCATTCAAGGATCCTGGACTTGATTCCTGCTCCAAGAMTAATCGCCATTAAACCGAGGAATCTCAGAGGAGCACGTGAAATAAAGGACTTTTTGGTAGCAGGGAGTGAAGGAAAAAAATATTTCTAAAGCTATGTTTGCGGCATCTGGCTCATCCCTAGGGCCGGGAGCAGAGAGAGCTCGGTGCGAAGAAGGGAGGGGGCCGAGCCGCCTCGACGAGCGGCGTTTCTGTGAGCCTTTCAGCCCCCCGGCTCCCACCGCTCCCTCGCCTGCACCTCGGCAGAGCTCCCGTGCGTAAACCTGACGTCAGACCTCAGCGAGCTCCGAACTGAACTGAAAAACCAACTTACACATCTCTCTYCCTTAAATTCCTTCCAAATCCCCAGCTAAGTGCTAAATATTCCAGGCTAGAAAATTTCACTCAACTGTTATTTATCTGACAAACATTTTGATGCAAAATGTATCCTGCGATCGTGGAACCTTCTCATCTCATTAAAACATTCCACGCGGTCATAAATCTGYCTGGTAGGGACTAATTTATGTCTGAGCAAATGATTTCTCTTTTTTTWTATATAATATAAATGTTTAGATTGCAACGCTCTCCCCTCTCTGGAGATTCTGTATCTACAGTCATGGGAACAGCAATCTCACTAACACATTTTCTTGTATACTACTTTTACTGTACCTTGCTCCCCAGGCCACTGGGCTCTTCAGGCCTTCGTGACCGCTTTCCAGACCACACCTACATCCGACAGCAGACAGACATCACTACAACAAAGATCACATTTACGGAGCTTGCCAAGCGAAGGAATGCTTTTTGCTCAACTGTCTGGAAAGGCAATTGTGCCCTTTCCTAGAAACTGGGAGAAGGAAGTTGAAACGGAAAGAGTGGCTCAAGATTTTTGGAGGAAAGCGCCAGCCAAAGCAAGCTCACACGATAATTTCTGCATGAAGCTCATGCCGTCTATCAAACTTCTGCACRAGTCCTTGCTGGCGACCGTGACCGCTCTGGCTACAGAAGAGCACAGTAGATTTTAGATGTGAACTAGCGTAGATACGGCAATGCCGTTCAGCTCCCAAAGCGGAGCTGGGGGAGATATTCTTTCCGGACTGATGCAAAACCTCTCATGTACCTAAAGATACCTTCTCTCACGCATTTTTCCTGCCATACTCAGCCTTGCTTCAGCCTCATGTCCCCCAGGTGCAAGGTCTCCTCTAGACCCTGTTACATGCGATTGCTGCTGCCTTAGATCTTGTTCTCCCTGCCCACGACGCAGAGACGGCAGCGGGACTTCTCCACCACCCACCAGCCGTTCCAGCACGGCGCTGTTTTGGTACTAACAAAGAGGCTATTTTCTCTGACAACAGATCACAACCTCCTTTTCCCTTTCCGAGGAGATTTCCCAGCTAATAATACTTAACTACGAACAGAAAATTGTGTGGGATTATCAAGGATTTTTAATTCATTAATTTGGATACTTTTTATGTGCAGAATCACCATGTGTTCAAGCCGTGACTGAGCTAGAACCACACAAATATTACACACCGCCTTGTTAATGCCAGCAAAGCCCTTTTTATTGCATAATTCTGCAGCCTGTCTGTAGTTTTTATTTCATTAATTTTCATCCTGATAATTGGAAGCAGCTTCTCCCCATGCTTTTTTAAGGTTTAATGAGCTACATAACTTCATGCCTCCCACTGAGGGGCTGCAGATCGCTTTGCACTCTAGAGAACTGCAACACCTTTCCCCACTTCACTTTTACTCTCCAGAAAYGTGAGACAATTGTCTTTGTCTTTGTCTTTGCCTTTGTCTGGTTGTTGTCCTTCAGCGGAGGGGCCCGGGCATTCAGGCACACGAGTGCACGTGTCAGACACGTTGGTGTGACAGAGAAACTACGTATTGCTCAGATGTCGGAGGCGGGAACGATTCCACACCGTGGGGACAGCAGATGCGGTCTTGGAGCGAAGCTAGRAGACCTAGATTCCTCTACTTAAACGTAAAAACCAGCTCTGCCTCGGGAGTGACACCACAGGCCTCGCTAAGAGACTCGCCAAGTTACCGGACGTGACACTAAAATCTTGCGTGTTGCTTGGATACTGCTTTTTGCAAAGCAGTAATTTCTGCATCACCTAGAGAAATGTCAGAGAAGGCAGTCGGCAAGGATGGAAGTGGAAGCAAAGTTTGCCTTTCTAATTATATGCTTATGAAGGAAGATTAAAGAGTTAAGTATGAATACTGGGAATTAAGGATTAGAAGAGGTAAGAGGAAAACACCTTGCTCTGCAGTGCGTTTGTGCCGGTGCCCAGGGGACACACGATCCCATTCCCCGGGCATCTCCTCTTGGTTTATAACGCGGTGGGCAACCACAGCTCAGGGGCTTTGGAAAGATTTTCCTCATGTTGGCACTCTTCACCAGCTTTGTGGCCAGTCTGCAGCCAGCTCGGCCCTTCTCCAGCAGCTCTTGCAGCACGTGATGCCCCTGGCTGGAGCGGGAAGGACAGGCAATCTCAAACGTCCTTGTGCACTCGCTTCGGTCAACTCTCTCTCTTCCTTGAATAACGAAATCTCAAGCCGGTCTGGGGATCCTGGAAGTCTTCAGGTCGTGGCCAGAACCATAAAGGAAGCAGCAGAGTTAGGAGCCCACAGTTGTGTCCGCTGGACGAGTGCTGGCTCTGTAATAAACCTGTCTGAGCACACTGACTGCGTTATCACAGCCACTCTTGGAAGAACCTAGTGGAAGAAGATAGTTGTGTTRCATTTTAAAATCCTTAGGAGCAGATACAAATCCCTATCTTCTTTCAATTTCCAGTGCTAAAGAGGGAGGACTCACACTTTTCAACCATCTTTAATGTGAGTTGTATTTGCTATGATTCTCTAACTTCTGCAAGGCCTCCAACACCAATGAAAGAAAAATAACTAGAAGATTAGTTGGTTTGGAAAATTTGGGGAATGGAAATATCATTTGGTAGGTAAAGACAATTTTAAGAAACTTTCAGATAGTTTCATTCATGGACTGACCATTTTTGTACCATCCTTGATGAATCAGTCTCTATAAGAAGACACAGAGGGGTCACGGGGAGCCACGCGCTCTCCCACGTGGGTGCGTACAGAGCTTGCCGCGAGCAAGTCAAGGCTACTCCCGTGTCTGGACGGCCAAAGGACAGCGAACGGGCGAGTGCCGCGTCCTCGAGCGGTGGTGACTCGGCAAAGGTGGCTTCAGTAAGAAGAGGGCTAAGCGGGGTCCGAAACGCGAAGCCCTCGAGAGCCTTCCTCAGGGCGTTATTTCCAACGGCTCCAAGCCCCCCGAGATAAGTGGAGACCCTACCAAAATAACCCAGGCAGCCGCCGATATTCAGGCGTGTAAAATGGCATGCAGACTCCACCAAGTTTGTTCAGCTCGTCTTTAATGTGTTTACAATGCAAATTAAAAAGCAATCAYAGCCTTGCTGGCTTTTAAGGGTGAATCGCTCCGCACAAGGGAGAGACCGTTCGCACCAGGATTTTCCCTCCTGAAAGCACGTTTGTGAAGCAAAGCGCTGAGTGACCTAGAAAAGCACACAATAAACAAGAATGCTGTCCATACAGGAGCGCGGCGCTGCACCGCGGCCCGTACCTGGGTATGGATCGCCTTGAATAGGAAGCTATTTACTTATTTCTGTACATAATTCCACCTAAGATGAGTCAACAGGCAGGGTAAATAAGCGCTTTCTTACCATTTGTCACCCGAAAGAACTGCCTCAAAAGCTGTCAGCGGGATCTGGAAAGCAAACGGGGCCGTGCACGGGAAAATGAAAGCCCCCGCGCTTCGTGCGTGCTCGGCTCGCACGCGGCTGTCGTCCCTCGTCCTCGAGCTTACAGCCGGCCGCGGGCCCCGGCGCTGCGGGGGGTCTCGCAGCGCCCGGCTCCGGGAGGCTGCCCGAGGGCGTCTTCCCACCCTCCTCCTCCTCCTCGTCTCCTCCGCATGCTTTCCTCCCTCGGCCCTCGCTGGAGACGCGGGGTGAGGCCGCGGAGCCCGAGTGCGACGAGTTGCTCTGGCCCGTCAGCCCCGGGCTCCTTGCRGAAAATCCCCTCCCGCACGTTGCAAAACGCAACGGAGGCCGTGACGGGCAGGCAAATATACCGAAATAAAGCGGCGAGCTTGAAAATTCTCGCTTTTTCATGCTAATGACCATCACCGCAGGACGCACAGCCGAGATTTTGCGATCTTCCTGCAGGAAGCTAAATGCTGCAGGGGAACGACGGGATTTAAAACCCGCCTGGAACCGGAGGGGGTTGAATGTCCGCAGCCGCATCGCGGAAGGAACAGTAGCGACATCCGAGGCATCTCCGCACCCTTGTTTAATTTAGATTTTATATTTCTTAAAAAAAATAATAACAAAATAAGATCTCAGCCCACAAGCTCAGYGCTTTTGGATTAATAACAAATACTTGTCAGCAAACAGTACATTAGCTGGCTCTTGGCAGTTAATCAAAACACATCACGGACTCGTGTTTGCAGAGAGAGGGAAGGGCAGGACGCGCGCTATAACGGGTAGCAACTCATTCTCTGGCCCATAGAAATGGGCTAAAAGCCTCCGAGAAACTATTGCGTGAATAACAGCGAGGAAATATTTCTTCGGTTAGTCGAGATGGTTTATGGGCTGTGATTAATGAGCCTTCCGCCCCGCTCCTTTGCAGTAGCAGCGGCGGCACCCACCCAAGCAGGGTTCCCGCCCGCGCCGAGGTGCCGCCTCCGCCCCGRCATCGGCGAGGGTTTCGCACCGCGCGGCTGGTCCGTATCGTAGCCTGAAACATCTTGCTCAGCTTAAGATAACTGTATACTTACAGCGGAAAAGCCTGCCAAAAGCCAAAGCCGAAAGAGGTTAGAGTAACGCCACGCAGCGCGGAGGCGAGGAGCGGGTAACCGGGACCGTCGGAGCACACCGGGGCCGAAAAGCTTCCTTGCAGCGAGTCGAACTGTTTATGAGCTTTATCCAGCAATGACGCCCCGGCGCCAGCTCTGCAGTGGGATGTGGCTGTAATTCTGGCAAAGAACCACGCCAAAAGTGACCGCTTTGAAGAAAGGGAGGTGTAAATGTTTTCCAGGCTCGAGGAGCATTTGGAGGACRGAGAGCTGCATTAGCTGCCGCACCTTGACCAGGGCCAGCTGTCGGTCAGCAGGCTCGAAGACCGCAACAAGAATAACCACAGAAACAAGAAAACACAACGGATGGCGATGGTGGTACAGAAGATGCTCYGGCCCCTGCAGAAGCGCACAAGGAAGGGCTCACGGGGAGCGCAGGGAAGCTGCTGGCGGTGCGCGATGGGTGTCGACACCTGGATGCCACCGTCTCGCTGAGCAATTTGCGGAGCATCTCTGGGCACGTTGCACCCCCAGCTGCCTACTTATTTCCTTGTTCCTTTTTTTCCATTTTCTTAATCTGATAGCTGTCATTCACACYGTGGTTTGAAAATTAATAGAACTTAATATGACAGTTTATTTTGTGATACTGTTGTATGTTACCACCTGAAATAAAGGTCAGGACACCCTGAAATGTCTGACTCACTCTCTTCAAACACCTGGTGGCCAGATGCTCTTGACCAGCATCTCCTTGACACCATAACAAGTTGGCTACTGCCCCGTTTCTAGAAAACCCCCTCGCACTCCGGAGGGACGAGCTGACATTCAGGCAGCCAGRGACTCCGCAGTAGCTGCAAACCTGGAGTGCTGCTTAAAGACCAAATTACAGTTTTTACACAATATTTTGGCTCCCTCTAAGCACCGAAGGGRAAAAGCTGACCCTGGTTACTCCTTCCGGAGAGCATTTTTCCCCACCTCGTTATCCAGGAGAAATGCACGTGTAACACACTGTATTCACCCCGAAAGGGAAATCCGTCCGGGCGCGTTTCACGCCGCTCCTCCCCGAGCTCAGCCTCACCGGTTTTGCAGAGGAAAAAAGAAAACGTACGCGCGTGTGTCCGTGCGTCCCACGCCGTCCTCCCGGGGCGCTGGGAAAGGGAGCGGAGCCTGGAGCATGGCTAAAGCTTTTCCCCTGCTACTCCCCAAAACCAAATCACTTGGCAAGAAGGTTTAATCCCTCCGTGTTCAGTGCAMTTTCCTAAACTGCAAAACTACTGTATTTCTCGATAGAAATCAAGACTTCACCCTTGGGAAGCCAGGTCTTGGGGACACTTTTRAAGATAAAAAGATAAAAAGAGGGGGCAGAGGAATGTGCTGAAATCTCAGCCCTGATTTCCAGGAAATAACTCTGGCTGGTGGCTTGGATGGCTTGAAGTGCAGCAGCAAGGACAACCCTTGCTTTTTCTAGCCTTGGCAGAAAGCTACGTGCTGGATTGGAAAAGTCTTCCTAGCAAAACATTTTTTTTTTTTTTGAAATGAGTGTGTTCATGCAAAAACAACTGCAATTTGATGAAATAGAATTTTCCAGCCGACCTCCCCCCCCCCAGCCTTATTTATTGAATAATTTCCAGCTGCGCTTTACATTCTGGGTTAAATCGGGTTTCTCTTCTATGCCTCTGCCTTAGAAATCCAGGGATTAATAAGGAATCAAGGGAACCTCTTGATCCAGGGAACAACAAAAGACTAACTTGCAGAGCAATACCTGGCTGCCCCACAAGTAGTTTTCCTTCCCCAAAATCAAATTTGACTACCTTCTTCATAGTGGTCTTCTGACTAATAAGCAAAAATAGGACCTGACGGGCTACCAGTTCAGCAGGTATGACTGCAAAGAAATATTTTCTTTATTTCTTTACTAATTTTCTTTAATAGAAGATTTGGTCTTAACTATCCAGAAATGAGATAAAAAATGTCACATTTGCATTTGCTTAGGATTCSTGGTGTTTAGGGGAGAGAGGACAGATGGATATCACGAGTGAAGCAAGAATGACTGCAAACAGATTTTGTTTTGTTTTTCAAACAGCTGCAAAAATTAATAGTTACCATGTATTTTATTAGATTTCTACGCTTTGGGGACATTTAGCACTTAACTCTGCCAAYGAGATTGCAACAAGTATTTCCAAGTTATCTACAAAGCAAATCTTTCCTAAAAGACACAGAAATGGGGATCRAACAGATAAAATTCTTAGTCTCATCCCGATCTTCTGAAAAGCCAATTTTGTCATTGGGCCAGAATTAAGAAGTTCGATCCTTTGAAGTCAGCAATGTAGAGCAGGAAGTTAGATGCAAACAGCAATGCCTGATGAAAGTGGGAAATACGCTGTTTTCTGTATGCAGAAGGGCCATAATAGGTCTATAATGAAGCGCAGTCKTGCCAAGAACAAAAACGTGGAGAAACAAGAACTCAGCTGAGCTTTTGAATAATAATTAACAGGCTGCAGAGCCATGCAGTGGGGTAATCCTTAGCCAGACCATTTGAAGTAATATTCACCCTCTCTCCCATTAATATAAATTAATATAGTCTTGCTGAAGTACTAATATAACGTTCTGTATCGATTTCTTTATATTTTTCACMCAAACTTTCTCTAAGTTATGTGACTTCGCATCTCTTCAAAGATAGTAATGAAAAGGGATGGCCAAGTCCCATACTCGAGGCATTTGTTATATAAACAGAACATTCATATTCACTTCTTTTCATAAAAAATATGAATTGACCACTTTCCTGGTGCTATATATTTAAGGAAGTATTTTCAATTATAGCAGTTGGCTGTCAGCCCTTTCCTGTGTAAAAGACAAATATGTTTTTATCACTGTTGAAGTGCTAAGTTGTTAAGTTCCTTAATATTTCCCCTGAAAAGCAGGCTTGCTCGATGACATTTCACTTTCAATGTCACAGTGTTTGCAACTCGTAAGACAAGTACATTTCAAGAGCGATGCTAAAGCACGTCACCGACGCCAAGGAGGGCCCAGCTCCACGGCCCGGGCTCAGGAACAGCAGCTCAGCTTCTCCTGAGCTTCAGGCCCAGACCTGACCAACCTCAACCAAGCGTTGGAAAGAAGTAAAGCGAAAAAGTGGTACAAATACGTCAAATGTTTTAAGGAAATTGTAGTCACTGAAAAGGAGACATGTTATAAACTTCTAGCGGTGGATGAGCCAGGTGAAAGCCATATGCAGCCTTCTAATCTGGGGCACAATTCACATGGAACTGGGACACGATCCGCCGTTTGTCACAACGCCCGTTTGCACTTGGGTTTGCAGCCCGGGAAAGGCGGTTGTTGACCCACCGAATCACCCACAGGGAGGGTTTTTAGCTCGCAGCAGCATAAATGCACATTCTGCTGTGTTTYCACGGGAAAAATCTCACCACCAGGCATTGCAGAAAAATTTCCCAGCTCGTGGAGCAAACGAATTACTGTAGTGAAATGCAAAGTGGYGGTGACCGACCCATGCATACAGCTCGGACAGGGGTCCAGCCAGGACAGGACCGGGAACACCCCTCTTGGTGAGCAGATCCAAACTATTATGCCTCGTGAAATCAGGCACATGAGAGTATCAATTCTGCCCAACACCTGGAAATTCAGGTAATCAAATGCTTCCAGAAAGTGGTTAAGTTTTCCCCAAAACACTTCAGTGTGTAATCCTACATAGAAGTTGGGAATTCTGCTCTCAAATCCAAGTATCCTGGGCTATCATACACTGCTAGGAAGWCATAAGACTTCTGACTGTGGTTGCAAAATGACAAATAATTTCCAAGCTGATAATTACTTGGGAAGAAGAGCTCTGCTTTCCTCGTTCCCTGTGACCATCATCTCCAGCAACCCGCTCTGCTTCCCCGAAGAYGTGCCATTCCCTGGACCTCTCTTTTGTCTTCCCGCTAATACAGTTTGGTTCAGCGCCATAATAAAATTGCATCTTTCATTTCACATAGCTGGGATATTTTGTGGGAGGGGAAGATTTGGGACCAGCGGTTTGTTATCATTTTAGCAGAACATGGCAATAACAACAAAGCAGGACAGCTGATACAAATCATCCATTTTATAAGTTCTAATACAGATAATGCAAGGAAAAGAAACGGGTAACAGAAACCAGACCTTTCCGTGCGCCGGCTACATGCCATCCGCTGCCGAGCCGCTGCTTYGGTTCCTTCAAACATTTCACATATTTCTCGTTAGGTTTTTAGGGAGGCTGTACAAAAGCGAGGCTTCATATCCGGCGTTTTGCATTTAAAGGCAAGCTGGTTTCAGACTGTTGGACCTGGTCAGTTGTTGCTACCAGGCCGGATTTCAAGAAAGAAAGAGGCACCTTCTGGCTGCGAGTCAGCGGGAACTGGGCTGTCAGAGCTTGCTCTGGGCCGAAGCCAGTCCCAGGGCAGCGAAACAGCCCGTTGAAGGTGGGGAAGACTGGGCAGTCTCTGCTCCTGAGCATTTCATCATCTGGGCCTTGCGCGACGTCAGATTATCTCGTGAGATTTCAGCTTCTCTAGGAGATGACAACTTGACTTCAGCCTGCAATTCAACCCCAGCCTGAACTCAGTGGGGATTCAAGCAGCCTCGTCCGCTGCCTCTAAGCTGTGACCGACGTTATGGGCTGTCTGCGACTGGTGGCTTCGYGCTGGGAAAAAATTAATTAGCAGCCACTTACAATTGCTTCCTTCCGAAGCACGTTCCCYCGCGCTGCCCCACAAGGGCTTTGCACGGCTCAGCCGCCCAGCGCTGCGGGGCCGGGGGCCGAGCAAAACTCCCCGGAGCGAGCGGAGCCACCTGCCCGGCTCCCTGGGCCTTTTACACGCCGGTGGGGCGATCGCCGCGGGCCGAGGGCCGCAAGCGCACCGCGTCGCCGCGAGCCCCCGGGCGCACCGAGCAGTCCTTGCGCACCCTCGGTTCGGCGGAGCTGCTGGAAACACCGCGGTGGAACATTTGTTTCCTTTTAAACTTGTTTTTCCTCCTTCCGAAGGTCACCGTAAGTGGGTCCCAGGTTCACTTCTCCCGGCTGTTTTCGAGCCGGGACTGCCTGATTGCCAAACCCGGGCCCCGCCGATTGCCTTTTTTTTTTATAACACGCTGATAAAGCCGGCTTAAGCCGCCGGCGCGCTCCTGCCCCAAAAACGTCTCGTTCCTCCCCCCCCGCCCCGCTCGCCCCTCTGCCCCCGGCGGCTGGGCCGTGCCCGGGCCGTGCCCGAAATCTCTGCGCCCCTCTCCGCCCCCCGGCCCCGGCCCGCAGGGCTGAGCGGCAAACGCTGCGTCTTGCCCCAGATTTGCTGCCCTGTTGCTGCCGCCCCGGGGTGGCCGCGCGGGCTCTGCGGAGCCGGGAAAAATCGGCTCTCGGAGGGCTGGAGAGCCCGAGCGTGGAAGCGAGGGCCAAACGCCGCCCCGGCGCGTCGCAGGAAAGTGGCTCTCCAGCGGGCTGGGCTTTTTGAGCAGTCGTTTTACCAAGCAGAAAAATTTTCCTCTTGGGAAAAAAATGAGTTAAAGGTGAGAAAAGCAAAAAAAAATCTTTGTTTCTACATTTTGTAGGTGAAATATGCTGATTTTTTTTTCCTTTTTTATTCCTTTTTTTTTCTTTTCTGATTAGCCAATCTTTTGCAAACGGTRTCAAAAGCCTGAGACAAACCAAAATGCTTCATTTAATCTCAGACAGAACAAGAGAAAAGGAGGCTGTTTCTCTAGAAAATTAAAAATTTTCCAATTCTAGACAAATCTAAATTACACACTGAAGAAAACAAAAGTAATCTGTTTTTTTCTAAATAAAGCATAAAATTTCCCTTCTTCCAAAGTGAGAAGACTTTTTTTAATTTGTGCTCATTTTCCCTTCTTTTTAGAAAAACAAGCCAGGGTGTGGACTGGTTCAATAGACTGCCGGGAGGAAGAAATCTTACAGCATCAAAGCCCCGAAAGAATAAGTAGGACATTATGGAAATGTCATCTTTCAAGCAAATCTTTTTCTAGCAATCAGGCTATCRGTTAGAGGAATGTAGTCACCTTTCAGCTTAAATCTGCCCAGGGAGATTTCAGGTTAGGTGGCCAAAGAAATTTTTCATTTTCGTGTAGCGTTGCTACATGCTTCAAACCACCCCGTGTTCTCCTCCTAATTAGCAAACAACAGCTGCTGGTTGTGATTTCTGTCCATGTCGCTTTTTTTTTAGGTAGTTATTTTGTGGAGTTTATGAAAAGGTTTGGGGCAGAATCTTTTCCACAAAAAATCCTGGCATGATTCAAGTCACTGTAAAAATTCCACGGACTCCAGTCGAGGTAGGATTTCTCCCAAAGGATTACAGCAGGGGAATATAAGATCRTTAAAAGCGGGTGAAAACTCCTTAACAAAGAATTCCTTTACCAGATTATCAACATCTTTTTTTCTGTGCTGAAATATCCGATGAGAACACTGCAGGTTTTTCAAATTTATTCATTATTTTGAAGCTATTCCACAGATCAGTTCGGGCGCTTCCCCGTGCAAGGATTTGCAAGCAAAAGCCATTTTGGTTCATTTCATTAAGCACCTCAGTTCAGGGATTTGCTTCTAATCCTTGACTGAAAATATCTCTCAGAACTGAGTCTCTCATGCAGCGTCTGTGTTGACAAACTAAAAAAAGAATAAATAAAAAAATAAAATGACGCTTGCCAGCAACATCCACTATTATTTACTTAAATTTCCCTATTTCCCTGGACTTTTCCTTCCCTCGCAGCCTGCCTGCGACTGACCACAGGAGGGATTCAAACTGCACCGAGACAAACTGGTTAAAAAATAATTTGCTCGAACGTAAATAAAAATCAGAATTTCTCCCGAGCTCGGATCGTTATGATAGCGAAAAATGTTGTTTGCTTGTTGAGACGACTGCGGGAACCGAGTTTCGCGGGAGAGCTTTGACCTGCGACCGAGAAACGCGCGCCGCGCAGAAGCGGCAGCGGGCGATGGGGAGCGGGTGTTCGCTCGGCCCCGAGATTTTGGGGGCTCCCGGCGGGGCAGCCGACAGCGGTTCCCACCGCACCGCCGCCCGGAGGCCCCTCTCGGTTTGGGGGCTCTGATGGAGYTTTCCAGCGAGCCCGACGGCTCCGCGCCGCTTCCCAGCTGCTCCCTCCTCTCGAAGTCAGGCGGGGGAAATGTCCCGCTCGTCCACCAGGTGGCACGAAGGGAGCCCCCGCCGGGGACGCGAGCGCGGCCCCGACCCGGCCGGGCCACGCGGGAGCCGGGAAAGCGGGGCGGCCCCGGGACCSCCGCGGCGGCTCCCGGCGGCGAAGCCTCGGAGCAGCCTCCGGCCGCCTCGGCCGCGAAAAGCCGCTGCGGAAGCAGCCGCAGCGTGGAACTGCGGTGAGCACTGATGCACGTCCGTGCACGGACCAGGAAAGAGGAGAAAACACAGCAGATCTCAGCCCTCTCCCGCGACCCAAGCGCTTGGCCAGGAGGCACGGACCCAGACAGGTCCGACGCCTTCAGCACCTTCCTTATCCCCCRTGGCCTCTGCTTTGCCTACAGCCCAACGGGAAATAAATATACACATAAAAAGGGGGATATTTTGCGCCCTGCACCATAGCAGCATCCAGGCCTTTCGGAGCCGGATGCTCACCCACGCCGTGGAAGCATCGGCGAGGTGCAGGCAGCAAACCGGGAGGAGCTCGGCGATTTCAAAGCCATTTTTGCTGTTGTATTAAAATATGTTTACATCTCAGCTCTTTATTAAATATAAGCAATTTTCTTCTTGTATACATTTGTACATCTTCAGTGCAATCTGCTTTGCATCAGACATTGAAATATCAGTATAGTCTCAGTCATGTTAGCGCTCGGTAATATAAATAACACGCTGATATTAAATCTGCTTTCAAAAATAGTTACATTACGATAAATTTGAAGAACTTGAAGGTTTTTAATCACCTCTACTTAGTTTTTCAGGGATAGGCCAAAAAAGCAATCTTTTCACTAAAAGACCTAAAGCAGGCACAACAGAAAATTCTTACGCGCAATAATTGCTTTCTCTACAAATATTTACATTTAGGATAAGAAAATATTTTGGAATTTTACAAATATCGGACTCTCTTCATTTTTCCAGCACTTAAAAATTTTGATCCAAAGAAACTTCACTGAGGCTGTTTTGGGGGAGTGGGTTTTTTTTGGTTTTTTTTGTTTTTTGTTTTTTGTTTGTTTGTTTTTTGCCCCTTTCGATAGATCCTAAATTGCACTATGGCGGCGATTGCTGCCTGGGATTAGGCTCGTACAGCCTCATAGTGCTTTGCTGGACCGGAGCCATCGGCAGCAGCTCCCTCTATTGATTTAGCCAATATTGCAATTTTGCAAGAGCTGGAGCAGATCTGGCTGCACCGGGGCGGTGGAAGGGAGCTGCTGCTCTGTTTTGGTTTTCTCCCATTGAAGTGAATGAAAAACAAAACTCAAGGTGACCCAGGTGGGAGGGAGAGGTGCAAAGGGCTTGAAGCGCRGGCTGTGCTAGGGCAAATGAGAGGGTATCAAAAAGCCACGATGCTCGCGAGAGGTGCTGGGACGCCAGCAATGGGGACAGGAGGGCGATGTGGTGTAAGAAAGCAGTACCTGCACCAACACCCACTAGCCAAGAAGAGCGTGACTCAATTGCAGTGGTCCTCACCCACCTGGTCTCAGTGAGCCAAAACCCAGAATCTCATTACCCAAACCACTATATTAGGTATTTGCTCTTTAATGCAACAAACTTTGTCTCAAATACCCAGAACGCATAAGCACCAGAAATATAATAGCTGGACTCTGTGCCGTAAACCTCGTTCAGCTGTCTTAATTTAAAGGAACATAAAAGCAGATGGAAAAGGTCATACGCCAAGCAAGAAGCTCATGCAGAGGTAAATTCAAAGCGCCACTTTCTTATTCTTTCTTGAAAAAAGTAATAACCCTTAATAAAATATAAGCGAGGCAGGTAAAAGAGAGCTATGAACATGGATCCCCGGTTCCCATTTATGGTAATCGGTTGTATTTAAAGTCAGTTCATAAAAAGCTCCGCTTTCTAATTAAATTAAGTTCAAGTCTTTCTCTCTATTACCCCAAAAGATGAAATCCTTGAAAAATGCCAAATATCGCTGCACACAAATTGCCTTTTCCCAAAGAGGGCTTCAACGTCTCGGAGCACGTCCTGGATGAGAGCAGTTGTGTCCAGAACGGGCACGGTTAATTGGTGCTCTGGAGGGTTTTTCTCTTGGCATTTGAGAAATAATGAGAATCAAAGCCATTAGTAGGCAGGGAAAAAAGGTGATAGAAATGCTAGTCTGAGCTTTTCTGTCATCTTGATATTATGTTATCTCTGGGCTGGAACTGCCAGCAGTTTTCCTTCTAAAGTTCAGCAATTCTCTTCTAAATCATACACATTTGACACAATCCTTCATCCAACAAAGTTTGTAAAAACTGTTCAGGCAGCAAACTAGGGTACATAGATAATAAATGCAGGAGCTACTCTACTCGTCATAGATCTGATCCTATTAGAGTGGGATCACGCAGATGCACCCTGAAGAGAGGGATGCGAAATGTGATCTTTTTTTTTCTTTGGTGCAAGTATTTTACATGTTTTTGCATGTTCATAAAAAGAAAAGATCAGATGCATATGTGAATTTCTGCAGCCTTGGAGATGGGTGGCTGCTTAACGTCACGCTGCGAAGCAATCTGGAAGTCAGCATTGCACTACCGTGGTTATCATCAAAACTAATCAAACGCCGCGATCCAAAAGTGTGAAACCCTTTCAGCAGGCAAATAGAAGTGTGCCGTTTCTCAGAACCCGAGCAGACCAAACAAGAAATTGCAAACACATGTCTGGAAACTACCCCAGCTCCACGCATCCCCGCGAYGATACCGCGATGTCCCTGAAATGTGGGACGCGGTCCTTCCTGCCCTGTGTACACAGCCATTCCGGCAGACCTAAACACTGTTTCCTCTGAGACGGCTAAAACGGGTCGTGCTAATCCTAAGAGAAACAAAACAACGTAGCACAACGGCACCGGACAGAGAAATCGGGGCTGAGGGAGGGGAGCTCGTTGCTGCGAGGAAGGTGGCCGCACTCGCAGCGGTGGTGGCCACCAAAAGGAAGGGCTCGTTGTGTGCCTCCGGCACGCAAAGCTCTTGTGTTGCTTTTGGCCATCCCTTTCCGTGTGCTTTACTTGGATGGTTTTCATTAAAGCTAAGCTTCTTCTCGCATCCTAATGACAGTCAGCAAAGCCATGTCCACGCAAACCTAGAGCTGAAAAAAAATCTCAGAGCCAATTTTCAAATGCCTGTGGGARCCCAGCAGTTCTCAGCTGTCCTGCGCTCCTTATCTTTCTCACCATCACCGCAAAGGGGAACAAACCCGTGGACGTCTTCTGCCTGGATATTAAATAGCTGCAGCAAGGCAAACGAGAAAAACCTCAACTCGCTGGGCACCCTGGGGTCACGAATGGAGAGCAGCAAGGTTCAACCCTGCTCATCTGATGCAAAGAGCTCAGTGGCTCTTTCAAACTGCTGGATGGAAGCAGCTAATAACCARGAGCCGCAGCGCTGAATGCACCAGGTAAAGAGGGTCTTCCCTATYGAATTCACTTACGTTTTCACTCCTCTATCTCGAGACAGACCCTGGAGCACATCCTGGCYGTTTTGCGCCATTGTGGTGAATGGTGGTGGTCCAAAACCTTCCTGCGTTGCCTGGGGAAGCAAAATCTCTGCTTTGCAGGTGCACAGGGGTTGTGCAGYCGTCTGCCTGGGAAAGAGGCAGTCGAGGGGGTGCGAAAGGTCTCTGAAGCAGGAGCCATGGGGAGGGCGCAGGAGGGGAAGCGCTGTCGGTTTTCACTCCTGCAGCAGGTGCGGGGAGCAGTGGCCGGGCACCCGGCCAGGCACGCGGGTTGAAAGTAGYGTCCCTCTGTGACTTGTTTCAATAAACCCAAGCCAGCCCGGCGCTCGCTTGGGAATCTGAATCTCCGAAATGGAAACGCTGCGCCGCGAGGGACCGAGCACGGTCCGGGCTGCCGGGCACCGTGCGCGGAGCCCAGCGTGATGGGGAGGCCGCGGGCACCGCCGCGCGAAACACCCACGTCTGCTTGCATTTCTCCACTGAATTGGCAAAGTCTGACTTTAGCCTGACCTTGCAGTTCCCCAGCTCCAGAAAAAAAAATAACAGAAAACAGCTAAAAATGAAGCAGGAACTCAAACAAGCTGTAATCTCATGGTACGGGAGGAATTAAAACCAAATCAGTTGCATTTCAGCACGTGCAGCTCACGGCACGGTTTTGCTGAGGATGCTGCAGCATTTGAACAATTTTGATCCATAATACAAATTTCTTGAGTCAGTCTCTTTACACCAACGTAACCCGAATGTTTCAGGAGCCGTAACCATACCTGGAAGCTCTTGGAGAAAAAGGGTTAAAAGTCCCCTCTACTGGCAAGATTGAGCTTTCTAAAAGCAAGATGGAGACATGTATTTCAAATCTCCCCCAGGAAAAAAGTTGTCCAGTGCTAATTAACAGCTATTCCCTGGGACTCAGCCCCTCGCTGGAGGTTACTGGATTTGTTCCAAGGGATCTGGTCGCTCTAGGTATCTCACATGACTTAGACCAGGAGGCCAATATTTGATCAGCGTTTAATTACCGCTGCCGACGGCAGTGCCGCGCTGCAGCATCCCTGTCCCGGGCTGCTCCGGCTCGTCCTCATGTGCTGCGTTTTCGGGATGCACTGCACCGAGGGGCTTCGATTTACCAAACACAGCGCGACCATCAACGCCCTCGTCCCCACGCCACCTCCCGGGATTCAAGGCTTTTTTGCAGCATATCGTTATTCAAACACRAGATCATTAAGCCGTTCACTCCCTGTCATCACGCGCATCGGAGGCAGGGCGAAAGGAGGAGAAGCTTCTGGCTCTGCTCCAGCTCTCATGATATATGTGCTTCTCACCATGCCTGAGCTACAGTTTGGCCCCAGAAAATGCACGGCAAACTCGAGAGGTGTAGGAAAACGAGGCACTGCTTTCACTTCACTTTCATCTGGTGAGCACGTCCTGGCTGTGCGCGTTTCCACGGGCAGCGCCGGGCGGTCGCTCTCGCCCACTCGCCGCGTCCTCCCGCGGGACTCCACGGGGACCTTCTGCCAGCCCCACTTTTGTTAAACTTTGGTGGTAACATTTCGTTTCTGGCTCACGTTGTGTCTGTCATAGAGAAACTGTTAATGAGCTTAAACCATCCAGCCCTTTCCAAAACCAGGTTCGGTACTKCAAATACTACTTTTAGGATCTTCTCCTCTGCTCTGGGGTCTGCACCCTGCCATTACATGGTGCCATCTCCAACCACTTTTGTTCCTATGCCTATGCCAACGAAATGCCCCTAAACCAAACTGGCTTGCACMCAGAGAAGAACACAGCCCATCAGACCTGCCTTCTTCCATGTCACCAGGATGTCACATACATGTGAAATCCTGGCCCTGAAAGGGGTAGGAAAAAGGTCTCCAGGATTTCTGCAGGATGAGGATGTCACCTACTGCTATGAATCTTAATTTAAGTGCTCCCACATTAAAAGCCAGGTCCACATTCTCCAAGATTAAGAAATATTTTTTCATACATTTGAGAAAGGGAGCCCAAGGCTGGGCACAATAAAATGTTCCTGGGATGTTAAGCAGGAACGTGGCAGAAGTGCAGACCAAGGGGCAGTATCAACCTGTTGCTTTGCACTGTGTATTACGTGACTCCAGGGCTCCATTTCTTCTCTCTCCAAATATTTGCAAGTCCCTTTAAAGAGGTTTTCTAAGGATGGTGTGTAGAATATTGGGTCTGTTTTGGCAAAGAGACACGCTTGCTGTGGCTTCCCGTAGTTCTCCTTTTGGGGCTGTTTCTGGTGCTAGTCCATTCTGGAGGTTGCCYGAAGAGGACTGCAAGGTCTGGCTTTCGTTGGAGATGTAAAGCCAGTGAYTGCTGCCCAAGGTGAGCAGGGTAGATGTATGATTGCCGGACGACATGGACATCGTGTAGGGGCACACGGGAGAAGCGATGCCACCACACAGCTACTGCATCAGCCCTGCGCAGGGCTGTCGGTCCAGACACAGTTAATTCTCTCCCCATTCCCCTACCTTGAACTGCCTGAACTTTTGATCTGTCCTGCTGAGTCACGATTATTCAGCTGACGGTCTATGTCATCCTGTATGCAAACAAGCACAAATTGACTAATTAATCCCTGGGGTAGAGCCATTGATTTCAGCTGGAGCAGCAGCCAAAGCGAAACAGGGCTAACATCTTTAATCTACTCTGTTCCAGTAGTGCAGCCTTCGTCTTGCCCACAAGTCAAAGTAGACCTCTAATTACATGGATTTTGCTCTTAATCTTTTCTGGTCTCGGGAGATTTCAGTTGCTGAAAATTATGGATTTCGCTTCGGAACTGATGAGGGTCTGTACAACATCACCAAAACACCTCGCTGGCAGGGCTGCGACGTTTTGGACCCCTGCACCGAAACCAGTGCTGTGGACCAAGTGGCTCAGGACCAAAGCTTATTAACCACGGTGCTGCCAGGAAAACTGGATTCCTGCRCACAGCGTCGCTCTCATTTATAGCCCTCAGCCACAGCAAAGCCAGCAAAGCTTCGTTGTGCAAAGCGCCAAATTTGGACCTTTCTGCATCATTTCAGAATTGACTTACTGCCCAAACCAGGCTTCCAGTGGAAGACAACGAGCGGTTTGTGTAACATGGAAGTGGACAGGTGAAAATTGGAAGCGTCACCATGTATTTAAGCAGCTTCATGTGAAAATACATGGCTTTTAAATTACAGTCCGAGCCTTCTCTTCTCCATCATAAGCTTTGCTGCTTTTTTCTTGCCCCAGCCCATAACTTTGTTCACAGCTATGCGCAGCTGAAGGGTTTGTGACAGTTACTGTCAAAGACTAAACAATAGATGGGAGATACGGCCAGGAATCTTAAGGTTTCATTTTTTTCAGAGTGAAAAAGACGRGTTGCAGCTGACAGCTGTCCATAAAAATTGTAACGTACAGATCGTATAATATAAACTAAAGAGAGACCAAAAGTACCACTGAAAAAAAGAAAAACGAGCTTGTTAGAACAGCCTGTATTACAGCTGTTTCCCTTGACAGTTTTCTGTACCCTAATACGCTCAACAAATTGGCAACCTGTCCTTATATATTTGCATCAGGATTCCCTTAAGGGAAATGTCTATATTATTTTGTTTTGGATAAAGGAAGCAGTTTGATATGACAGGTAGGTCAAGTGTTTCTTTAATAAAGCATATGGGTAGGAAGAAAGAAATAGGCTATTGTCAATGACTTGACAAATAGGTAGATATGCCCCCCTTGAGTATAGCCAGCAACAGCTACCAGAGAAATCGCCCTTGTTATTTTGATTTAACCACTTCACTGCTGAACACTTTTTTTTTCCTGAAGAACAGAGTCCTCAGTAAAGGTCGTAGCAAAGATTTCTTTATAAACCCGGTAGCATGGCATTAGCTCGGGTTGCATTTCAGTTATGCAGAAGTCTGGGCCGAAGTTTCAAAATTATTTTTGTATCACGCAGATGTGTGTAGTACATATATGTGATATAGGGGTATGTTTGCCCTGCCTCTAGGCAGCCCCTTCAGCAAAGGTTGCCATCTCAGTGGAGACAGGGAGCCCCGGAGACTCGCATGATGTTGTCCATGCTATCTGTGCAAAGGGACCTGAYAGGAGGACATGGAGAGGAACAGTTATTTAGAGCCTTTCCAAGAAGATCTTCAGTGCTGAGGCCTTTTGCATGTTGCCCTCATCCCAGGGTAGCCATATTTCTGCAGTGAGTGTCCTTGCCCCTAGGTGATATGGGCCTGGAGGCACTGCTGTCCCCAGGCTCACGCGGTCTTCTGCACCTGCATGAAGTGGCTGCAGAACCAGAGGCTGCTGATCTGGCCACTGCTTTCCACATCCAACCAGCAGGAGTTACTCTGGGGCACTTGGTCCAGCGCAGCCGGGGAGAGGCAGGGAGCGCTGGACACCCTTGCCCTGCAAAGGTGCTTTTCGGAGAGGATGTACCCACTGCTCGATGTGCCAGGACATGTCTGGCCATGGAGCTGTTGCAGCTGTTCATGGACAAACATCTGAAGTGTGTTCAAAGTGTGGATTAAATAAATACGTATTTAGGGACCTTTTACRGCAGAGAGCACTCTCCCAATTAATTCTAAAAGCCCCCTTGGAGCTGTTAGGGTCTGTTGTACAAACACATGAGAATTAATATTTTTTAAGTTCTTCTTCTTTGCCCCAAGGACCAAGGTTTATAACCCCACAGCTTGAAATAAAAAGCCTCCCTTTGGCTTCAGCTTGGTAGGTAGATTCACAGATCAGGAGAGGGTTTTTTTTTTTTTTTCCCTTGAAATTCGGCTAAAAATTCAGATCGAGTCATTTAAACTAGCAAAGGAAAATATCAAAAAAGATCATCTCTGAGGAGATTCCCGATTTGCTCATGCCTAAGAAAATACCACAGTTTTTTTAAATACTGCATTTCTTGGCCACTTGGGCAGCGTTTTTGGAACCGCTCCTGTCCCCTCCGTATTCAGCCGTTGCCAAGGCAGCGTGCGGATCTGTCTCCTGCTGCACATCAGGGCATCGTCAAGGAAGGGAAGGTTTTTCTTTCCTCCTCATCTTCTTCTAGTAACCTGCCATCGGGTGGAGGTGTGCTGATGGCACAAGCTATTTCTCTGCCTGGGGTTTCTTTTGCTAACGATTTGGAAACGATGCACATATTGATGTTTTACCCAGCAATACCAAAACCAGTCTCTGCCACTCTCAGTTATTCCCAGCATGGTGATTTAAGACGTATGCTGTGTTTGAGCCAGATTCCTGAGACAACTTATTACAAATTCATTTTGTAGTAATTCTGAGGTATTTTCCAGCTCTTTTTCCAAGCATTATTATTATTATTAAGAACTTAACTTGAACTTCTAGGATTAGATAAATGAATATTTAGAGACTTCAAAAATATCATCTTCATTTTTATTATTTTATTCTTGCCTTTCAACTATATTCAAASTACTTTTCCAGCTAAAGACCCTTCTGTGAGTATAAAACTGTTATTCCCCCAAATCAGCGTACACCGCTGCTTTCCTTATTTGCGAGTAAGCACKTTTTCTCCTATTTATAACTAAACATTCCTATACAGCTGACCCAAACAAGGAGAGGGCCAGAGCTTGGTATTATCTTCTTTTTATTCTTTATATATGTAGAAAGCAGAATTTATGCCCCTGCTTTGTGGAAGTCACTCCTTTTCACCATACATGGTAGCACACAGTGCTTGGCAGACCATGTTGTGTTTTCCTTATTAAGGAACACGCAAGGTTAGCAAACAGGGAGCTGTTGACTACGCCGGGTGCAAAAATCGGAGCAGCACGAAAAGCYGTGGCACCGCGAGAGAGTTGCATCTTGCCTTTTCTCTTCTCATAGCAGCCCAGACACAAAAAGGCTGGGCTGCTGCTGACGCCAGCAGAAAGATTGTGACGTTACGCAGTGAATCAACCCAGTGCACATTTTTATTAATTATTGCATTACTTTTCTSTGTATTAAAAGACAAACCCATGCAAAAGGCAGCCACACAGTGGTGCATTGCACTCTCCGAGGAGGCTTTGCCTTGAGCCAGGCGACCAGGGACTCCTTAGGCAGCAAGGGCTCAAGGTGTCTTCTCTGAGCTTTTGTGCCATTCATTAACATCATTAACATTTCTCCTTCTAACGAGACTGCTGTTTAGGGCAGATACATGAATGACACACCAGCGTGCTCCCACTCCAAAGAGCCAGCGCTAYTGTTGCCTTGCAGCACCTTTCCCACATCCACATTTTGCTTAACTCACCTCTCCTCTCACAATTTGCTTTTCAACAAAAAAGATGTTGTGGAGTCTCTATCCTTGGAGATATTTAAAAGTTACCTGGMCATGGTRCTGGGCAACATGCTYTAGGTGACCCCGCTGGAGCAGAGCGGTTGGACCAGATGATCTCCAGAGGTCTGTTCSAACCTCAACGTTCAATTTKAATAATCTTTACAGAATAGAAACTGAGAATYTGGGCCTTTCAGTAACATTTTCTGGAGTTTGAAGATCATCTGAAATTTRGGTAGTCTTTCATTTTTTTAATGAATAAAAACAGAAATACTTGAATAAAAGGAGATTTTCCTACATTCTTTGTTAAGAAAAAACAAACCGTATTTCAAGAAAATGTTTCTGTGGAAACTTGCAGATGTTTCTGGTGATGTTTACCATATTTYTGCATTTGGGGTTTTGTTTTGTTTTATTTTCATGTTTCTGGAGTCCTCATCTGGAGCAGTTCAGGTTTTGGTTGCTCATTTTTCCTSATTTGTGAGCAAAGAGTTAATATTTTTGAGTCACCAAGTCTACAGATACAAATTAGAAAGCAATTTATTTTGGAATAATATATTGTCTTTATTTTTTCCTTTAATGAAAACACTCCCCTTTCATTTGTACTTTGTAAAATTCTTTCTTTTGACCACTTTTGTTTTCCTTTCCAAACTTAAATTTCAGCCTAAACTAAGCTGACATATTCCTTTTAATGTGTTTTTAAAATATGCTTAATGGTGCTGAAAGCTAAGGAAGCTCACATATAATTCCAAGAGCCTGAACCCACCAGAATCCTAATGCAAACATTATTATAAAAACTCTGCACTGGCTAGAGGTTTCAAGGAAACCTGGGTGTTCGTTAACAAAATCAGAAATGTTATCTACGAGAGGAAAATGCATTCTGTCATTTGGCATCTCGGCTGCTGTTCAATTTTCCTTTATTCTACACCCAGAAAATCTGTTTCCAATGTTTCTGCTGCAGAGAATATGGAACAGCACTAGCCGAAGGAGGGGGATTTAACGATTGTTATTCGGCTCACATCTGTGATGGGCACCCTCCCCTCTCCACACATTTCTTCGGAGAAAAACCGTGAATAAAGAGTGGCTCGTGCATGAGAGGTGGGAGAGAGAAAGAACATTTCCCCGATCCACGTGACATCCCATGCCTGAACCCGCTGCCATTCTGAGGTCCAGCACCTTCTGGAGGTGTCACTGCACCTGAGGCCAACGYCCCCTCAGATCCTCCTGCTCCCTCGCATGAGCTGTATCGCAGCTCCAAGCCCRTGGCTTTGCAAACACCATTTGTCCTCATGCGGGAGGAGCAACCAAAAAGCCCCTTTAGCTGCTGGCATGTTTGGAAACAGCAGTGATCTGCTTACCTCCTCACCGAGAGCGTCTTTGTGAGGGCACCTGCATAGACATGGTGGCAGCGGGTGGCCCATGCTCCCCGGCTCACTCTGTCAAGCAAAGCCACAATTGCAATTTCCAAGAGAAGAAGGAGCAAAGGTTCCCTGGATATTTTCTTTTCCTGTCTCAGCAGGGCAGGAGCGTGCTGCATTCACTTTCATATCAAAACTTTCCAGTCACAAATGGACCTTGGGTTTCCACATAGTGCCTTTCCTTTAAGGGAAAGGGGGTACAAAACCAAAATGACCTTCCTGGAGATACGCTGTCAGCGCGGAAATAACTCAGTAATTCAATAACTCCCCACCGGCTGTAAAGGAAGGATTTCATTCAATGCCAGCATCTCCCTCCTGCACGTGTCGTGGGGAAAACCTAGCCATAAAGCATCTGCCTTTCTTCCCTCCAGGCAAGAAATAGATTTATATTTTCCTGTAGACACAAGTTGCTGTACATAAAATGTCTTATTTTTGGCCATGCCGTCTTTCCATTTACTGTCTCTTGTGACAAAGCCTGTCCGTTAGGCTGTCCAGCACCTACTGCTGCCACCAGAGAAGGATGCGGTGAAGAATCAKGCCGTCCCCTCGCATCTGATGGGCCAAGTAAAATGCATCCGCTGTGCCATGGGCCCWGGTTTTTAATTCACTGTTTCTGAAGGAATATAGACCTGAGTTTGGGTCATCCTCCATCCTGCACATGGCTGAAAACAGGAAAGAAAGGACACTGAGAGGGGAGAAAAGAAACTTGGCGTGAAATCTGGGCTCCAAGTATGTTCAAAGCCATTGCCTTGCAGGGCACCAGGTTTCACCCCAAGCAGGGAAATACTGGCCTGTCCCTCAGCAGAGTAACCATAAAACATTTCCTCCTTCTAAGGTCTACATGAGGCATCATTGCCGTGAACAGGAGCATTTCATGACAGAGCAGGTACCGGTCGGGACCTCGCTTTTCAAGAGCACTCCACTGAGCAGTATGGAGCTTAGTGTATTTGGACAAAGCAGAAACATCCTGTTTTCCTTGCATCTCGTCCAAATCTGCCAGCACTCAGCTTTCCCCACYGTTTCCTGCGTCGACCTCGTATTTGTTGGTCTGCCAGGTGCATTCAGCATTGCGCAAAATCCCAAACTCCTCTGTTTGGAATTTCGCATCCAGTTGTTTGGTGTCTGCTTTTTTATTTTGCTTACTAAAAAAAAAAAAAAAGTCAGAAGTAGCAATTATATAAAGCCTTTTTTTTTTGCTTGTGTTTCAGATAGGAAATGATCTTTGCTAGAAAAGATACTTTTTCTTTCTGTAAATGTGCTCAGCTGAGTGAATTCATTCACGAGAATATTCTCTGTTTCTGAATTAGCAGCAGAATAAGAATGGAAAGAAAACCTGAGCCCAGTGAACCATGATCAAGTAATCCAAGGAAATCAGCATGTTTGTCTCCAGACAGTTCAGAATACCAAATGCTAAGACAYAAGAATCCCACTAATATACCTCTCCTCTTCATCCCAGTAAATGTCTGTATTTTCAATTCTCATCATTTTATCGTGAGTCATCCGTATTTACTGGGGAGGGGTGATTTAGAGCAGGATCAGTTTATAACCTAACAACTAAAGCTGGCTTTTTCTTTCTTTCTTTAACACATTTCTACCCTTCCTGTAAAGCTTATCCACACAAGTGCTAAACATTCCACCATCAAAGTGGAAATAAAAAGAACCTGATATGGAATACTTCTTAGCTTTAATTTTAAGCCAAGTTCATGATTTTTGAAAGCTTGAATTATACAATACTGCTACATGAAAACAGAGGCGTTCAATGAGTGGAATAAACAGTGTATTGGACACACTAGGCCTTGATTTTATTTTYTATTTCTGCTTTTTTCTATAACCGTATGTCTATTAATGTCTTTTAATAGCAACCTTCCAGGTTTCACAGCTCAGCGCCTGGCTAGCATCGTCCGACTGCACTTCCTCCGTCCGCCTCTGACCCTGGCTTCCCTTTGGGTGGATTTGGGGGGATTTGGAGACCCTGCTGTGCCGCGAGGGATGCCCATGCCCTGGGTCCTTCCCGTCACTGTGCGTCACRCCGAGCGGCACCACGGTGCCCGGCCGCCTCGGGAGCCCGCGGGAGCCGGGACCCGCGGGGAGCGGGCGCGAAGGGCCGGGCACAGCCGCTCCGCTGTGATTGCTGGTGGAGAGGGTCGTTCAGCAAAGTCCATGTTGGCTTTCTGCTGCGGTGATGTCTTAGTCCGAAGGAAAGACAGACGAGCGGGAGTAGTCCCCRCTCAGTGAAGAAAAGAGCAAAACGTCATAAATCATATTTAGTCTGCCGAAACCTCCAAGCGATAAAACAGTTGAAAAGACAACTTTATTGATAAAACACACATGGAGATCTTAATCAAGCCAGCAATGAGGTCATTTCTGCCAATTAAGCTTCGCTCGTTCTGCRGTTGGAAGTACTCAAAGCGAAGGCGGCGTTATCCGTGGCGCGCCGGCGGTGCCAGGCTCGCGGCGTGCCGGGACGCCCTCCGCTCCCACCAGCCTGCGCAGCACAGCAGGGCTCGGCTTTGTYGCTTAATTAACGGGCAATACTTTGAATATACCCTATCTGAGCCTTGTTTTAAAGCCAAAAGCAGTCACAGGGATAGCATTAGCTCATGGCTCCCATTTGGAGCCGATTTCCGCCCGTCCCCCCTCCAAGCTCCCCAGCAGCTCCCGAGTGGTTGGAGACCAGACGGTCCTGGGCAGCCCTTCGCCTCCCTCGCTGCTGCTTCCACAGCTCTCAGCCCAGACAAGGCACCTCGCACTTCAGTTAGGACTGCAGTAGCACCCAGAAGCAGTCAGGGCTTGGACTTCCTTGAGTAAGCTGCCATATGTGAAAGGCTTTGAATTAAATTCTCATAAAGGCTGCAAAAAAGCAAAGGAAACCTCATTATTTACTGCTATTCCTACTTCTTCAAAAGCGTTCCTTTAGGATTGTTTTTGCCCAGTCCATTTTTTTCAGGTTAATGAAGTTCCATTCATTATCGCTGTTTGAAATATTCCTGTTATGTATTTTTTACCCTCATGGTGTCCAAATGGTGTGGATCATTCTCACACAAATAATAACAAATGCAATTTGGCTATAAATGTAATGTTTATCTATTTAATATCAGACATAGAATATCTGACAGTTAATGCATAAGAAAACACATAAACTAGCTGGCTTGATGTAGTAAGTGATAAAATGACAGTAACAGTGTAACTTCATAGCTACTGACTCTTCAGACCACAGAGTCTGTAGCCAGACTCTGACCACATGTTAATTTATGCTCCCAACACCACAATAGCTATTAATATGTTAATTTTAATAAAGAGAAAAGTGAGATGAAGAGACATTTGTTCCACATGGCCACAGCATCCTGCATCCTGAGCAGCTCACACRCTGCTCAGCGACACTAATCTAGATCATTCCTCTGCCGTTGCAGAAACGACTGGTGGAGCCAAGAAATCTGCAGAAGGACTTCGATGCCCAAGCACGAAATTGTGATCTTCCARCCTCGTTGACCTTGCAGCAGACATCCACAAACATCTGTGCTTTCTGCATTACAGTTCTCCAGATGTCTAAAATTCTCAGAAGTTGCSAGCTCCTTGTGGAGCTGAGCTTGAGCGTGAATCATGCTGAGGTCCACGGCAGGGCTTTCTCYGCCCATCGCCCTGAGGCACAGGAGCCCAGCGTTGTGTCTCCTTGCAGGAGGGCTGTCCTCCTCCATGTTGTGCTCCACAAAATATTACTGTTAAGCAGGCAAGGGGGGAAGCCTGCAGCTCACTAAAGGCAGCAGTGCTCCACCCCAGCCTTGGGCTTTCCCTCACCCCAGGGAGGCTGAGGACATGTCCCAGCAGGTTGCTGCTTCAAGCTCCTAGGGTAGTGCTGGGGTTGGGCGCTGAAAGCTGCTCCAGCGAGGTGGAGCCATGACCCGAGGAGGAGGTACTGTTCCTGCTCTGGAGCAGCACCACAGCAAAGCAAAGCGGCGGATGGACAGTCATCATGGAGAGCACATCCTGATCAGCGTCCCTCCTACCTGGCCTCGTCTCATCCTCATTACTGTCGTGGTGCCATCTGGCACCAGGGCCCATCTGTGAGAAGAAGGTGCCAGACAGGTATTTCTCGATGCAGACTTGTTTGTTTGCACACAGCATGCACACACGCGTCGCGCGCTGCCCTGGGCGCGGAGGGCACCAGGGCTGTTCCCTCTGGTATGAATGTCCTYGCTGCCATTCAGTACTTCACTTTGGCCCTTGCAAGGGTGTGATGTTGATATCTCCTGCTCTGCTCCGTGAGTTCACTGGCAGCAGAATTAGGTCTTCAGAAGTAAAATCACAGGTATGAAGCAGAGACATACAGAGCAGCAAAGTCAGTAACGGAGTCTGAATTGGGTTTATTTCCTTAAATTACACATCCTAGACAGAGGGTATACAGGCAACTGGATGGAGAACATGACCCAAAGGGATGAGCACCACAGCTCACCACCACATTGGCTCAATGCCACTGAGAGATCAGACTGGAAAGATTGTCTGAAGCGCTGGTATCACACTTTTAACATTACACACTTGCTCCTCTCCCTATGAACTTTCCAAGCATCCACATTTGGGTTTGCTACATGATTTAGCACCCAAGTGACACAGTGCTTGCTTTGCAGAAGGCCAGAGGAGGGAGGGAAGGATCTCAGCGGGCAGCCCAGCAATGTGAGCCACTCACCCAGGGCATATCACCCTCTCTCAGAGCAGAGACAGTGGCAGAAAACTTTTCTTTTGTTGACTTTGCTGTGATGTCTGCTCACATCTTGGTTTCGTGAGCCCTCGGAGARCAGGAAGGGATTCCTGGGAGGGACRTGGAGGATGCACCTGGTGTCCAGATGGATGGGACCTGGGAGGAGCAGCACGAGGGCATGTAGTGTTAGTACCACACCTCACTTCTCCAGGTCGCCACTGTTTCAGGACAAATGCTGTCATTTATCTTACAGTTGTTCATCTGGGAGAGGCTTCATGGCATTCGCCCATCCCATGGCCCCTGACCTGCATGATCGAGAGCGACAGCTAAACTGCTGCCAGTCCCAGTGCCGGCTGTCATGCCTCTATTGAATATCACCTATATTTGGCATTTTTCTTAAATCCCCAGCTGCTGGMGTCACATGAATAGGCAAGAAGCTCAAACTTCCTTTCTCCTTTCTCCACCCAAGCTGCCTACAGAAAGCATGATGCGACTTCTAGGCTAAAGGCTTGGGATTGCAAAGGCAAGTCATAAACACCATCCTTCCACTACTGGGTCAAGAACTCAATACCATTAAGCCAAGTTCACAATTCTCTGTGGCCTAATTCCTATTTTTTTCATTTCCAGAGTTGGCAATGCTTTTCAATGGTCTGTTTGAACAGAGAGGGTGATTCTCTACTGTCTTGCAAACAGTGGATGTTTGTATCCTCAAAGGGTGGGGCTGGAACTTTATTGCGGTGCACAACTAGCCAACGTTACACCAAAATAATGTCAAACCAGTCCAAAGGGTGCCTGAAGGGTCGTATCCATTAAGTAGATCATAGCTCCTTGTAAGTTCACATAATCCTATAGCAGAAATGCACAACTGCTTTTTAAAAATACTAGAAACTCCAGAGGGCAGGAATACATGCGTGTGATTAGAGTAGAAGAGGATTTTTAATAAAARATTATTATAGTGACTCATCGAAATCAAGCTGTTTTCCAGAATTGAATCACATTGRTCAAAACGCCTATTAGAAGGCTGTGCAGGTCCTTGGTAGAAGCTGGTCCCAGCCAGAACTATTCCCTTTCCAGGTGGTGACATGCCTCTGCCCAACCACATAGAGCAATGAAAAGAAATGCAGAAAGATTAACTGAAATACTAATTCCATTTTAATTAAATGCTTTATATCAACATCTATCTCACTTACAATAGGTAATTTCCTATTTGCAGGTATGTTTTAAGGCTTACTTAAGCTTCATTTGTAAGGTGTTTTTATTGACATACTTAATAGTGGATTTACRTTGCTATATAATCCATTGTAGTCCTAAGCCCAGATCGAAGAGATACTCTCATGCGGATGCAGAGGTTTACACAGAGCAGCAGTGAGACCGCGCTTGCGCTTAACACGGCCCGTCTGCAAGAGTGCTCTGTTACCTCAGGGTGCTGGTGCAGAGACTTCGACCTCGCCTGAATTTCTCTATTTTCTGAACTGCTAGTCAATTTGAAAATTTGAGGTTGTACCAAGRCTTGCTGCAAAGAGCTTCAAGTCAGCAAAACCTTGTGTGTTATTTGGGCTGGTTTTGCTGGCATCACAATAATGCCAGCACAAATTTAAGATGAAAAAATTGAAAAATATAGGGGATTGCACTCCGCACCAACCCTTGAACTCTGTGTTTACAGGACAACTCAGAATGTGCTTTCCTTCTGCCTACYTGGCAAAGTATCTTGATGATTGCTCACAGCCGTCACGGAATGAATTGATAGAAATTGTGCTGCTAGGCAAAAGAGGAGAACTGGAAAGTCACTCCCATTTATCTTAAATGTTTGAGCCAGGTGCACCTACAAAAAAACCCATAAGGTTGCTATTCATTACTGTATTACTGCAATTGTTTGTTCTGTAATTAGTGATGATAGGTAAGCAAGCTGTGAGTAAAGCAAATAATAAGTGAGTAAATGGAACGGCATTCCATGTGGGAAGAAAAGCAACAAAATGAGACCTGAAAATGACGCTATAAGGGTATGCTAATCTCTCTTTGGTTATTATTTCATTAGCACCCGACTTGCAGATCAAGAGCTTTCTACCTGAATGTAGCAAGCAGGTGGACTTCCAAAATCAGCTCTGAGCTCAGGTGCGCAGCAAACTACATGTCTGCGCCAGGGCAGTCACACGGCATCAATCAGCAGATTTTCAGTTGATGGATTAAAACAACAGAAGGGTCCTACCCTAAGTCACATGGCAAAAGGAAAACAGAGTGGTTTCCACCGAATGTCATGCCTGGGGTTAGTGCTGGAATTGCTGAAGCTCTTGAAACAGTTTTGCTGTTTAAAGAGGGGGAAGGGTTTCCTGGGAGCAGTTTATGTGAGAGACTGGAGGACTATCAAGCAAATAGGTTTAGAAGCCCATTTCCATTGCAGATTGCATAACGTTTGAAAGCCTAAAACTTCAGCTATGCAGAGGGCTCTCTGACGTTTTACAAGGGCAAGGGAATAATACAGGGAAATAAATGGGGGAAACTCTGCTGGGTTGCATTTTGGAAAACAAATCCCTATCTAACAGGGAGAACTGTGGTTGAAGCCAGTGACTTCCATCTCCACCCRGCCAGCAGCTCCTTTGCTCTTACCTGCCCGTGACCCAAGCCGTCCCACCACCAGCCTTCCTGTCTGTCACCATTGCTCTCCTTCCTGTTGCCTGGCCCCCACCACACTCAGCCCAGCCCCTCCGACCCTCTGTCCATAGCACATAACTTCCCAAGCTGAAACAACTGCCTGCAGGAGCCCACCTCAGTTGCCACGTCCCCCAGAGATCGGCACTGGTGAGCTAGAAAGGAAGTGAAGGTTGGAAGTATACTTTTTCTTTAAAAAAAAAGAAAAAAGAAAACTATAGTGATGTGAAAGCACTGGGCTGTGCCCACGTCACCATATCGTCATAGCGCCATGTCACACCAGTGCCTTCCTCTGTTTCATTGCATTTCATTTCCCATCGTTCTCAATCACATCGCACATTCTTTGGGGAGGAGGTGCAGGTCAGCCATCAAAATTATTTCGGCACTGAAAGATGCAGAGAGGTGCTGTGGGTGATTTCAAGACTGTTTAGAGGCTGGCTTTTTAAAAGCACCAGTTTCCTATCAGTTTTGGTTCTGTCCTGAGGAGGTGTATTCCATTGCCTAGAGTGCACTTAAATAGAAAATAGGTTTATAGTAGTATTTTTTTTTAAGTCACTATCTTATCTACATCTTAAGGAGTTTCACACCTAACCTATTTAGGCCCTGAGGCTTTGCAAGGGCTGGGGTTGCACCCTGGATATGTCAAGCACCAAGCAGTGCTAAACAAGGGGAAAAGTTCAGCCCATGSAGAAACCTTCACCAGGCAACTGTCCCACCTCGCAGCCCCTGCRGCACCACACACAGCCGCCGCCTGGGGAAATATGAAGAAGCCACAATGTTCTGATCATCTGGGGACACAGGAAAGACACCTGGAAGCTGGAGCGTTCACCAGCTTTTACTTTCTTTTCCCCTCATTTTTGCTCTCAGCGAGACAAGGTCCCCAGCAGACATTGCAGGATGGCTTCACAGTGACAGCTATTCCGGAGCTCCACCACCTGCTTTGTTAGGGCTTGAAGAGGAGTTTCTCCTTGCTAATTACTCACAGCAAAAACAACCTCTGCAGCGTCAGCTTTGTCAGTGACAGTCCTGAAGGGCTGTCAGCCCCTCCTAGGTCACCTGGTACACAAAGCATCATAACCCGATATAATATGCCATTAAAAAAAAAATCCAAGGCCCTAATTCTATTGTAGGGGCCTTGTAATTAAATAACTTTAAATGGGCRACCTAGGAATATCACACAAAGGACTGAAAAAAAAGCCCAACAAAGTGATAAGATCACTTATTAGTGCCAAATTTTTGATTTAATTATATATTCCTGGAGCCCTGTTCTCAAGGGAACCGCTTACACAACCACATGGTGAAACAAAAGAAGGGATTAAAACCTGTGGGAGAGAGAAGCAGGAGAATTCGCTGTTGGTTCACAAAGAAAAATCTTCGCACATCTGATGGAGGAGAACTTGAGATTAAAGAACCGAAAAGGCCAAAAGAAAAGGATTTTCTTCTTTTCTAATGRTAGGGAGGTAATAAAATACTCATTATCAACCCAAAATGGAGAGTCTGCTGTAGCACCTCCCTCGTTAAGACTGCTAATATTCACACGAGGGATCGGGGTGCACCAGAAGGGCAATGTCCCCTTGAATCACCATCTCTCAGTTGTGCTTTTATTTTCAAGTCAGTTCCTTCATAGTTAGTCTCCACATTTCTTTTTATCCTGGGTGTCAAATTCAAGGTAGCTGGATACTGAAGAGCTAGAAGGATACTGAAGGGCATTCTGCACCTCTTCTGGAGCAGAGCCACCTCTAATCAATCTGCCCATCACAAAGCCTTTAATTGAGCAGTTAACTGTGATTAACTTCTCATCCTGGCCCACACACTTTGGCTATTTCAAAACCTTTTTGTTTTGTGCCTCATGACACTTCTGTGACTCTTTTTTTCCCCTCCCTCTATTAGCATAGCCAGAAGTCCTGTTCAGGCCTTATCTTTTGCTATCCTCCTCATTCAAAGCCCTGRCTACTTGGATTTTCTGAGGCTTCTTCACAACTGGAGCTGCTTAAACAGTGCCATCTGTTTGCATCTGTTTGCATGTGAGCATCTGAATGCTCACGTCATTCCTCTTGCAGTCCCCCAGGTGCCCCTTCTCAGGTGGACACTGGCTTCTTGTCCTGATCTTCACAGGACGTAGTCCACATGACCTTTGCAGAGAAGCCTTAAATGGACCCATAAAAATCACTATGTCTAAATTCACATATCTGCACAGATTCTGCAAGAACTGTGTGTCTGATAAAGCGTGTGACAATCCCACCATGCCATAACTGCTAGAACCCAAGTCAAAGTGGAGAATGACCTGATAAGCTTTTTCTCTTCTTTCCTTTGCCCAACTGCAGCATGACAGCAGCACAAAATGTGGTCCTTTCAGCGGCCATCTGACTTGTACAAACTGCCAGCTCAGATCGTGAGACCTGAATCTCAAGAAAGCCAGAACATAGCTCCCAGGAGTGGCCAAGGGGTAAAACAGAAATAAGTAGAATTGCCTGGCTTTAGGAACACATGAATATTTTTGCAATCACTCATCTGAAGATCTTCAAGCACTAAGGTAGCTGTCTTCCCTCAAACAAACATATCCACAGTGACTCAGGAAAATTGCAGAAGTGTCATATAGGGTGCTAGCCACAAGCTGAGCTATCTACAGCTAACTGGTCAGCATCCATGTAGGCCTTGCCATGCAAGTACCAAAGCAGTCAGCAGATAGCCAAGCCAGGCCATGGCTACACAGTAGAAGSGATGCAACAGCCATCTGAACTGCTGCAATAACAAGGAGGTGGACAGTGTTACATGTGCTGGAGCCCGTCTGTTTCTGCATTTCTTCAGTTGCRTGCAACACTGAAGCTCCCAGTCTGCAGAGGGATTGACTAAGGCAGTGTTTATTGCCATCAGGAATTGATCCATAAAATGATGACATGCACCCAACAGCTCTTCATGTCTGCAGACAGCCTCCGTGGGAACCAGCAGGCAGTGAAATCAGTGAAAATCCCAATCCTATGAAATAGTAAGATGTTGTGCACTTAAAAGATAGGGACTTACTCATCTTCAGGCTTCTGATTCACCAAACAGCAAGACAAAAAACAGGTTTTCCCTCAAAGTTTGGTAGGTCCTGAAGGAATAGAGGCTCATTACAAAGAGGCTTAGCCAGTAATCAGTCAATATTAAGGATCAAGAACGTAATACCTCTTAAAGATCATATCAGAGCTCCAGAACTTAAACACACCTGTTCACGCTTCACGGTCCTGGTGGAGGCACTTGTCCACGTGAAGCAATGGTGAGGGGCAGCAGAGCCTGGCATCTCCCGGCACACGGCTCCTTCTCTCTCTTCGCAAGGGGAGTGAGGAGATGACTCGGGGCCTGTCCAACATAATCCTATTCAAAGCAATCATCTGTTAAACTGGAGAYGGGCCAGCCCACACACTGCAGATCTGAACCTGAATTTTCCCAGAACTTGCGGTCAGAGTACAGGATCGGGAAATGTTTTGAAAAAGAAATATCACATGAGATGGGAGAAAGCACTGAACTGCTGTTAAAACGCAATCGGCCGGCTACTGTTTATTCAAGAAACCTATCAATGCTTTAAAAAAAAAAAAGCATTTTGCCTCTACGGAGGACCAAACGCGGCGCATAAAGCAGAGCATCACAGACGTCCGCGAGCCAGCCGGCGCGGAGGAGGTGCGGCGTGCGAGACCTGCACCAGCATCCCTCGCCTGCCGGCACGGAGGGACAAGCACACGGTGTCCTGGCCGGGTACCGTGGAGCCGAGGAGGTGTTCTCGCTCGTCCTGCTGTGAATTCGGCTAATCTTCACACTCCACCCTGAGACCTCCACCCGTGTGCTTTAGCGACAGCCAGGACTTGGGCCAAAATCTCGTGCTAAGGACCCCGGTGCGGACTGACCCTGGAAATATCCCCCCAACACGCCCAATCCGAAAGTAACCTTCGGGGCGGTTGTTTGGATATTTAAAGGAAAAATTCTGTGTTATGACAAACGGACAGTTTTCCCCATTTATTAAATGCTCATAATTTGTTTTAATGGTTTCTCTAAACAAGCAGACTTTTTTCTCAGCTCTTTGAGCTTTTAAATGACACAACTGTTATGTTAAAAGGGAAAAGGGTGATGATTTACATGTGGAGCGGGGCGGGGGCGGCCGGCGGGCCGGGGGACAGCTGCAACCCGTCGGACGTGGCTCTCCTCCGCACGGCGAGCGCGCGTCCGCTTCGCCCGCCGCGCATGCGCCTCGGCCCGCGGGCCAGCGCCGGCGCTGCGCCGGCCAAGGGRCCGATCCGGAGCGGCGAGGGCCGGGCGCCGGTCATCTCCTAAAGCTGTGGTAAGCCTCTGGGGACAGGCAATAGCCGACATCTGTGGCTAGTATCAACATCTACCTGCAGCCCCGGGGGAGTCAGTGAAAAAATCGGATGTTTTGCTACATATCTCTCTTTTTTTTTTAATTACACTCAGTATCAAAAAGTAATTGGTGGGCCTGAGTGCCCACATAGGTAGCACAGCCAGTGGAAACCTTACTTACTTACACAAACTTGCACAAAAAGTACCTTCCACCAACACTGCAGATACTTCCAGATCAGCCACAAGCAACGAACAAGATGAACAGATCCCACTTGCTTTTTCTTTACATACGAAGTTCACCCCAAGACCCCAGCCACCTGTGTCAGCTGGAGCGCTTCCTTCTCTCGGCGAGCTCCCTTTCCTGCTCTCTTCTTAATCTCTTTTCCTCGTATCTCTGGAGATGACTCGTCTCTCTGTGGCAAAAGCCACAAAAGGTGATTAAACAAGTTTGGGTGTGCAAGCCCCAGAAATGATTTTTCAGGAAACATCTTTGGATAGCAAGCACCTGACTCAGGCTTTTCTAAAGCCGTAGAGCAGGTTGGGTTATCTGATCACCCACAGGTATTTGGGTGGCATCTGCTGTCATTATTTCCTCCGTATTTACATAATCTGCAGGAAGCATGGAGCTATTCAGCCAGGGGAAAGATTCCAAAGAATATACGTGAAAGAAACAATATGTCATATTCATTTACAGCATAGAGAATAGGAGTTTCCTAATCACCCCAGAGTTATAAAAAAAAGACATCAGCTTGAAGCTCTAGACAATAATGCAAAGGATGTACAGAACCACTTGAGAGCCAAACGCCCTGCTCCTTGTTTTTCTTTTTCTCCTTTTGAGTCTGATTGTTGTTTCTCAAAACTTTAAAATGTTTGTACAAACTTCCATCTTGGAAGCCCAGCAGAATAAACAAGAATATACATGAGCCGAAAGAAAATCCAGCAGACGGGAAAGAGTTTTTCTTTTTCAGCTTATGGGTGTAACCATTGTGGTTATTGAGAATATGCACAAAAATAACTATAAACCACACACACAGCAGTTACTAAAAATTTCCACCTACCCATACCAGAAACTCAGGTACCCATTCAATATGATTCCAACAAAACGTAACACTGAATCCTCAGAAAACATTCAGGAAGCCAATAAACGTGGATTCTCTCAGACTGAGGGGCGAGCATTTTTCAAAGCCAAAGGCTGTCCTCAAAATCTGCCAGGGATTGGAACAAATTAGTGAGTCATCTCGAAAATCCCATCTGACCTCAACATCTGCTTTGGAGTACAACAGACAAGGTGCTCCCTCAGAGAAGAGCACTGAAATCCTAAAAGATAGATCAGGCATTAAAATGAAGACCCGTAAACGACTGGGGATTGCTGCAGTATTCAGAGAATGAGGACTGCCTGGACAGCAAGAGCTGTATTTGGCAAAAAGATATCAAGCTTCAACAATGGTTTCTGTTCCAAAATAAGATAAAACTAAAAAATTAGAGAAAAAAAAATGATGCACTGGCCCAAAGCTACAATACAAGGGAATGTTTGTGTTTCCTACTCAAACCACACAGAGTAAATGTGTGACCCATGAAGCTGGTTGAGCAGAGGTAACCAAATGACTTGTCAAGTCATTTAGCCTTCTGGGCTTTTTAGGTATTGGAAGAGATGTCATTTTGTACTCAAGAGAATTTTCCAGTGTAAGTTACCTAAAAGATTATATACTTAAAAAAAAAAAAAAAAAAAAAAAAAAGTTCTGAAGTCAACCTATTGCTGTACGCCAAATTTTTTTTAAAAAAAAAACATCAAAAATCATTCCCATCAAGCTATAGAGGTTTTCACAAATCATACACAGAAATGCAACCTGTGCAAAGTACTTCTCAGAGGTGGACCTTGAGCCATGTTGAGGATCTACTGTGCCTCTGTAGTCCTCCTCTGCTAAGCATCCTGTTCAAACACACCTCTCCGAATGATCCTTGGTGATCTTTAGGAAGAGCASCATGGATGGCTGGATTGCAATAATCTTCTCTGGAGTAATCACAGGCAGGCACTACAGTGGCAAGATCTTTATGCTGAAGAACAGGTTGCAACYTCATTTTTCAGGGCAGTGACTAGATCTTCCTCTGCAAAAAGAAGACATTTTTGCCAAGGCACTTTTCAGTCTGCAATCCAAATAGATATTGCAACATGCACCAAAGCTGACAATTATAGAAGCATCCTGGTTCCGGCATGTAATTTAAGAGTGCTAACAGTACAGAAGACTGTATTCCCATGAAATCTATCTATTTTTGGTGCAGGAAAACACCACCAGACCTCTGATCACACACCTACCTTAACCTTACTGTCTATACAACACGATGACAGCATTCATGTGAGTGARATACAAAATCAAGAATAATAATTGCCTCCTTTGCCAGTATTTATTTGGACAATGCAAACTTTGTGGCCCCCATCCACGCTGAAATATTGTGTGTTATCTTGGCCCTATTGAAGTCAGTGGAAATTTAACCCTTGGTTTGAACAGGGTCAAATTTTTACTCATTTTACACAACGCAGTTGCTCCACACCCAATCTTCCACCCGCTCGTAGACACTCAGGACCCAGATGGTCCTGAATGTCACAGCTTGGACCCACTGCTGAAGACAGTTCACCTCGTTCCCCAGCAGCATATTTAAAGTAGCCAGCCCGCAATACAAACAGAATGAGAAATCCAATCACTAGTGCTTGGTGTGCGCTATTCTTCGGCTAGATTAAACCCGGTTTATAGTAGTCCTTTCTGGAGAAAGTCTATGTTTGACCAGCTTTCAGTAGCTTATAAACAAATCAAAGCAAAGATGTGCCATGCTCCTGAGGAGAAAGAGTCCTTTATAATACTACAGGCGCCTATCAGTAGTTAAACTGGAATCAAAGCTAATCCCTGGATTTCRAGCCTCACATGGCTATTAGGGTGCACATTAAAGTTTAATAGAGCAGGCTGTATGTGTTACAGCTGGAGTGACAGGCCAAGGATTAGCATTGCAAATTATGAGTTGTGATTGCGTCCAGTTTTAAATTTCCTGTAAATTATGAGATAGCAAAACAGATAAGAACATTGCAACGAGAAAGCCAGAATCAGTGTGTGGACAACACAACGGTATTTTAGCCAGTAACCAAAGTAGGGACATATAGATTACTTGCATCCTAGGAGTGAAATCGAAGGTACTTTGCGGTAAAACAGCTTGTTGAGGCATATACACAGAATATCCAGGTCTTTGCAGAAACAGGAGATACTATTTCAAGAGAACCAGCTTGGGATATGGGATACTATTAGCCCCAGCTCTGCTGCTGTCTCGCATGGGCTTTGGGGCATGTCATTTGAGGATGCGGATTCCCAAAARGCTGCAGGGATTTCGGTGTCCTAGTCACACAGGCTTTCACAGAATGTGAGCCTAAGTCCCCAAGATCACCGAAAACCTGAAACTCAACGACGCCTCTGTAAGAGCACGAAATATTTCCACGTTGCCTATRTATGATGTGCGGGTTTTAATACAATTGATGCACTCATTATGTCTGAGCTGAAAACACTTCCCTCCTCACAACAGTGTTTAATAATGAACAGGTAATTGCACAAACAAATAAAGATTAATCAATACAGCAGGCTTCCAAGTGCAGGATTGTTTCTTCGTCTGTGTTTGGACAATGCTCGCACAAGAGGACTCCAGACCTAATTGTGGCCTTGGGGCGCAACAGCAAGCGCAGTAAAACCAGCCATGCTTTCTCGCAGCGATCATCCCGTTTCGAGCCCCACATTTCCTTCTAACATTTTAGAAAAAAAATACGAGGGTCTAAATTTATTTCCTGCTAAGAAAATGTTGCACAACTTTTGGCTGGCTCCCGCCTCCCTTTTGAGTAGCCTTGCAGAGAAACTGTCTATACTGATCTCAGACACATACACAAAAAGCAGAGGTGGATGATTCAGCTCAAAAGCCAAATTTATCTGAAGTGCAATTACGCTATCTTCCTGAGTTTTCAGCTCAGACCTGCTAGACAGGATACAAATGCTTCAGCCTTTTTGCTTGGTTTCACGCAGGTTTAACTGTATTTTAAAACTGACATTGGGCTGATGGTGCTATTAATGGTCTTTGGGAGGATGGCATCACTCTGGTGCTTGGTAACTAATGCTTTCCTAACCCGGATAACTGTCTGGCTCAGGAAATGGGCAGGTAAAAAGGCAGATGCTTTTAGTAGAAAACAATTTCAGTCTGATTCCCTCTTCCCAAGCACAAGCTAGCATATCATCTTGGCTTTCCAAAGCATTAGAAAAATCAGATTAAAATTCTGCACTTGCAAAAGTCTTTGTTCATGAAAAACTATGAAAGCAGATTTTAGAGTCAGTCRGAACAAAATATTTACAGCATTTACAGATGTCAGAGCTAAAATGCAGGACTCAAATTAGCTTTCAAGCAAGTGGAGGTCCCAGTGGCTGCTGCAGCTAACACCTCCAGCTTCTTTTAGGTCAAGCAGATCTAAAGTTGCTCCACATTTGAAAATCACTCTGTTTGCAAAACTAACTCAGTATTTATTAGGATAACCCCATGTGAGACAACCAAAATTAGCATTTTTGGACCAAGTTKTCTGCTCTGTGATCAAAGTTGTTTAGATGTCATTATGACTTTGGAATATTATTATCTTTGGGACAAGAAGATAAATGTGGAACATGCCAAGTTGCTGGATGATTTAATGGTTAAATTCAAATTTTTTCATCTCCACCCATTCCACAAGATTTTTGGACTATCTCCAGACTGAGTTCATTCCAAAGTGTTTCCTCGTTTTAGTTCTGTCCTTCTGCAGAAGACTGCACATCCCAAAACCATAACAGAGGATTTGGCAAAAATCACTCTCCTTGTTTAACATACTCCCCAAAACTATAGGCAAGTTCTGACTACACACAGAGTGTTTATGCAAACATATTTTATAGAGGAACTTGAAAACATTAATGTATTTTCCCTTTGTCAGTCCCATATTTTCCAATGACTTTATGGATACATTTCATGTTTTCAACACCAGAAAGATTTCAAAAAAATAAATACATTTTTTCAGTCCTTTCCCCAGGCAGAAAGGTTGTATTTAGCCTAATTTGCTCTCATCAAAGCCAGTGACAGTGACAGTTACTCATTAGCTGATAAATTAATCAGCTGAAAAACAGTCCTGAGCTGCAGCCTGCCCACTTGTGCTGCACGGGGATGGAGAGGTTTCTCTCATCCCATCAGCAATCAGCAGGTTTGATATGATACCACACAGTATTTTTTTAAAAGACRAAAAAAATCACACTATATAAAGTTATTTTTGCTTTGGAACTTTTATTGGCCTGTAAAATATTTTTACATTTATTACACTTTTAATGAGAACTCCTAGAATCAAGGCTGGTGTAAATAATGAAAACAACACTAGTAAATGTCCCAATAAACCTCGCACCAACCCTTTGATGCTAATTTGCAGGCCCCGCGCCCGTCCCCTCCTCCCCGCCGCCCTCTGCAGCGCGAGCCGGGGCTCAAGGCGAAACGGCAAGATGGCAAATGGGAAACGGGTCCGCGGGGACGCGGGGACGGTGCCGGGGGAGCGCATCGGGCGGCGGGAAAATACCCCCTCGCTTCGGGGCCGCAGGGCGAAGCTCCGCCGGCGGGACAGCGGGCGCCGCGGCTCCGCGGGCGCTGTCCTCTCCGCGGCGGTGGGGCGGCCAGGACGCGTGGCGCTTGCCGCCCGCGGGCGAGTACGGCCCGGGGCGCGATTCGGGGCAGCCGCTCATTCACCTGCCGGGTTTCCCAGCACCTGCAGGGGCAGATGCAGGGCCTGTAGCATTTTGGAAAGTTGCATGTCACCTGCTGAGTCATTTAATTAAGATTCTTAGACAAGTCTGAAAATCTTGGAAGCATCTTTAGTTCCCAGAGGCTCAGCAGCAGCCGATTGCATTTACACATCCTCGGGTTACGGTCTTTCTTCTTTGCTGTAGGGCTGACAGCAGCATTGTCATATTTGGGGTTAATTCCAGTACCAAAAAGTGCAAAAAGTTTCTGGGACAACCCTGATGGCTGCAGRATGAGAAACTTCAGACAACCGCACTCTTTAAGGACAGCATCTTTCCAACCCGCGCCGGCCGTGGCTCCCACCCCGCAGCAATACGGTGGGTACTGCTAACGACAGGTCGCTGAAGACCCGACTCCCAAGCTGCCTGTTTGTACACAGCCCTTTGGAAATGGCTGACTACACACAACGCTGACTCAAATTCCAGTTGCTACCATCRTTTCTGTGTGCTATATCGGTTGCAAATAGCACATTAGATTTTCCTTTGCTATTTAATCCTCTTGATTCCAGGGCCAGATCCCATAAAAATTCCTTCCAATATCTACATCACAGAAGCTCACCCAAACCTTAACAAATCACTTTTTGCAGGGCTTATCAGCCCTGCTTGCTATGGAATATTGCACAAATTCCAGTTTGGGTCAGTATATTTTGCTTTACTGACTTTTCTGTGACATTTCAGTTGAAATTATCTCTCTTCAGTTCCTGTCCTGAAATACCATGTTCCAGTGCAATGCATGTTCTTTGCATCTCACCCTGAGTCAGTCGTATGTCACCGGGAAGTAAAGACAAATAGATAGAGATCTTGGAATCAGATTAATTCTGTACTTCAGTTTTTCTTTTGGGAGTCTGTTAGGACAAAATGATCTCTTGAACAATCAGTTCTCTGATTCATAACTAACGATCATTTATGAACTTTCGCAACATGATATGTCATAAAGAAAATGGTATAAAAAGCTATGATAATGCATCATGATGCATCATGTTACATGATATTTTAACAAAATACTAATTACATATTAACACAAACCTGTAGGAACTTTTGAAAAAACAAACAAACACAAAGTTTTGAAGTTGCAAGACTTGAATATGGCATTTTACATCCTCAGTGAGGTAAAGGAAAAGGAGAAAGATCATTGAATTCTGCGGGAATTATCCTGGATGCAAGATTAACAACACGGGCATTGATGTCGTCCACGTGTGTGCACACTAGCAATGCCAATGCGCTCCCGTGCACAGCGTCCTCACAACGCGTTTGAAAGAGGCTTTACACTGTACAGACTCCCGATCTGGCCCTGCCACCCCTTGTGATGGGAGACACAAACCTCCTCCTGYCACATCAAAAATCCTTGCTGTGTTTTTTGCAGTACAGAAAACATACCCTTCTCTTCGGTATTGTTTCCCCAGTCTTCGAGCATCAGGAAAGCAGTGTACCCRCAAACTGAGGCATTAGGTATTGCAAAATGCAAAGGAGTTTCACATTCCCTGGCCCCAGCCCAGCCAGAGCGGCCAATGGAGAGGAGAGCGTCTCTCCTCGTCCAGATGTGTCCAATAAGGGGCAACGTAAAACTCTGCCTTGGTGGGATCTGGCTTTACCCTTAAGCATTGGCAGTATTAACCGTCGTGCTCAACTTCTGCGATGGGAATGCCGCTGCTCTTGCCACATAAATCAAACCCGGCTGAGAGATCAGAAACTTCAGCAGAACCAGATGGCYGCATATGGGGCAGATAGTGCAAGTGCTAACCGTGCATGCAGTCCTTCTGTCTCTCTTCCAGGAATGGAGACAGGGGAAAAACCATCTCTTCCTGCAGACTTCTCCAACATCTACTGTCTGTAACACCAGCAAGCCTATTGCAGCAAAACGGTTGTGCTCAGAGAGAAATTCAGCACCAAAGCGCAAGTTGGAATTTTTTAAGTGCYGTGATTAAAAGGAAAAGAAACAGAGAGAACAGTGATGACACGCAGATTCAGCAGTGCAGCCTTGATAGGGATCTAACAGTTTCTGTGGCTCTGCAATCTCCAACGAGTCCAAATAACCCAGCTTCTGTTCCTGCTTGTGTTCCCAGTGAGAGGACAGTCCTTAGTCTATCGCTGGCAGTGGAACTGGTGAATCCTTTCCTTACACCAGAGGGGTGAGGGCAACCTTTAAACAGYGGTGCACAGTACCAACTGATGTGGATAAGACATCTCTCTTGCTTAACTAGGTAAGGGTTTATGGYGCAAGTACAGAACGATGCACATTTCGCACTTGACCGCTGTGARTATTTGTTTAAACAGCCCAAAAGTGTCTCTTCCTTGCACGCTTCCAGCAGGAAAGATACTCAAAAAAGCATTGGCAGATGGATCCTGCAGCACCTGTTTTCCCATGGTACTTTCAAGAAGTTGCTGGCTAATCCTCCAGGTTTTGTGAGATTGGCCAAATGATGACATCTTCAAGGACATTTAGGTTCCTAATTCCCCTGGTCTACTGCTGATATCCTAGAGTTCRTGTCCTGCTTGTGCATTACGCAAGACCTGTGACACTTTGATACTTGTAAAAGTAATAAATAAAAACCAAGAGATRACAGCAAGAGATATTCAGATAACCTCAGCATGCAACCCAGCAGATAACTTCTAGATGCCAGATTGACTGCACAATATTTTCACTGCTGGCAAGGGACTTCACATGTGTTGAATCACTGGTGTCCCAGTGATGCCAGGGAAGATGCAATCAGCTCGAGAGACCTGTAYTTTGTGTGCCCAGCCTGCTGGGTGTTGTGCCATCCTGAGCTCTGTCTCCATACAGTGTGGGTGGAGTGGGTGCTCACGATGGGTCACGCACACCAAAAAACATGTTTGAGATTATGACACTGGGACAAATAGACTATTCCTGCCTTGAAAGCTTCACTGGMTATGTCCTCTTTTACTTCTGAGCCATAAAAAGGAATTAGTGAGGGCTTGCCTCTGGCACCTCCGGCATGTGGTAATGGATGCTTTAAGGCAAAAGCTGTTGCAAAGGACAGGTGACAACCTCCCAGATGGGAAGCTCATGGAAACTCCATAATTTGCAAACTGCACTATGAGAGAGGAGGTGTCATAGAGCAGAGCAAGGACCACTTACAAGCAGAGTTTGATTTCAGCAGACCCAGRTAACAGGAGAAATATTTCCTAGAAAAGTCTAAGTTTATTTGCTGAGAAATCATACCGTGCATCAGCTTTGCCATTGACTTTCTTTATGGCCACCCACAGTCTACAGACAGCAGCCTCTGTTATGCCTTAGAATAACCTGCAGCAGGGACACAAGTGCATCGCTCAGCAYGATCTTGTGAGAGAAAGGCCATGAGCTTGCCAGCACAAGCAATGGTTGTGCTCTCAAGCAAGGCTTGTGGGAGTCCACACTCCGTTGTGACTGCTTAAAGCACTATTGGTGTCTGATTTACTGTGCACCAAACCATGCACAGACCTTTAAAACATTATGTGTATCATCATTAAGGAAAGSGCAAACATTCGCAGAGAGCATGGGGATGGCATTGATTTACTAACAGTTAAAATTCCAATTCAGACTGATTTCCATAAAACATGCCAAGATTTTTTTAACTGTTTTTTTCCTGAAAAAAACTTCTCCTCTATATCATACAAGCTCTAAGAAATTCACCACTGAAACCAAGAACAAAGAATAACTATGCTTCAAAGTTATTTACTTCACGTTTCATTGCAGAGCTATTTAACTTGYTATACACAGGAAATTGCTTCGAACGTTATTTCTTTTGTACCACTTTCTTCAGAAGACTGTTGAAGTCACATTAACAAAGCAAAAAAAAATGCATTTGGAACAAGGGATTTTCTGTAACTGTGAGGTGATACTAAAAACAAACTAGAATAAATTGCCCGAACTCTTTCCCTTACACCACATGTGGGCACAGACGTCACGTCAGAGCTCCAGCCATACAATGCGCTCAGCCTGCATGTCCACTCTTCCTGGAAGAGGCTCTTAAGATAATTTACTTAATTGCCTCCYTTTCCATCCTCAGACCACAGCAGCAACAAAACAGGGATTTCAACATAAAATACTCTGTGGTTCTGGAAGGCTGGTCCTTGCTTGAGAAAAAATACAGTAACGTTTTTTAAACACAACCTGAAACTGCCACTCCCAGGTGTCTTTGGTCTTGGTGAGTCATTCCCACGTGGCAATGCCAAGTCTGACAAGCAGCAAAGCTTGGGACATGGCCTGGAAAAGTGAAATCCAACAGTAATTTTACTGGAGAAGCTCCTGTACCAATCCTGAAGGACTGGCTTGTTCCCGGGTGAATGCCACCTGATCCGCAAGGACCTGATAAACACTRTTCCTGCTCTCATCACAGGCATCGGTGACACAGGCAAAGGCACCTCCAAGGGCGTAGCACAGCCACCTTTCTTGCTCCTCAGCAGAGCTTCCTGGGATGCTGGTTCTTGGGGCCACCCCAGCCTGTTGCCAGGTGCTGGTGGGTTTTTTGTCACTCTGGGAAGCAGAATTTTTATATTTGTGCTTGTTTTGGGGGCCAGAAGTACATTCAGTTTCCCATCATTCAGCAGAGGCAAATCTGGAACCATGGACAGCCAAGGTTTAACAGCTCTGGGAAATGCTCATTTAGAGGGAGAAGAAGGTTTTTGGAATGGAAATCCTTCCCCATTTCTTACCTTATTATTTGACTAAGACTTCTGATTCATGCTTAGTTCAACTCTGCTGGCGCTCTCCAGAGTCATGTTATCTTGAGGTCATATTCCTTGGAGTGTTGTTGCAGTCTTCAAATCCAAAGTCCTGCCCCAGCAGCTTTTCTTCTCAGATTTCTAATCAATAGTTTCCTTGAAAATGTTGCTTTGTAAACATTTGCCATATATCATTTGTAATGCATATAACAAATGTGCGTGCTCATTTCTCAAAACCCTGCCAAAGTCGTCCCAGGGGGCACTCCAGATAGGCAGATACGGGAATATTTAGCTTCCTGATTCCATGGAGTTTCTTCAGCGACTTTTCTTCTTACTGCTGCTCTACAAAGTATCATCTATTGCATCTTGACTTGAATTTTAAGGAATACTCTTTGCTGTGTCATGTTGCATGTCCATATGGCACAAATATACCCAGTGGAAAACAGTAACACATCTTTATTACCGTGACCATCACTTCAGAAGAACACAGCTAACTTTATTAAGATCCCATTACAACATTAAACACAGATAGCTCCTGTACAGCAGGAGAGGAAGAGAGAATGTGTAGAAACCAAGTCATTTAATTGAAAATGCATTATCTGATTGAAAAAATATGTTTCTGCAACAGCCTTTTGCACACAGGTTGAGTTAATGAAAAGAAGGTTCCTAATGTACATGTGTAATTCTTTAGGCAACAGTAATCAAGCCAGGGTGCATTTCCTGGGGATTGGTAACCAGCTGAGAAGAGCTGATGGGCCTCAGGTCATTAAGCCCAGCCAGCCATTTATCGAGGGCACCAATATCATTACTGCTAATATCTCCGAGTAGAAAAAACAACGTCAGGCTCAGAGGGGGAGAGCCAGTATGTCTTTGCCCCTTACAGACTGTTTTTTTGAGCTTGCAGGTTGTCATGAGCTTGCATTCCTTGGGATTGGCAAGTGCCTACCTGGGTGATGGAGTGACCCATCCCAGCTACGCTGTACACTTCTCATGGTGCAGAGCTGGGTGTTTCACCAAAATAAGAGWTTTGCCAAACTGAGAAATCCATGGACCAGCATGCTTTTCTTTCCCTATGGCCACTGGAAAACTATTTTTGCTTTCACTGTCCTACAGCCATAATAGTGAGGTTTGTACATCACTGGGTTTCTTCCCTTAAAGAAGTGCTCTRAGAGCTTTCAGAAATGGTGTAGGAGAGGCAGCAATTGCTAATTTAACTATGCTTTTTTAGTAAATACCAGAGTAAATAGACATAAATGTGCAGTGTTTAAACAGCAGCAGCCCCAAGGCATAAGTAAATCATCTTTATCCTCTTTTAACTAAATGGTTTCTGAGGGGTAGGGAGKGTTTTTACACATAAATATGAATCCCAATAAATATTCAGAACATCCCTTTGATTTTATGTCTTGCTTATGCAAAGAGAAAAAGGAGTCATCTTATTCCCAAGACTTTAGGAGACAAGAGGAAGGGTGAGCAGCTAGGCTGCRTGGCAAGAAGGCTTAATGCAGAAAATAAATGTTTCTACCAGTCCCGAAGCAGCTCTCGCTGAAACCACAGGAGAGATTGAGGGCCATGTGACACCGGTCCTCGACTCTGTTGTCTGTGTGCCGTCTGTGTGGCTCAGCAGCCCACAGCCACACAGAAGCACAGGCACCAGCACTGGCAGACCAAGGTTGCAGATAGGGGCAGATGTAGGTAGGACCCTGGTGGTGGCATGGTCCAGAGTGGTTCATYTGACAGTTAGCACCCTCGAATAATTTTGCCCTTTTCATTGTGAGGACAAGCAAACCACAACATGTTCAAATGTTGCCACAATACAGGAGATCTAAGCCAAAAATAAACGTTCTACTAAATCCCTGAAATGAGAAGGGATTTCCCCCGTAGCTCTGACTCCCGTGCCGTGGACAGGAGATCAGCCGCTGCAGATGCAGCTGAGCAGGAAACCTCCTTGCCATTCGCGCACCTCTGCAAGGTCGCTTCTCCCGTCTGTGAACTATGCCAAATCTCCAGATCATGTCAAAATACGTAGCAGTTGCCTATCAGTGTGAAATCTAACATGATTCACAGCACAAGCATCACTCCTCAGGCTATCATTAAGCAGAAGTCTTGCTGCTCATTTACCACCTGATTTTAGGAAGGGGAATGAAGAGATCTGAGGTGGGGATTCTCACAGGTTATTAGCGACTTTGGTGAGAGCACAGTTAGACCAGCATAATCACATCAAAATCCTGCAGGACCATAGGGTTTCTTAAATATGTAAGGCCATTTATACTCACCTGAGGCTTATTCTTCTTTTACCACATTTCTATTTAAGAAAATAAAATGATGATTCACAAACAAAATTATAATCACTATTAYTTAAGTAACCCTTTTGATCCTGACATCTCCCTAAGCGTTTTCCCCACCCCACTGCTCTCAACCCAAACTCTTTATGCGTGAACAAGTAGCAGGTACCTACTGCAATGCAAAGGGGTACTGGCACCACACCATGTCCTGGCCCCAAAGGAATCGCTTTGGTCATCTCTAATCTGAGGATCTCGGCATATCTGCAGATGCTGAGCRAAGCTCTACCCCAGCTCTTCAAAGTGAGTCTCTATTATTGTCACTTGCCCAGAGAAGCTAGCTGCAGAGACAGTGAGGTTTTCAGGGAGGAAGTTCATGGAGATTTCAGGAAGAGGACCTAGGTCCTCTATCTCTGAGTTTATTTCTGTCCTTTATAGAAATTSTTGCCATCATTTTGTGGTTTCTCAGAGAAAGGCTAACTCCAGGCATCAAGGCTCACTTCTGCCAAAAGATGGTCACTTCCTAAAGATCTCTCTGGAGAGCAGCTTTGAGCAAGAGCCAAATTAGCTCTCCCAGGATCCTCACTCTCTCTGTGACTGCAGAAGGAGCCTAAGGTATTTAGTGGCATGAGCCAGATGTTAACCTTCACACACATGCCTAGMTGAAGTACAGCTTTCTCCATGTTTAACATAACAGGCAGCATTAATGTCTGGGGCTCGTGGAGGGACAGTAAGGAAATAGATGCCAAGCRTCTGAGGAGCTGCAGTGCAGTGTGGGGCACATGATGCCAAGAATACGTGAATGAAGAAAATATCTGAACAGAAAGAGTGAAGCAGATCTAAAACTCTCCACAAATACTAGGGGCAGCCAGGAGAGATTTAATAATATGGGTGCTGACAAAAAGACACAGAGGCAGAGGTGAGCTGTCTTGGAGAAGATCTGGTCCTGCAGTGCTTGGTGTGAACCAGGGCTCCTGGATGTTCTCTCTAGCTCCACATCCAAAATCGGAGTGCTGCACTGCACAAAAAATGAAATGCAGCACCCAATGCCCACATGGAGAGGGGCCCTGATAAATCAGTCAGTGAAAACCATTTTCTTTTTGGAGTTCAGTAATTGCTATGGTTTCTCGCTATGCCCAGAAGCTCCGGGCTCTTCATTAGCAGCTCGAGGAGCCAGGAGGTGTGCAAACAGGTGTAGCTGCAGACTTTCCTACTGGGTACACATCTGAGGAGGGTCCAAAGCATAAATCACTCTTTCCAACGTCAGTTTTAAATCATGCTCCCTAACAGCCATCTCCTGCCCTTGATCATTTCTCTTAGGATGGCAATGGAGTTTCACATATGGTTTGAATGAAGCATAAGGCCTTCAATTGCTCCACATCCACCTGTTTCAGATTGTATCATAGGTATGTACTTAAGCATTTCATTAACGTTTCCTCTTTTTTTAACGTTAACCCAAGCCATGCTAACTCTGCCTATGTGGATAGAGGTTTGCAACAGAAATGCAACATGCATCCAAACCTGCTGCRTTTTGGAGGCAGCAGGGCATGAAGCCTGCAGGTGAGTGAGCCCGCTTCTAAATATTTCTGCTGGAAACTGGATATTTGGTTCCATCYGAACAAAATGGGAACTCCATGTATACATGTCCTGGGCAGCTTAGAAGATCCAGCTCTTTGGTATCATATAAACCCCATGTGAAACACACACTTGAGGATCTCAGCAGCATTAGATCTTAATTTATCCAAGGACACATCCRTGTTATTGTTTCTTTCTCTTTGGAGGAGAGCTGCACCCACAACCACCATCACCCCATCTCCTTTCTTTTGTAAGGTGAGAGGATCCTTGRTGTTTTTCAATTGCTTTGGGAAAACCAGTACAACATCTGTGCCTGAAAGAGCCATCCATTGCCATGCCTTTGTTTAAGATCTAGTGTTATCCAGCAGCACAGCTCCAAAGCCCGACTGGGAGCAAGACAGGTTTTAGCACGTTTCTTCATCTCATTCTTTTTGTCTCTTTTCAGTTGGAAGCTCARCTGTCAAGATTAAACCATCCACCTGTGTGGCATACTCAAGCATGGCTGAACTTGATAGATCTGCACAGTTGGATTCAGCAGCAAAGATCACAGATCCGAGACGCACATTGAGAATAGCCTGCTAATCTTTCCTCCCTCCACTCCACCCCCCTCAAAAAACCCAAACACGTGTTTTTCCTTACAGAGCTTTCTTTTTAAGGTGTCTCCTGTCAGCAATGTCATGATGGGAACTCTCAATGGAAGCCTTTACAAAACTGTATTTCTATCATTACCTTGTGGCTTACACATAGCATACCACAGCAATTGAGGACAGAAATGTATAAAAAAATACTTGGGGGAGCGGGGAGGGAGGGAGAAAAATCAGCTATTGGAGATATAAGCAGGGTGTTCCTGCCCTGACAAATACAGCACAGCTTGGACAGAGTAAATTCTCAAGCAGAGAAATGAAGGAAGCACAAGAATGGCGCAAAATTAAGCAGGCCTAAGCATAGCCTTGTCCTGAAGTAAACCTTGAATATCACCARCATGCACTGACTATGCTCTAAGCAAAATCACCAAGGCAAATGGAGCTGCTGAGTTCACATATCTGCATGGAAGTTTTTGGTGTTTAAATATTTCAGGGTGAGACATGCACCTGCAAACCACTGCCTTCCTTCTGACGGAAGACATAAAGGAAGGACAAGCTAGTTCAAGGTCTTTAACCCTTCCTAAGAGAAACCTTGATATTCAGGCTCCCCAGGTCAGGGCTTGGAGTAACTCACGTGTCTCAGACATTTCCTCACGAGGTGTTTTTTTCTTGCTGTTTCCCACTGTTGCTACCATACCACCTGCTATTTTATTTTCGTTGTAAGATCTGGTGCATTCAAGTCTACCTTCAAACTTATGTTACAGTCTTCCACGGCATCCAGTTATGTATCCAGTCTTTCCATTCCTTAAACCAGACTGTCATCTCTTTATCTTTTATTCTTACCTCATCTGTTGAACAAATGTCACAGTCACAGTTATTAAAAATATTTGAACCTGACAGCTGCAAATGCTCAAAGGCAACTATACGTGTGCAGGACTATAATTAGGTGGAGCATTTAATTTTGTTTTTAAATCACTGAGATGCAGTATTGGAATCTATACAGACATGGACAATCAATACAGACAGTGTGACTTAGCAAACTTTATGGTCATTTATTTTCTATGTATGTAAGAATAACTAATATGCCCTGTCTACAATGGTACATATTGTGTTGCACGAGAAGGGATTTTGCCTGGCTAAAGCTCAGACCATAATACCTCCACTCATGTTAACTTTAGCACTGATACTACACTGACTTCAGCAAAATCAGCAACTCTCCCCTAGTGAACAAGGTCACAGACTTGGACTGAAAAAAAGACTAATAATTGCTCRGTGCTTTCTGCAAGATGCTTTAAAAACATGAACTGCAATTTCTAATGTTCCTTGAAGTAGATTTGCTTATCATCCCTATTTTATGGACGGAAGGCCAAGACATCGTAGGACACCCAATTTGTTCRAAGACATTAGCAAAGGTGGAGTGGAGTCTACAAGTCCCAGCCTCCTGCCTCATTACACAAACTAGTCTGTTTTTCCTTGATATTTGTATTAAATAATAATTTCTAATTTGTTTCACCTCCTGCAGTTTCATTTCCTCCCATCAGAGGCAACCCTAGGAGAATTCAGAGCGCAAATCTGTTGCCTGTGGCATTCAGACTGCCTAGCCTGAAAAAATGAATCTGAAACTATCAATACATGATAAATTTGGGGAAACCTTAATTTATCTTCCTTCTTCTTTTTCAGAGGTTTCTGGTATTTCAACTTTCTTATTGGCCACAAGAACAGAAATTAAACTGCGAGAGCTCTCAGGCTTTGTGGGMGCAAGAGCCTCAGGAGGTCTCTGCCTTCTTTTCATTTTTTTATATTAAAATAGCAGCAGAGATGGGGAATGACACCAGCTCCTACTAGGAGCTGAGGGTTTCAGCACAGGAAGAAGCTCAGCAGTGCTCGGAGATGAGACCTGAGCTGGCCAAACTGCCTGAGAACCGGTGGAAAGGTCGTGCCACTAAAATGCCAAAGAGCCATCGAAATTGTTAAACTACTAAACTATCAGGGGAAGAAAAAACACATGTAACAGCTGATCTGAGCATTCACTGAGGGAGAAACAGGTTGTCCTGCACTGTTGTCCTCTGCTGCACCAGCACATTGCTGGCCCAGACAGCTCAGTAAAGATGGGACAAACCCTGCATCTTCCCAGTTTCACTGCTAATTAAATTTGCACAGTGGAAGCCATTCCTACGCTCATGTTTTAATCTTAAATGTTACTAGCGGACTCACGTCTGGATTTTGGCACTGACCGAAGCGTGCTGGAGGCTCAGTAAGCAAGGGAAATTCACAGGGAACCACCGTGAGGAAAGGTCCTCCCACAGCCAAGAAGAACAGAGATGGGCCAAGCAGGACCTCACCCAACGGCCTGTCCTCACCACCTGGCTCAAACACAACAGGAGCCCTCAGTTCGCTCCCTAATTCACTTGATTCCTAATTTACTTGTTACTTTTCAGGGAATCATTCCAGAGCTAGAGTGAGCGAATGATCAGTCATTTCTGCTTCTACCGTCCTGAATCTTGTAGCCACGTACCTTGCACAATGTTACTTTGGGTCTCTGATTGAGATTAACCAGTTTATTTGAAGAAATACACTTGGAGTAATGAAAGAAGACGAAGAAGCAACGGCCTATAAAATCATTATATCCTAGTAGTTTTATTGATACGGATTATGAGAAATAGCTGGAAGACAGAGAAGGAATCATATTTAGCTCAGGTAATAAAATTATATGAGCTGCCATTTTCATAATGTTAAACAAGACCTGAGGGAAGCTTAACTTAAAAGATTACACAGGTGGATTTTTTTCCTTTGGAGAACATGAAAGATTATTGTAAATGTCTTTTTGTGCAGCCCACCTTTTCAAACACGGTCGCAAGAAATTAGCCAAACACTGATTTTTCACGAAGCAGCCTGGCTCGCATGGGCTCTACCTGCACACCGGCGCGATGCCCCGGTGAAGCTGCTCATGSAGATGTGGCACGGGACCACGAGTTTCCCAATGGCAGGTCTCCCCATGCCACCCACTGCCGTCCCCAGCACAGGCCACAGGGACCAGCACCTTCCCACCCCGCACCTGGGGGACACAGCCAGGGGAAGGCTGTATAGCACTCGTTAATGAAATTAATGCAATCAGGAAGCCCTCGGGGCTGCCCGTGGTGGCCAGTCCACTGCAGCAGCCCCTGGGGTAGCCACAGGCCCAGGGACTGCCCGGCAGAGGGGAGCAAGCTCTTATCACAGGCTGCTAAAATGGACAAGTTCTCAGTTTTGGTATCTTCATCCTTAGTTTAGCAGAAGTCTGGCTCTATATGGCGCTTGGAAAGCATGCAGGTCTCRCCTAATCTTCATCTGAAAGATGAAGCTTATAATTAAAAAAATAAGGTAAGGAAAATAGCAACTTTTGTGGCTTGCAAGCAGGACGCGTTCCCAAATAGTCAGGATACTGGGCTTGGGAATTTGTTTTGGTTTTTACCTTGATGTTCGTAGAAGATCCAAAGACTATGATGAGAGCAATAACCATTCCAAGACGTTTATAAATGACCCTCTTAACTGTTTATGAGACATTATCTGAGGTAAAGCAGAGTAGGAGAAATAAACTTGAAGTAGGAAGAGCTGGCTTGCCTCCCAGATGGAGCATGATAAAGCACCAGTGTCAGTGTTTCTTCTCAGTTTTATGGCAGCCTTTAACTGCTTGGTGTTTAGGATTTTTTATCAGAAAACGGAAAGAAGAAGGAATGGATCCAAAGCAAAGTGGTTTTCACAAACAATATTCTCCAAATGACTTTATGTGAGCAGATACTGTGTTATCTGGCTATCAAGATAACACCATTTATTTTTTTACTTGCCACAACAGCCTGCTACTCAGATTCCCAGTCCTGGTATGTCCAAGGAATTCCTGAGCACAGCAATAAATTTTCAAAGGGATCTGGGTGACCCCACTGCTTCTCTCCTATTAGAAAATATCTTGAACAAAGTTAATCTCTGGTCAGATTTAGCTTGTTGAATAGATTTCTATTGTCTCCCTTGAGCAGCATGTTTGTTTTCAGTTCCCATATTTATCAAGGAATATCATCATTACTTTAAATCTCTCTGAATTTTGTTCATCTCCTTCAAAACATTAACAAATGGCCCTTGGTGGAACCATGGGAATGGGATAAAAATACAGAGTGCTCTCCTGGAAGATGAAAGCACATAGAAACTACTTTATTTCTTACTTTTTGCTAACCCAAAGCATAAACCATCATAAATTACAAATTTTCACTGCTTTTTTGAATAACTTTCAATCCTACTTTGAGAAAAACAGGGAAAATCCAGTTGCTCCYATTCATTCAGCTTTTAAGACCCAAAATACAAACCGAACGGTAAATATGCTGGAACCAGACCTGGAGGAAAGGTAAACTGAATTAAAGGGCTCTAAACAGAAATTGCTGCCTTTAACTACCTGCTTTAGGCACCTACTCAGCAAGGAAGTTCCTAAACCGTGCAGCAAGGCTCCAGATAATGAGATATCAACGAACTGAAGGGGCATTCAGCTCTTAAAAGAGGATCTAGTTTGATACTAAAACAGAGGAGAGTTTTATATAGAATATTTTTATCTCAACAAAAACAACTTACAGATTTAAGCAAAGGGATTTATAAAGCTGAGGGTTGGAGCTTGACAAGTTTCCTACTGCTTTATGGTTCTGGCTTACATCTTGATTATGAATTAGCAAAGTCATCAGTTGCCATCCCCGACAAAAGAGACAACCAGTCGGGTGTAGTAAAAAGAAAAAAGAAGGGAATAGTGCTTATTGAGCAATAGCTTCTTTCTCCAAAACAACTTGTAAGGAAATTTTGCTAGTTGTATTGGACATATTTATATTGGATAAAAACCTTMATTTTATTTTTCAAAATATTATGAAGACTTGATTGAAATGGTTGTTAGYGCTGGAGACAGAACAGAATTTGGTAAACAAAAAATGTCCATATCCATTTAAATAATATTTTTCTTATGCTTCTGCAAGCATGCAAGCTTCYGGAAATGCGTCAGACAACTCATGAAAGAAATCTGGCAAGCTGGAAAAAAGTATATCTTTAAAATACTTCAGAAACCAAACAGTTCTGACTTTCTTGTGAACAAGAGAGGAGGTTTTACTTCTTCCCAGTGCTCATGGCATCCCCTCGCCACATGCCCTGAGATCCGGGCAGGACCAGGGGACACATGGGGCAGAGCGSCCGGCTAGCAAGGCGCTGGAGGTCCTCCCCACCTCCTCTCACGATGGCTGCGATACTTTGGTGAGGACAGAGCCAAGGAGCTGAGGAAGCTCCATGTCTCATCCCCCACAGAGCCAATTTTTGGTTGGATCCAGGGCTGTGAACTCCTGCCAAGTCCAGTATAAATTTATCATCAGTTCTCTTGAAAAAGGGCTTCCTCTCATCCCTGATTGATGGATTTGGTTTAGCTCCACCAGACCTAGTTACTATCCTCAGGCAAAAGCAGACATGGAAATCTTTGAGGATTTGCCTGAGAATAACGGACTTTGTAGGCTGTTGCACCAAATCCAGGAGGTTGGGGAATAAAAGGCATGACCATTCCCACWCCGTTAATTCTCTCAGTCATTGAGTCTCCGGCAGCATCCCCATGTCTGGCGCTGGCYGTGCCTTCCCAGGGATACAGCAGGTCTCCAGGAGCAAAGGTGCCCCAGATTTTCCCTGGAGCAGGTGAGCTCAAGCTGTGCTCTGATGGCAGCACAGCGACCGGGTTCTCAGCACACTTACCGGGGCCTCGGGCACTGCCAGGGCCACCCAGCCCACACGGGAGCTCAGAGAGCATGCATCAGGGATGGACAGGCAGAGCTGCTCCTCCAGCCAGGCCCCAGGTGCTGGAAATCCTGGATAAATATGTAAAATCCCTTCATTCCACCAGTATAAAATTTCCAGGCAGAAAAAAAAAGGATGTGTCCAGGGAAACCACRCAACAGCCTGAACATTAAGCTTTCAGTTCCAAGGATTTCAGAAATCTCTGATTCAAAATTTCCACTAATGATGTTTAAGAACATACCTTTCCAAGCCGGCAGGAACCCAAATGGAGAGCTGAGCGTTGCTCACACCCACAACATGCAAAAAGTCACAGTAAGGCTCKGGAGGACCGGGGTGGCTTTGGGTATCCGGGAGAGGAGAGCAATGCCATCCCCACAGCGGTAGGATGTCCCCCCAGAGCTGGGATGCAGCAGGGCTCCATGTCTCTGCCCTCTCTCTGCGCCAGGAGACTTCAACTCTCCCCTGGTGTAAGACCTCGCTGGAAAACCACAGGTTTTGATGCACTTGAACTTCTCTACCACCGAACCCGAGCTGCTCTATTTCACCTTAATATTACAGCACTACGCTTGGTTACACTCATTGTATGTTTGATCCCTTTTTTCTTTTCCATTTGCACCTTTCAGTTGTCTTTTTCTCCAGCCAAGAATGCTGTTTAKGAAAATGGTTGTGTACCTCACTTCAAACAGAAGAAACTAGAAGTGCCCATTTCTTGCACACTTTGTAGCTTCCTGACAAATGCAATATAGTTGTTCTTCTGAGATCAGCCCATCAAGAAGAGATTAAGCACCAAACTCTGTAAAGAATTCAAACTGCAATTCTGCCGCTTTCATTATTTACTGGTAGAACAAACATAGCACTGAGGTGCAAACCAGGCAATATACCCATGCACTTAGCACCATCGCCTGTAGATCGCCCAAGATTTTGAACATACYCCAGTGGTTGCAAACATTATTTTAAGCATCTCGGCGCATCTCCACTGAAAAATRAAGTACTTTGAGATCCCTGAGTTTGCTCCAGGTGAGCCAAAAGCTCTATAAAACACAACGTCACACCGAATGGTCACACAGATACCAAAAGGATGATGGGCATGTTAACACAGCATGGATCCCCGAGTAATGCATTTGGAGCAACGACACACCATCCAGCTCTGCTSCTTTTGCCCTGAGGCTGGCTCATGCAAAGCTAGCTTGTGGATATCTGCACCACAGTCCTTCACGTAGACCAGACACCTTTCCAGATACAACAAAAATTATCACTGTAAAAAGGCAAAGGATCTGAAATTTGTTCCATGACACAGCTGAAGATGTACAGATTTTGACCAATGTCATCTAGGAAAAGCACCGACACAGAGTTTTGGACATGAAAGTCTTATTCTCCATTTCCCACTTAAAAGCAAACATGGAAGAAGAGCCCATCATGTACTGCRCTGCTTGCAGGTTGATGCAGAGAAAAGTACTTTGTAAAATAAAAAAGGATTACTTGACAGTGGAATATTTGAGCTGCCTGAAGTAGATTTATTTATACTTTTTGGCAAAGATCACATTTTAATTGGGGTTGTTATTCACATGAGCCAGGAACAATATAATATTATCCAATAATATAGAGAATCTGACACCAAAACATTTCACAGCACACATTACATTTGCATTTGCCAGACATGGAATCCCATAAATTGTTATGTCTGATAATGGTCTGCGGTTCAATGGACAAGACTTTAAACAATTTGCAGGGGATTATGGATTTCGACATAAAACATCCAGTCATGGTTATTCGTAGTCAGGGACTAMGGAGACAGATCTTGTGGTAGTTGCTCGTGATTCCTGTAAAGTTCAAGTCTCAAAAGAAGAGACTCTCAGGAAGAAGAAAGGGGCAATCACAACTTATTTCTCTGGGAAGGGGGATGTGAACTCGAAAGCGAGGATTCAGCAGCACCACTGAAGGACCAAAGAGCAACAGAGGCAGAGATGCTCCTTGGGGCAGTTCACGGGCTCAAGTTTCCTTCTCGTGAAATGCAGTTGTACTGAATCTCTGCTCCTAATGGTCTCAATTAGGCATTGCAGGCCATTGCCAGGGACGTGTGCAAAGAACCMAGTAAAATCCAAACGCTTCAAGGCTTGGAACTGTGCAGTCCTAGAGTATTTCAGGAAAAATACATCCAATGGAATGAAATGTGAGACCAGAAGAAAAAGCAGGTGTGCTTTTATGTAGGTCTCTGCGCATACAGAGAGCAACAAGCAGGATACTGGTGAGAGGATGGGTCTGTGCTTGGCAGTGTCCTTGGAAGTGAGGTGTTTGATAATCTTTGCCTTGGTCCATTGCCTTGGAGCAGTAGAGTAGAGCAGCAAAAGCACATAGCCTTGAAGAGCTTGAATGTCAGCCTGGACACCAGGGTTATGCTCAGTTCTTTCCAAAGTCTCCATGGGATCATTAGCCTTTCCCCACTCTTTCTATGCAGAGTGCTGGAAACCACTTAAAAGAGCGTGTGCTGAATGTGTGTGATCTGACCAAAGCTTTCCAAGCAAACTGAGCGTTGGCAAAGCAGTCCGGGTTGGGAGCAGTGGGAATTGCTGTGCTCCATTTAGAAAGAGTACGAGAGTAGCGCATCTGTAGTATAAGCAGCTCTGCATTGCCCTGCCAGAAATCTCTGCTGAATAGGCAGGGAGAGAAGAAGAGGCTTGAAAGGAAGGATGCACGCACACGTCTTACGCTCTGTCAGGACTTGCCTATCCAGGGACGTRCAGGAGAGTGCAAAGTCATCGGTGTCAAGCCCAAAATCCTTGTGTGAACGTGTTTGGGACTAAACACACTTTGACCTTTGTGCAAAGACTTCCCACTTGCAGATGATCCATCTTAACTTTCCTGAGCAAGTCTGTGAAAAAAAGAGCTAAGAAACCAAAGCCAGGGCTGCAGCCACCMTCTGCAGCAGCGTGGCAGTTGAGAGCGTTGAAGYTWTGCCTCGTCATGCCAGCCAAAGGGWCTGGTTCAATTTGTTTTACRCTATCCTTCATGAAGTAAAAAAAAATAGTACTTACAGGTTGGTCTTTCTCTCCTTGGGTAAGTGTCCTTCCATTGTCTTGAAAACCTTTCAGAATTGTCTTGCTCAGTACATAACTTTGTGCAAAAAAGTAAGAAGTCAGCAGGTAAAAAGCTAAAGTGTCAAAGACATTGCAAGCTGGTAGTGTTCAAACACACTTTGCACTTCCAAATGCTCAAAAAGTCATACCAGCCAAGCTTTATAATTTTCATAAGCCTTCTGATTTAAGCTAAGACAAAGTTTGTCTTTCCAYTCCTCAGAGCAGTTCCAGAATACGAACTGTTATGCTGACTAGCTTCAAATTCATATGAACGAGACCTACTGGTTTTGCTCTGCAAAATAGCAAGAGAAAAAGAAGTGCTAAAAAAAAAAAGCCATTGAACTGCTTTTTTCTAGCAATAGTAAAAACCATCTTGCGTATGTTTTGCACCACACACATATGTGAACCCTCTGATGATAGAGCTGAGGTTGTTCACTGGCTCAGCTCCGCGTCGGGCCACAGATGRGGCTTTAAAAGGGGAAATTGGAAATGGAAGTATATTCTGATAAATAAAAACCAGTTTGCTTTTATCATCTGAACAAATAAATCAATCCAGTGTGAGAGACTCCCGGGAACATTTTGTGATGCCAGCACCAACTGTCCTAGAACACTTTGAACCAAGGTGTGACAACATCCATTTTACTGGGTGGTTCCTGGGGCAGAAAGGCACWAAGTGGCTCTCCCACACTCATCCACAGGCAACTGGATCCCATGGAGCTTTGCAGGTGCAAAATCACYGTAGAAGACTTTGTCACACCTTCCTCATGTTTCCAGAACTCCTACAAATGTTTTCTGGAGCAGAGCTGACATCTGTATAATTTCTGTGATGTTGATAAAATTCYCCTGATGGGAATGAAATTATGTCARTCTTAAATGAGTATTAATGATATCAAAATTAAGCCTTGTAGGGAAAGGATTTGACATTCTTATTACTGTGCCGCCAGCTTTTTTCTAAACCAGCACAAAGATCTAAATACTCAAAAAGCATGAAATTCATGTTTTAGTCACATTTGTCTGAAAGTTTGGATTGTCTGAAAGTTTGGATTTTGAATACAATTTCCATGAGATATCTAATGTAGGTCTTCCAAGTGGTCATGGAGCTAGTGGCACATTTTTCTAAATACTGATGTGATTTTCACCATGATTTTGAGATTTCCTGGAAAATGGATTATTTTTTCACGAAACAGCACTAATGAATATGAGTACACTAAACCAGACAAATACAGGATATGGTATTGGAGGGGGAAAAAAAARGTAACTCTCTGATTTTAAGCTGTTTGAATGGTTAGGGCACAGCGAGCCAGGCCAGGGCTGGGTGTCTTTCATTTGATGTCCACCAGACCAGGTTAGGAGACAGACCTCGAGGATGTGACTCCAGCCCAAGCCTGGCTGTGGCTTAGCTGAAATCTCCTTCAGTGTTAACCAAGGGGAAAAGGTTGTGGGAGGGAAACGTGGCTTTCGGGAAGAAGGTGGGTTGGGGCAGCTCCCTCCACCCKGTGGTGGTGACCTGCGCTGTCCCCACCGTTTGCAGGAGCCGTCTCCAGACCCATGAATTTTGGAAGAGGGCGGTTCGTATTCCTGTCTCACGGCTAGCGGGCTGAAGTCTGGGAGTTACAACACCTCAGCCCTCCTCAAACTCAGGATCCGTCTGCCGAGCCAAGGCGCCCAGGAGCCGCCACGACCGCGGCGCCTCCCCGCCGTCGCCCCTTTCCTTACGTGAGGTTCTCCACTTTCAGCGTGCATTCAGCTTGGGACACAAAACTCATTTCCAATTTGACTCCTATATCTTATTTCCTTATTAGTGCCGTAACAGCAAGGCATTCCTTACGGTACGCTTTTCTTTCTCTTTTTTTTTTTTAACATTATTAATTGTCCTCAGTGGCAGTTCTAAACGGTTGGTTGTTTTTTCCCCTCTGATAAGACAAACATGTTTAAATCAAACAAGCCTTGACAAATACTGAAGTTATACACCACACTGAAATAATGAGGGAGCCTTTTAATATAATAACACAATATGTATGGGCAAGTTATTACACTGGAACAGTATGAGCTTGTCAAATCGCAGTGAAATGGTATTTATTGAAAGAATAAGTAAGAGGAAGAATAGCCGAAAGTATTCTACTGTACAAACAAGCAGCTGAATTTTCAGAAAAATAGTACACACAACTCTGAGCCACTTTCTACACAAAACTCCCTGACGTCAATAAAATTCCCCGCAATAATTTAAGTCCTTTCATGCAAAAGAGAAAAATGCAAATTAAGTCCCAAATACAACTTAGCGAGGTCCAGATGCATAAAACTAAGAGAGGAGGAGCCGTGCAGGGCAGAATTAAAGGATCCTGACACCTTCGGTGAACACACTCAATGGCGAACAGCGCAGCAGCTCAGGCACCAGCCCCTCTCTAATGTACGAAAACGTGTGCCTTACAAATACGTATCTCTACGGTGAATCAACGGCTATTGATACGTTTGATTGCAGGCTGTAAACCTGGAACAAACAAACAAATCAGTCATAGAATAAATGTCATTAAAATACGCAGAGTAACAGCGGACTTCAAAGTGTACCAAGTTACAATTTCCAAAGCAATGAACTGCTCGTGTGATTGCACTGAGTGGTATTACCCATTTGACCTGGGTACTTTCCTAATATTAATTTGCTAAAATCAGGAAAAGTATGAAAATAGCCCTGCACACTGGGCTTGTGTTTGAATGCGAGTGTATACAATGCGGGCAACCGCTTTTACAAAGCATACAGCAGCATGACTCATATTGTCAATATAACTCCCAAACTTCATATTTCTAAGGAGGTGCCAGTTTTGTGCTATTCAAAGCATATTTTGAAGCATAAAGCACTCTCTGGTCTGCCAGCTGACCCGCCTGCAACACTGGCCGGTCTGCGTGGAGCTGCGCGTGCTGCCAAGCGCCGCTGCCGGCCGGGTGCACTGCAGGACAGGGGGCTGCTCCGTGCCCGGCGTGGTGCTTCCTCCTCCACCACCCGCACCACAGCAGCACTGCCTCCACGAAGCTTTGCTTTTCCTTTGGCGACACCTTCTTCTTGACCGGAGATACAATCCATGCTGCTGTGTGCAGTCCGTGGTGCATTTCCAGAAAMAGGCTTGGAGTGAGATACTGTCCTTGCTTGCAGTTTGCCAGGCAGCACAAAGGTTGAGCGATGCAGAGCAGCGATGAAGCYTTCTGAGGGCACTGCTTGTCTCAGCTTCACACGTGTAACCTAACTAGTTCCTACGCCATCACCATGAAAGTCAATGACGGTAGGCTGCTACACTGGAAAGAAGGACAACCTCTATGTTTCTCCACATCTTGGCAAGGGAACTAAAGACTGTAGTCACTGTTGTCAAGAGGAGGTAATGACAGGGGGAATTAGATCCTGCTGGAAGGAAGGCTCCTTTCCAGCGCACACATCAGCAGCACAAGCCCTCTCTGCCCCTCAGCACTGAAGACGGTGAGTAGTCATGAGTCCTCAGAGGTCCCCACTGGCCTGATACAAGCAAAGGATGAACCTCCTGGGTTTCTGCTCTGGGTAGCAAGATCAGCAGCACTGTAGCCCTTATTGGGCAATCACCGCTCTGAGCCTGGGCTCAGACCCAGACGAGTGCAGCCATGCAGCCTCGCCAACCAAACTGAGTTCCTTGATGGCCCTGCCCAAAAGGAGCTCCCTGATGGCTTCATGCAAAATTTGACAGCCTMACCTCCAGAGACACACGCTGGAGGGCAGCCAGCCAGTCATTTGTAGGCAATGCACAGCACCCACAAGGTCTGACCYTGCCTTTGGGCCTCCTAACCTGCCCCAACATGCTCCTCTGGTGCATTGACACAGAGGGTTTGTATCCTCCTCACATGCCGGAGAAGGAGGAGGGTAAAAATCTCATGGCAGTGAGTACRACACTACTGTTCTCACAGCAGTCCTGGAGGGCAAGAGCCTGCATGGTGAGCCATCTGCCCAGCTCCCACCACACAAGGGGCTTATAGTCACCTGCTTGCTTTCATGCTTGTCATTGCTGCAGGCACTGTGCATCAAGGGAAGATGATAGCTGCAACCTAACACAGAAATAATTAAGCGAGGTGCACCGTGGGGAAAATACCATGATGACTGCAATGAGCATCAACAGCCTGCAGCCTGAGGCAGCACAAGTTGTCAGGAGTGAGGAGCAGCATCCCCAAGAGAGCTGCCACTCAGCGTGCTAATTTGTAGTGGCTGGGCAGCCCTCTCCCTCCTGGCCCTCAGCTCGCTGTCAGAAAACAGCACGTCGTGTAAATTTACACTGCGAGGAATTAACAGCCAGCTCTGGAGGGAGGCGTTTCGGGTTACACRGCTGCAGCTGGGTGATTGGATCCAGTGTGAGGGGCTGAGCGCTGGGGAGGAAGGACCTGCTGCCTCACAGCATCTTCTCACGGCGCCTGCCAAGCCAGCTCAGATGAAGATCTCGGGGCTCTTGCTTATCATGAATGGCCTGAGTGCTTTTAACTTCTCTTCTTGGTGAAACTGGGGGAAAGACTCCAGGAAATGAAAAGGCAGAGCAAGGTGGGATCTCTCCAGGAGCTCTGGATGTCCTGCTGCACCGAGAGGAAAGGAAAGCATCACAGAACATCACAGAGAAGTTGATGTTAGAAGGGACYTCTGGAGATCATCTTGTCCAACTCCATGCTCGAGCATGCCCAAGTCAATGCAAGACATGAGTGGCATGTGGCTCCCAAGGCCACGGGAGTTTTGCACACAGCCAGCGAGGCTCAGCCCTTTCCAGGGCACAGCCATCGCACCCAAGGTCAGCTCCATCTGAAGGATCTGTGGAGCAGAAGGGTGACACATTGCAGGAAGGCAGAGAAAACGCTCGGTGCCCAGAAAGGTTGCGTGCACAGAGGCCGCCGGGAGCAGCCCTCGTCTGCCCGGCGCAGACGGGGGCTGTGCCGGGAATGCTGCGTACAGGTCAGAGCATCTCACAGCAGGAAAACATGGAATAAATGCTGGGGAAGGGTTTTAGAAGAAAGCAGAGAGCTGTGATAAGGCGATTGGGCTGGAGGGTGTGGGCTGAGCTCTGCGGGAAGATTAAAAGAGCTGTGTATGTACAGCGGCGCTGCGAGACAGCTAAGGGGCCATGATAACAGCCTGCAAATATTTGGATGCTGTAAACATCAAGGAAGGAGAGGAGTTATTTACGGTTATACATGGGGCATAACTAAGAGTAATGGGATGAGATTAGGAAAGGAAAGTTTTAGGCTGAATATCAGGAAATATTTCCCAACAATGTAATGCATTAGGCTGCAGAATAATCCTTCCAAGGGAGCCATGGGAGCACATCAGTGTAGATGGCTACAGCTACCCATGACTAAACCCTGGGCTATGTGCTGCCAGGCCTAATGGATAATGTAATTTCTATCTCTGGCCTCCAAGGTTATTTCCTTCCTGTCTGTACAGGAGGAATATCTTATCAAGTAATACATGCTTCTACCATGATGCTCCTCTGGTCAGAGGCAAAAGGACTCCCAATTCCCTGTCCTGCAAGGAGTCAGAGGATTTGGCATGTACCCTGCCTTGTGGGGTCTCATCTCTTGCCTTTAAGGCACAACCACTTCTCCCAAATTTCAACTGAAATGAATACAACTCACGCTGCAAAAAAACAGATGGAGCTGGATAATTTTTCACTGGTTTTTAACTTGCAATGAGATAACRTGCAAAAGAGAAATGTAAAAGCAAATGGTCCATGGGGCATGGGGAAATACATCTATAAAGAGGAGCTATTTTCAGACAGGCATGCGTGCAAGAGCAGAAATCACGAGCGGTGCCTCACGGCAGGCTGCTGGCGTTGCCGAGGCGTGGGCAGGAGTGAGGAGCCAGCAGGTCTCCACACACCAGATTATGAGACACTGAGCAAGCATTTCTAACATGCCACGCTGCTTTAAAACTGAAGATGCYGGGATGTAAAACCCAAGGTAGCAGCCACCAAGTCCCTAAGAGGGACCGGCTTTCTCCAGGAAAGGTGGATGYCCTGCATGGGTTGCAGCCGGCGCGGCAGCAGCGGGAATGGGCGGCCGGCGAAGGGGAAAGCTGCGCACTGCCGTTCGCCAGCGGTGTGCATGCTCCCAGCACCCTGGGACGGAGCAGTGCCCGCCATCAGCCGTGAGTTACCACCAGCAACAGGATACCAGACCTGATAAACCAGAGGTCTTATCCGGCATGGAGGAGCCCAAGTTCCCATGTTTACTTAAGCATGAAACAGAATAAACTCTGGTCTTTAAAACTAAACATTTAAATGCATTCACTAATCCTGAGACATACGGCAAGCAATTATACAAACACACCTTAAATGTTTGGGGCAATTTTTGCAGCTTGCCCAGAAATAAGTGTCATCTTTCAACACAGGAACAGCAAACTTCTCCAAGTCAGCGGGGAAGTGTCCAGCTCTTCTCTTGTGCAGTTACCAAAAAGCGATGCCAGGAAAGCCCCAACCAGGTGTCTACCCTCATTCAAGCAGACACCAAGTGTTGCAAATGATACAGAGGAGAAAACACCTCTGTGTCTAGGTATGGCTAGATCATCCCTTCAGGCCAGGGAAGACAGAGAAGAATTCAAATGTCTCCCATCCTTGTGGGCAGCACTCAATTTTGTGACCAGGAGGTTGAGCCTATGGCTTTCTCTCGTAGCCATGTGTAGATCCCTTTGTTAAAAGTAGCTCCACTCCAGCCACACTATTGAAACACTGTATAAATAGTTTCTGAAATATTTTTTCATTTATATTTCTTTTCCTGAAAACATGAGCAGTTGCTATATTTAATGTTTTGTAGAGTAAAACCACAAGGTTTCTCTCAGTCCTCATCTATAATTGTGGTAGACACTAAAAAATCCCTTGAGAGTCCTAGCATACAGAGAGCCAGACCAGATCCTCCGAGCTTCCTCCACGCACAAATCCTGCTAAATAACAAATATTAATATAACGTAAATAATAATTGTAATTAGTAGCACTTTCCAGCTATAGATCTCAAGGTATTTCATGGAGCTGGATGACTATCTTTATTCTCTTATTCACAGGCAAATGAGGGCTTCTCTTTTGCAAACAAGTTCCACACAAATGTTTAATTTTAACCTTGCACCTAGTGTTGATGATTACACTGTGGTCAGAGCATTCATTGGGAGAACTTCAGGTCAGTCGTCTGCTGTAGACATTCCCTTAGGGAAACACAAATGCTAAAGGTATTTTCAACACATACACATGGACAATTCAGCAGCTTTCCAATTGCTAAATATTTGCACCCAAACTCATTCATTTTCTTGCTCTTTCATTGCTAGGAGCATTTTCAGTTTAGTCACGTTTTGGTGGGAGAGAGCTCAGCCCTTTTACAACTTTGGAGGAAATTTGTTCACATCGTGCCCCATATCTGCAGAAGCCACAAAAGCATTTCCTAGCCTCACCMAGACCCATTTGCTAGTCCAGATCGGCACCTCCTGGAGCCCCAGCCRCCTCCAGCACCCATTCGACTTCTGTCCTCTCTGAATAAAGTATAAAAAATTGCCTGTGCCCTCTAGCATTAACAATCTGATCTCCTATAAGGAATCCATCATCATTTTATCTGTGCCATTAAAACGGGCACAAAAAAAAATCTCACCCCTTTTCTGCAATGATTTAACAGTCTGTATTTTGTTTTCAGGGGGGATTTTCAGAAGAGTGTCGATATAATAGAATTTGAGGGAAACGGAGGAGAAGAGCCTCAGGAAATGAAAAACAAGCTTTGGATGAATGGCTGTCTAAAATCAGCTGAAATTCTGAACTATCTAAACCCGCAGAGTAAAAAGCATGAAAGAGCAAGAGCTCTGAGCCCCACTGGGAAGAGGAGACGGGAGCAGGTCAAAACGTACCTGCTGGGTGGAAGTGGATAGGGATCACCACCATACCTCTGCACACCTCTCCCAAAGCACAGTGAGGGCAAAAGCTTCAGAGGAATGCCTTAAATAGCTAATAGCACCAGAACATATAGTGAGAATCTGTAAAGTTACTGTTTTCTTAAAGGCACACCACTGGCTTTGGAGGTAGAGAGAAGGAAGAGGGTGAAAACCCTCATTCTGTAATGCTTTGCCTAAAGAGATATGTGCCTCTGAGTTGCTACTGATGATGATGATCGTGGTAAACCAGAGATGGAGACATCAGAAAGGTAATGAGGATACTGTGGGGCAAAGTGGGTGCTCTGGCAAGCTTCAGGAGCCAGGGAAGGCGGAAAGCGCCCCAGATCCCATGTGTTACRGAGGCTGGAAAGCTGGTCTGTCAGCTTTGAAACAGTGGTGTCAAACATACAGAGGTCCCCAGAGAGCAGAAGCATRGTGATGGGGGCAGTCTCTTGGCAGAGTCCAGTTCTTCTGTACGTGGTGAGCTCAGGTGGACAGTCAGGTGCTGCCGGACAGGAGACGCAGAGTGAGCTCTCGGAGGAGCTCTTGCAGTGTCTGCTGGGCAGGCTTGGGCAGAGCAACATCCACCAGGTCTTTACACGTGCAGCTCCCACATTCACCTCGAGCATCTTCAGGATGGCGCCGAGCTCAACTGTAAAACACACAAAGGTGTATAAAATGGTACTTTGTCACATCAGCTCTGCTGGCTGCTCTTGGGCTTCCTCTGAAAGCCGTCTCTCATTCACGCCTTGCTGAATTCAGCGGACCTCGGGGATAGGTTTGGCAAATAAAGAGGTCATCTAAATGCAGCCTTGTGCGAGACATTCATGAGTAATGAGATGCATATTGAGAAATCAGTGCAGAGTTTGTTGCATCGTCCTGTGTCGCTGGAACCGCACCGAAAGTGCAAATTCCCTAGGAAATGCCACCTCGTATGCAATGCGAGCCCCTGTTTACCCCCAGTGCCGGCCTGCCTGGAGCCGGCTTTGCTGGCCAGTGTGAGGGCAGGACCCCGGGCAGGAGGAGGCAGCGGGGGACAAGGCAGCACGTGAACCGCTGCCTGCACAGCTGTGCGGGACACGCCAGCGCCAAAGAGGCTGAGCACAGAAAGCAGGGGCAGGAGCGGAGCAATGCAGCCCCCCACTTACCCTACGCCAGGTGACAGTTCAAGGCTAACACATGGCAGCCTCTCCCAAAAGAAGTGTGCTCTCTTCGGYTTAATCCATCCCTGCAATTACGAGGTAATAGCTCTAGTGGGAAAATGTAACAAAATATTAAGCCATCAGTTTTCATTTGTATGAGGTCCTGCATATGTTGCCAGAAAGTGCTGTCCATCTCTCGTGCTCCCCTCTCTGATATGTAATTCCTGCCAAATAATACGTACTTACCTCATTTTCACTCCCAGGCCAGCATGGTCACCTATAAAAATTAACACTTGGGATCCAAGGGTAGAATGTGGATGAGTTTCAGATGGATCATAAGGCACTTAAATAGCTTTAAAATAACTTTGGAAGTCATTAATGTTAATAGATACAAAAATGCTAATGCAAGATGGAGAAGCTCTCACAGGGCTAGAAAGGAGGCTATTCTGCCTCTAAGAAATCCTCACTCCCCAATACCGTTTAAGGACGTAACGTGAGGGAATAAGTGTCACCAAGCCCAGGCTGGCCACAGCCCGCTCTCCTCTCTCTGGCCATGGCACAAAGCCAGTCCCTGGGGAAGAGTCTGGAACAGAGTAAGCATGTGGTGACAGGTCCCCAGAAGACCTTCCCTTCCCCAATAGCGCACCTCAGGGACTTSCCAAGGCAGAGTGGACTTTCTGGGCTTCCCTGCCCCTAGTGGCCTTTTTCCTTCCATAAGACAAGTTATCTTGACCAGTTATCTTTTGATGTCGCGCAAACACTTAGTGTGTACAACACCMTGCAGCAAGGAGTTCCAAATAACCACCAGATACAGTGTGAAAAACACCTCCTTTTGGTTTTGATTTTTGTTTGTTTGTTTTGGGAGAGCCACCTGMCAATTTCGTGTGACGATCTCGGGTCCTTAGAGGAGTTACAGAATGATCATTTCCTATTCACCCTCTTACACTATTCATGATTGCATAAATCTCTAGACTTATCTACCCTTACTCATCTCTTCATTAATGTATATGAGCACAAATTTACCACTGAATATGTGCTTAGTCGCTATTAAAGCCAAAACTAAAAGCTTCCCACCTAAAGGTGGACCCCATAGTCTCTGTTCATGGGGGGGGGGGGTTCTACCAAAACCTAAGAAGGTGGTTTAAGCAAATGCCAAGGTGTAAAATATGGCACTGTTGTGCTGTCAAGGCACAAATTAATATTAAACTCAGCAGAGCATTTTGAGTCACTTGCAATGTCTACTTAGTGAGAATGCAGCAGGCAGGTTAGTTTTAAAGCATATATGTCATTTCCTTCAAAATCTATAATGATCAGATATTGCCTGAATGTATTGCCATGGAATAAAACAGCAGTAGAGATACTTGGATCAATGTCTAGACCTTAAGTAACTTTTCACTAATGCCAAAATCCTCACGATCCTGTTCTTTGGCAGCAAGTCCTCGGACAGATCTCTAGAAAGTCGTTAAATGTGTTGTGATTTAACTGGCAAGTAAACAGCTGACCACAAGCTGCAGGATCAAAAATCCTGCTAGTACAAAGATAAGAAGGACATCAATATTTCATTGATTGAGATCTACTCCCATTAATGTCTACATTGTATAAGGGAACATCTCCAAATGTCATTCTTAAAAAATAACAAGCAGTTTTATGGGAGTAAATGTGCCMTTTCCAGTTGTCACAAGCAGGGCTGTAATTATTTTTAAAAGCCTAAGAGAATTAAACTAAGTGTTACCACCCTCTACAAAACTTTGTTTGTTTGTTTTTGTTTGTTGTGGGTGATCCTTGGTTTGCAGCTTGTTAGCAGCGTGTCACCAGGGAATAAACACAACCACGCAAAAAACCCTCTTTCCCAACGTCTCCTTTCGGAGAGTCCTGCATGCTCAGCACGCTGCTGTTAACCGCCCGTGCGCACAACAATTGCTGCAGTTTTTTGTTGTTGCATGAACGCCGCCTTTAGCAGTTCAGGATGCATAAATATCAAGCTTGTTTATTTGTCAGGGTGACAGTGCTGATCAGCCCCATGATTTAAAAGGAGTGAAGGGATTTCCTTGCCATAACAAGGATTTTCTGTGCTTCCAGCTAACAGGCAAGGTAGCAATGTGCCGCTTATTTTGTCCACTAAGCCATCAGGTCTTCCATTACCGACTCAGCGTGGCTAGCCTGGCCTCTGCCCACAGCTTTCATAAACCTGCTCCAAATGCCAACATCCTCTGCTATTWTACTGCTTCTTCCATCTGCTAGGGCAGAGCTGGGAAGAGGACTTCTCCTCATCCTCATACTTCCCTGCCATGCTCCCAGCATGCTCCCACTCCATCCTCCTGTGGGCTCCAGTGGCTCTGAAGATCTTTGACCCTCTCTCTATACTTCTTTCTCTTCACAGTTATCTTCAAAAATGCATAAATACATTTTCTAAGTGCCTTTCCCTTCATTCTAGTCCTGGGTGTCTTCCGGGATGACAAGAGCCAGGGGCAGGGACAGGGACAGGGACAGGTCCAGGTTTCCTTCTGCTGCACTGGCAACAACTCCAGGGGAAGGACTCCTTTCCGTCTCACTGCGGCGAGGAGCAGGAGARAAGCAGGGAGGGCAGTGCAGCACTGGAAATATTACAGATCTTGAATGGATGATCTTGCAGGTCTGACTCACACAAACCTCCCAGTGGAGAGAATGGGAGGGCTGCTGGGCTAGAATTTTAAAGGGAAAATTTCAGCACTTGCTCCCTCCCCTCCTGCCATGGTTAGGTCTGTCTTGGGAAGGACAATATTTTCCAAACAATTTGTCGGAGTTTTTTTCTGAGCTCTCCTTTCCATTTGGCTCCAAAACAAGTGTGCRTGCACAGAAAGAGGCTTATTCCTTTATAATTTGTCTCTTCTGGGAAGTTTAGAAAAGTTACTATCCACTCATGTTCCAAACATCCCAGTTTCTCCCAAAGAAGCATTACAGCCTCTTAAACATTATTCCAAAGAAGCACTAACAGGCAAGACTGCGAATAAAGGCAGGGGAGAGCTTAGAAGAGTCATTTCTTTTCTATATTTGGAAATATAGAGAGATTTTATTTTAATGAATGTTTGTGATGATTAAAATAAGCARTTACAGAGGGTTCTTCTGTTTGTGTGGGAATAATTTGTGCCATCATCATGCTGAATACTAGACTCWGTTTGGATTGGTTTTGGAAAAAAAGCCTTTGTGGAAGCTCTTTGGGTTGGAAATGACCTGATGCTATGCTGATGGGCAGCAGGAGGCTTGCCAGGGTACAGCTTTCAGGTGTCCAGAAGCAGGTTGCCCTTGCAGGTGGACCCACAGTGATGTTCTGCACTCACYCTGTGCCTTTTGGGCACAGACCCCCACGTGCTGTAGGCATCTGAACCTCTCTGCTCCTCCAGGTGGAAAGGTTTGTGATGGCCATTTTTAAAGGGGGAACTGAAGCACAGGCACTATGACTAGTTCATTCGYTTTTTGGATCAGGCACAAAGAAGACAAAGAGGCTTGGGCACCTACAAAGAGATTTGCACACACTGCTTCTGCTTCCACCTTATCTCATCCATCTCATTCATCTTCACTCCCACATCTTACCTCAGGGATGCATTTATTCTGCTAGTACTTAGAGTTTGATGTTTAAGCATGAGCAGAGGTGTCTTAGTCCTACTGACCTATGAGAGTCGTGTTCTTCCTATACAGTGAAGAGCTTGGACACACTTGTAGCCCAGAATAACTGTTTAGAGAGCATGGTCCCCTAGGCTAGGAGGGATGAGGTCTGTGTATAATCCCCCCTTGCAGCTAGGAGGCTTATGAGCCAGCTGTGTGGCCTTTGAGAAGTTTCTGACCTCTCTAGAGCTCTTCTTAACCTGTCAGAAAGGGAGATCACTCAGAGCTTCACCCAGAGAGACTCCTGGGTGGCAGGGCGGGGGGTACTCCTGCATGTAGGAATGTCAGCAGGTTGCAGATCTTCTGATCTTTATGTGGAAAGGATTTTGCCACCTCGAGAACATGGGYAAGATGTTCTCCGTATTTACTGTGTTCACCTGCCCATAGTCACTACTTTAAATACTTTAAATCTTTGCAGCAATTCAACACCCTGGAAGAGTTTCCTCAGCACCCACCTAGGCAAGAGCTTTCCCAGGAGGGGCCCCATTTCCAGCAGGCTAGGGGGCAGGTTTGCCGTTCTGTGGCCAAGCCCAGCCCCGAGCAAGCCAGGCCCCTTGCAGAGCTCCCGGCACTGGGACCGCTAGGGCTGTCAGCCAGACTAGAGGGACGTGGGGGTGTTTTCCCTCTGGTCTCCTCCTCTCCTCTCCATAGGCAAGCAGACAGCCTGGGAAGCTCTCCTCCATCTTCAGCATGTAAACATCTGCTGGAGGAAGACTTTTCTCCTAATAACACATCATTAAACATTGATTTAAAGACAATCGTCTTCCCTCTCTTTAATTTCACAGCACCTTTAAAACAGCTGTTAGGCTGCAGCGGGGACGATCAGCCGAACAGGAAACGCATTGTTAGCTCCTAGCATTAAAACAGTAGAATGCATTAATTTATGAGCTCCTACTTGCTCTCCAAACGTTTTATTATGTTAATATCACCTTGATGTGCTGGTAGGCCCCGGTGCCAAAGCCTCTTTCACACAGTATGTGCCATCCTAAATTACAGGCTGGGCGCCTCCTGGAACTGCCTTTGGAAAACTGGAGTAAACTAGCAAGCACTAAAGTTAATATTATCTTACAGACTAACAACCAGCTAATGCTCGACATGTGAATCCCATTTACTTCTTCTCTCTATAACTAATGGCAAGTGTGGGACTGGACTGTTCCTGATTTTATGCTATTTATCTTTCTGATCCATTCCATATTCGTTGCCCTTGTTTTGCAGCTATAGCTAGTGTGTGTGTGTGTGTGTGTGTGCGTGCGTGTGCGACCCAGTCTACTCAGGAAAGCACACGGCATGCCCCGCTCCGGTGAACACATGGTGCCCGTAGCACTTGCGTGTTTTTCTCTCGGGGGGGGTGGAGGGGGGACACCTTCCAAACGCCCTGCCTGCCTCGGTTCTCAAAAGCCGGGGAGGAGGGCAGGTATCAGGCGTGTGTGATGGGGGAACCTTCAGGGAATTCCCTGGAAAAATCAGCTGAACAAAGGGGCTGGGGGCACGGCCGGGGAGCCACGCCGCGAGCCTGCCCGCGTGTCGCCTACCCGGGACCGCGTAACCTCCGCCGCGGGGCCGCCCGCGCAGCGCTGGGCGCTGTTTGCTCCCTCTCAGGTAGTGCTCGGCGCTGCGCACCCGCCTCTGCGCGGGTGTCCTGAATTAGGAGCATTTCCTAAGGCTTCTCCTTGGGGGAGGAAAAACAAAAAATACTGCTTCTCCCTCCCCCCTCAAACGAAGAAAAGCGGCCGGGAGGAAATGAAGAGGGCAGGGGCCATATAACCTGGAGCGCGGCGGACGCGGCCGCCGGAGCGGAGCGGAGCGGAGCGGGGAGCCGCGCCCGGGGATGCCTCTGCCGGGCGGCCGGCGGGAAGCGGGCCCGGGGCGGCCGCGGGTCTCCCGGGGCGGGCGGCCCTGCCCCCGGCCCTGCCCCGTGTGCGGCACCCTGGGACGGGGCTGACGTCAGGACGAGACGGGGAAATCTCCGCAGAAAAGCCCGGAGCGGCGGCGGGGCGCGCACAGCGCCCGCCGGGCCCGGCTCCCCCCGCCGCCGAGCGCCGCGCCCGGCCCCGTGTGCCGCAGTCGGCCGCCTCCGCGCGCCC